>NC_135498.1:227040752-227340752 GCF_052857255.1 Amblyomma americanum | reverse complement strand
GGCCCTAGCGAGCGTTACGGCATGGCAGTGCCACCTGCTATACTTGAAATAAACTCGATATGAGCGCATTCACGCAACTCAGTTGGCGTGTGACTTCTCGCGCGGATGGGTACCCATTGCGTAATCTGCCGATGCGCAGGCATAGCGAGCGTGTTACGGCATGGCAGTGCCGCGTGCTATGCTTGAAATAAACTCGATATGAGCGCATTCACGCAACTCAGTTGGCGTGTGACGTCTCGCGCGGATGGGTACCCCTTGCGTAACCTGCCGATGCGCGGCCCTAGCGAGCGTGTTGCGGCATGGCAGTGCCGCGTGCTATACTTGAAATAAGTTCGATATGAGCACATTCGCGCAACTCGGTTGGCATGTGACGTCTCGCGCGGATGGGCACCCCTTTCGTAATCTGCCGATCCACGGCCCTAGCGAGCGTGTTACGGCATGGCAGTGCCGCATGCTATACTTGAAATAAATTCGACATGCGCGAATTCACGCAACTCAGTTGGCGTGTGACGTCTCTCGCGGATGGGTACCCCTTGCGTAATCTGCCGATGCGCGGCCCTAGCGAGCGTGTTACGGCATGGCAGTGCCGCGTGCTATACTTGAAATAAACTCGATATGAGCGCATTCACGCAACTTAGTTGGCGCGTAGCATCTCGCGCGGATGGGCACCCCTTGCGTAATCTGCATATGCGCGGCCCTAGCGAGCGTTTACGGCATGGCAGTGCCACGTGCTATACTTGAACTCAATATGAGCGCATTCACGCAACTCGGTTGGCGTGTGACGTCTCGCGCAGATGGGTACTCATGGCGTAATCTGCCGATGCGCGGCCCTAGCGAGCGTGTTACGGCATGGCAGTGCCGCGTGCTATACTTGAAATAAACTCGATATGGGCGCATTCAGGCAACTCAGTTGGCGTGTGACGTCTCGCGCGGATGGGTACTCCTGGAGTAATCTGCCGTTGCGCGGCCCTAGCGAGCGTGTTACGGCATGGCAGTGCCGCGTGCTATGCTTGAAATAAACTCGATGTGAGCGCATTCACGCAACTCAGTTGGCGTGTGACGTCTCGCGCGGATGGGTACCCCTTGCGTAATCTGCCGATGCGAGGCCCTAGCGAGCGTGTTACGGCATGGCAGTGCCGCGTGCTATACTTGAAATAAACTCGATATGAGCGCATTCACGCAACTCAGTTGGCGTGTGACGTCTCGCGCGGATGGGTACTCCTTGCATAATCTGCCGATGCGCGGCCCAAGCGAGCGTGTTACGGCATGGCAGTGCCGCGTGCTATACTTGAAATAAACTGGATATGAGCGCATTCACGCAATTCAGTTTGCGTGTGACGTCTCGCGCGGATGGGTACCCCTTGCGTAATCTGCCGATGCGCGGCCCTAGCGAGCGTGTTACGGCATGGCAGTGCCGCGTGCTATACTTGAAATGAACTCAATATGAGCGCATTCACGCAACTCGGTTGGCGTGCGGCGTCTCGCGCAGATGGGTACTCCTGGCGTAATCTGCTGATGCGCGTCCCTAGCGAGCGTGTTACGGCATTGCAAAGCCGCGTGCTATACTTGAAATAAGTTCGATATGAGCACATTCACGCAACTCGGTTGGCATGTGACGTCTCGCGCGGATGGGCACCCCTTTCGTAATCTGCCGATCCACGGCCCTAGCGAGCGTGTTACGGCATGGCAGTGCCGCGTGCTATACTTGAAATAAATTCGACATGCGCGAATTCACGCAACTCAGTTGGCGTGTGACGTCTCGCGCGGATGGGTACCCCTTGCGTAATCTGCCGATGCGCGGCCCAAGCGAGCGTGTTACGGCATGGCAGTGCCGCGTGCTATACTTGAAATAAACTGGATATGAGCGCATTCACGCAATTCAGTTTGCGTGTGACGTCTCGCGCGGATGGGTACCCCTTGCGTAATCTGCCGATGCGCGGCCCTAGCGAGCGTGTTACGGCATGGCAGTGCCGCGTGCTATACTTGAAATGAACTCAATATGAGCGCATTCACGCAACTCGGTTGGCGTGCGGCGTCTCGCGCAGATGGGTACTCCTGGCGTAATCTGCTGATGCGCGTCCCTAGCGAGCGTGTTACGGCATTGCAAAGCCGCGTGCTATACTTGAAATAAGTTCGATATGAGCACATTCACGCAACTCAGATGGCGTGTGACGTCTCGCGCGGATGGGTACTCCTTGCATAATCTGCCGATGCGTGGCCCAAGCGAGCGTGTTACGGCATGGCAGTGCCGCGTGCTATACTTGAAATAAACTCGATGTGAGCGCATTCACGCAACTCAGTTGGCGTGTGACGTCTCGCGCGGATGGGTACCCCTTGCGTAATCTGCCGATGCGAGGCCCTAGCGAGCGTGTTACGGCATGGCAGTGCCGCGTGCTATACTTGAAATAAACTCGATATGAGCGCATTCACGCAACTCAGTTGGCGTGTGACGTCTCGCGCGGATCGGTACTCCTGGCGTAATCTGCCGATGCGCGGCCCTAGCGAGCGCGTTACATGGCAGTGCCGCATGCTATACTTGAAATAAACTCGATATGAGCGCATTCACGCAACTCAGTTGGCGTGTGACGTCTCGCGCGAATGGGTACCCCTTGCGTAATCTGCCGATGCGCGGTCCTAGTGAGCGTGTTACGGCATGCAAGTGCCGCGTGCTATACTTGACATAAACTCGATATGAGCGCATTCACGAAACTCAGTTGGCGTGTGACGTCTCGCGCGGATGGGTACCCCTTGCGTAACTGCCGATGCGCGGCCCTAGCGAGCGTGTTGCGGCATGGCAGTGCCGCGTGCTATACTTGAAATAAGTTCGATATGAGCACATTCACGCAACTCGGTGGCATGTGACGTCTCGCGCGGATGGGCACCCCTTTCGTAATCTGCCGATCCACGGCCCTAGCGAGCGTGTTACGGCATGGCAGTGCCGCGTGCTATACTTGAAATAATTCGACATGCGCGAATTCACGCAACTCAGTTGGCGTGTGACGTCTCGCGCGGATGATTACCCCTTGCGTAATCTGCGATGCGAGGCCCTAGCGAGCGTGTTACGGCATGGCAGTGCGCGTGCTATACTTGAAATAAACACGATATGAGCGCATTCACGCAACTCAGATGGCGTGTGACGTCTCGCGCGATGGGTACTCCTTGCATAATCTGCCGATGCGTGGCCCAAGCGAGCGTGTTACGGCATGGCAGTGCCGCGTGCTATACTTGAAATAAACTGGATAATGAGCGCATTCACGCAACTCAGTTTGCGTGTGACTTCTCGCGCGGATGGGTACCCCTTGCGTAATCTGCCGATGCGCGGCCCTAGCGAGCGTGTTACGGCATGGCAGTGCCGCGTGCTATACTTGAAATGAACTCAATATGAGCGCATTCACGCAACTCGGTTGGCGTGTGGCGTCTCGCGCAGATGGGTACTCATGGCGTAATCTGCCGATGCGCGGCCCTAGCGAGCGTGAAACTACATGGCAGTGCCGCATGCTATACTTGAAATAAACTCGATATGAGCGCATTCACGCAACGCAGTTGGCGTGTGACGTCTCGGCGCGGATGGGTACCCCTTGCGTAATCTGCCGATGCGAGGCCCTAGCGAGCGTGTTACGGCATGGCAGTGCCGCGTGCTATACTTGAAATAAACTCAATATGAGCGCATTCACGCAACTCAGTTGGCGTGTGACGTCTTGCGCAGATGGGTACTCCTGGCGTAATCTGCCGATGCGCGGCCCTAGCGAGCGTGTTACGGCAAGGCAGAGCCGCGTGCAATACTTGAAATAAACTCGATATGACCGCATTCACGCACTCAGTTGGCGTGTGACGTCTCGCGCGGATGGGTACCCCTTGCGTAATCTGCCGATGCGCGGCCCAAGCGAGCGTGTTACGGCATGGCAGTGCCGCGTGCTATACTTGAAATAAACTGGATATGAGCGCATTCACGCAAACTCAGTTGGCGTGTGACGTCTCGCGCGGATGGGTACTCCTGGCGTAATCTGCCGATGCGCGGCCCTAGCGAGCGCGTTACATGGCAGTGCCGCATGCTATACTTGAAATAAACTCGATATGAGCGCATTCACGCAACTCAGTTGGGCGTGTGACGTCTCACGCGAATGGGTACCCCTTGCGTAATCTGCCGATGCGCGGCCCTAGTGAGCGTGTTACGGCATGCAAGTGCCGCGTGCTATACTTGACATAAACTCGATATGAGCGCATTCACGCAACTCAGTTTGCGTGTGACTTCTCGCGCGGATGGGTACCCCTTGCGTAATCTGCCGATGCGCGGCCCTAGCGAGCGTGTTACGGCATGGCAGTGCCGCGTGCTATACTTGAAATGAACTCAATATGAGCGCATTCACGCAACTCGGTTGGCGTGTGGCGTCTCGCGCAGATGGGTACTCATGGCGTAATCTGCCGATGCGCGGCCCTAGCGAGCGTGAAACTACATGGCAGTGCCGCATGCTATACTTGAAATAAACTCGATATGAAGCGCATTCACGCAACGCAGTTGGCGTGTGACGTCTCGCGCGGATGGTGTACCCCTTTGCGTAATCTGCCGATGCGAGGCCCTAGCGAGCGTGTTACGGCATGGCAGTGCCGCGTGCTATACTTGAAATAAACTCAATATGAGCGCATTCACGCAACTCAGTTGGCGTGTGACGTCTTGCGCAGATGGGTACTCCTGGCGTAATCTGCCGATGCGCGGCCCTAGCGAGCGTGTTACGGCAAGGCAGAGCCGCGTGCAATACTTGAAATAAACTCGATATGACCGCATTCACGCACTCAGTTGGCGTGTGACGTCTCGCGCGGATGGGTACCCCTTGCGTAATCTGCCGATGCGCGGCCAAGCGAGCGTGTTACGGCATGGCAGTGCCGCGTGCTATACTTGAAATAAACTGGATATGAGCGCATGTCACGCAACTCAGTTGGCGTGTGACGTCTCGCGCGGATGGGTACTCCTGGCGTAATCTGCCGATGCGCGGCCCTAGCGAGCGCGTTACATGGCAGTGCCGCATGCTATACTTGAAATAAACTCGATATGAGCGCATTCACGCGAACTCAGTTGGCGTGTGACGTCTCACGCGAATGGGTACCCTTGCGTAATCTGCCGATGCGCGGCCCTAGTGAGCGTGTTTACGGCATGCAAGTGCCGCGTGCTATACTTGACATAAACTCGATATGAGCGCATTCACGAAACTCAGTTGGCGTGTGACGTCTCGCGCGGATGGGTACCCCTTGCGTAACCTTCCGATGCGCGGCCCTAGCGAGCGTTACGGCATGGCAGTGCCACCTGCTATACTTGAAATAAACTCGATATGAGCGCATTCACGCAACTCAGTTGGCGTGTGACTTCTCGCGCGGATGGGTACCCATTGCGTAATCTGCCGATGCGCAGGCATAACGAGCGTGTTACGGCATGGCAGTGCCGCGTGCTATGCTTGAAATAAACTCGATATGAGCGCATTCCACGCAACTCAGGTTGGCGTGTGACGTCTCGCGCGGATGGGTACCCCTTGCGTAACCTGCCGATGCGCGGCCCTAGCGAGCGTGTTGCGGCATGGCAGTGCCGCGTGCTATACTTGAAATAAGTTCGATATGAGCACATTCGCGCACTCGGTTGGCATGTGACGTCTCGCGCGGATGGGCACCCCTTTCGTAATCTGCCGATCCACGGCCCTAGCGAGCGTGTTACGGCATGGCAGTGCCGCATGCTATACTTGAAATAAATTCGACCGAATTCACGCAACTCAGTTGGCGTGTGACGTCTCTCGCGGATGGGTACCCCTTGCGTAATCTGCCGATGCGCGGCCCTAGCGAGCGTGTTACGGCATGGCAGTGCCGCGTGCTATACTTGAAATAAACTCGATATGAGCGCATTCACGCAACTTAGTTGGCGCGTAGCATCTCGCGCGGATGGGCACCCCTTGCGTAATCTGCATATGCGCGGCCCTAGCGAGCGTTTACGGCATGGCAGTGCCACGTGCTATACTTGAACTCAATATGAGCGCATTCACGCAACTCGGTTGGCGTGTGACGTCTCGCGCAGATGGGTACTCATGGCGTAATCTGCCGATGCGCGGCCCTAGCGAGCGTGTTACGGCATGGCAGTGCCGCGTGCTATACTTGAAATAAACTCGATATGGGCGCATTCAGGCAACTCAGTTGGCGTGTGACGTCTCGCGCGGATGGGTACTCCTGGAGTAATCTGCCGTTGCGCGGCCCTAGCGAGCGTGTTACGGCATGGCAGTGCCGCGTGCTATGCTTGAAATAAACTCGATGTGAGCGCATTCACGCAACTCAGTTGGCGTGTGACGTCTCGCGCGGATGGGTACCCCTTGCGTAATCTGCCGATGCGAGGCCCTAGCGAGCGTGTTACGGCATGGCAGTGCCGCGTGCTATACTTGAAATAAACTCGATATGAGCGCATTCACGCAACTCAGTTGGCGTGTGACGTCTCGCGCGGATGGGTACTCCTTGCATAATCTGCCGATGCGCGGCCCAAGCGAGCGTGTTACGGCATGGCAGTGCCGCGTGCTATACTTGAAATAAACTGGATATGAGCGCATTCACGCAATTCAGTTTGCGTGTGACGTCTCGCGCGGATGGGTACCCCTTGCGTAATCTGCCGATGCGCGGCCCTAGCGAGCGTGTTACGGCATGGCAGTGCCGCGTGCTATACTTGAAATGAACTCAATATGAGCGCATTCACGCAACTCGGTTGGCGTGCGGCGTCTCGCGCAGATGGGTACTCCTGGCGTAATCTGCTGATGCGCGTCCCTAGCGAGCGTGTTACGGCATTGCAAAGCCGCGTGCTATACTTGAAATAAACTCGATATGAGCGCATTCACGCAACTCAGTTGGCGTGTGACGTCTCGCGCGGATGGGTACCCCTTGCGTAATCTGCCGATGCGCGGCCCTAGCGAGCGTGAAACGGCATGGCAGTGCCGCGTGCTATACTTGAAATGAACTCAATATGAGCGCATTCACGCAACTCGGTTGGCGTGTGACGTCTCGCGCAGATGTGTACTCATGGCGTAATCTGCCGATGCGCGGGCTTAGCGAGCGTGAAACTACATGGCAGTGCCGCGTGCTATACTTGAAATAAACTCGATGTGAGCGCATTCACGCAACTCAGTTGGCGTGTGACGTCTCGCGCGGATGATTACCCCTTGCGTAATCTGCCGATGCGAGGCCCTAGCGAGCGTGTTACGGCATGGCAGTGCCGCGTGCTATACTTAAAATAAACTCGATATGAGCGCATTCACGCAACTCAGTTGGCGTGTGACTTCTCGCGCGGATGGGTACTCCTTGCATAATCTGCCGATGCGCGGCCCAAGCGAGCGTGTTACGGCATGGCAGTGCCGCGTGCTATACTTGAAATAAACTGGATATGAGCGCATTCACGCAACTCAGTTTGCGTGTGACGTCTCGCGCGGATGGGTACCCCTTGCGTAATCTGCCGATGCGCGGCCCTAGCGAGCGTGTTACGGCATGGCAGTGCCGCGTGCTATACTTGAAATGAACTCAATATGAGCGCATTCACGCAACTCGGTTGGCGTGTGGCGTCTCGCGCAGATGGGTACTCCTTGCGTAATCTGCTGATGCGCGTCCCTAGCGAGCGTGTTACGGCATTGCAAAGCCGCGTGCTATACTTGAAATAAACTCGATATGAGCGCATTCACGCAACTCAGTTGGCGTGTGACGTCTCGCGCGGATGGGTACCCCTTGCGTAATCTGCCGATGCGCGGCCCTAGCGAGCGTGAAACGGCATGGCAGTGCCGCGTGCTATACTTGAAATGAACTCAATATGAGCGCATTCACGCAACTCGGTTGGCGTGTGACGTCTCGCGCAGATGTGTACTCATGGCGTAATCTGCCGATGCGCGGGCTTAGCGAGCGTGAAACTACATGGCAGTGCCGCGTGCTATACTTGAAATAAACTCGATATGAGCGCATTCACGCAACTCAGTTGGCGTGTGACGTCTCGCGCGGATGATTACCCCTTGCGTAATCTGCCGATGCGAGGCCCTAGCGAGCGTGTTACGGCATGGCAGTGCCGCGTGCTATACTTAAAATAAACTCGATATGAGCGCATTCACGCAACTCAGTTGGCGTGTGACTTCTCGCGCGGATGGGTACTCCTTGCATAATCTGCCGATGCGCGGCCCAAGCGAGCGTGTTACGGCATGGCAGTGCCGCGTGCTATACTTGAAATAAACTGGATATGAGCGCATTCACGCAACTCAGTTTGCGTGTGACGTCTCGCGCGGATGGGTACCCCTTGCGTAATCTGCCGATGCGCGGCCCTAGCGAGCGTGTTACGGCATGGCAGTGCCGCGTGCTATACTTGAAATGAACTCAATATGAGCGCATTCACGCAACTCGGTTGGCGTGTGGCGTCTCGCGCAGATGGGTACTCCTGGCGTAATCTGCCGATGCGCGGCCCTAGCGAGCGTGTTACGGCATGGCAGAGCCGCGTGCTATGCTTGAAATAAACTCGATATGAGCGCATTCACGCAACTCAGTTGGCGTGTGACGTCTCGCGCGGATGGGTACCCCTTGCGTAACCTTCCGATGCGCGGCCCTAGCGAGCGTTACGGCATGGCAGTGCCACCTGCTATACTTGAATTAAACTCGATATGAGCGCATTCACGCAACTCAATTGGCGTGTGACGTCTCGCGCGGATGGGTACCCCTTGCGTAACCTGCCGATGCGCGGCCCTAGCGAGCGTGTTGCGGCATGGCAGTGCCGCGTGCTATACTTGAAATAAGTTCGATATGAGCACATTCACGCAACTCGGTTGGCATGTGACGTCTCGCGCGGATGGGCACCCCTTTCGTAATCTGCCGATCCACGGCCCTAGCGAGCGTGTTACGGCATGGCAGTGCCGCATGCTATACTTGAAATAAATTCGACATGCGCGAATTCACGCAACTCAGTTGGCGTGTGACGTCTCGCGCGGATGATTACCCCTTGCGTAATCTGCCGATGCGAGGCCCTAGCGAGCGTGTTACGGCATGGCAGTGCCGCGTGCTATACTTGAAATAAACACGATATGAGCGCATTCACGCAACTCAGATGGCGTGTGACGTCTCGCGCGGATGGGTACTCCTTGCATAATCTGCCGATGCGTGGCCCAAGCGAGCGTGTTACGGCATGGCAGTGCCGCGTGCTATACTTGAAATAAACTGGATATGAGCGCATTCACGCAAATCAGTTTGCGTGTGACGTCTCGCGCGGATGGGTACCCCTTGCGTAATCTGCCGATGCGCGGCCCTAGCGAGCGTGTTACGGCATGGCAGTGCCGCGTGCTATACTTGAAATGAACTCAATATGAGCGCATTCACGCAACTCGGTTGGCGTGTGGCGTCTCGCGCAGATGGGTACTCATGGCGTAATCTGCCGATGCGCGGCCCTAGCGAGCGTGAAACTACATGGCAGTGCCGCATGCTATACTTGAAATAAACTCGATATGAGCGCATTCACGCAACGCAGTTGGCGTGTGACGTCTCGCGCGGATGGGTACCTCTTGCGTAATCTGCCGATGCGAGGCCCTAGCGAGCGTGTTACGGCATGGCAGTGCCGCGTGCTATACTTGAAATAAACTCAATATGAGCGCATTCACGCAACTCAGTTGGCGTGTGACGTCTTGCGCAGATGGGTACTCCTGGCGTAATCTGCCGATGCGCGGCCCTAGCGAGCGTGTTACGGCAAGGCAGAGCCGCGTGCAATACTTGAAATAAACTCGATATGAGCGCATTCACGCACTCAGTTGGCGTGTGACGTCTCGCGCGGATGGGTACCCCTTGCGTAATCTGCCGATACGCGGCCCAAGCGAGCGTGTTACGGCATGGCAGTGCCGCGTGCTATACTTGAAATAAACTGGATATGAGCGCATTCACGCAACTCAGTTGGCGTGTGACGTCTCGCGCGGATGGGTACTCCTGGCGTAATCTGCCGATGCGCGGCCCTAGCGAGCGCGTTACATGGCAGTGCCGCATGCTATACTTGAAATAAACTCGATATGAGCGCATTCACGCAACTCAGTTGGCGTGTGACGTCTCACGCGAATGGGTACACCTTGCGTAATCTGCCGATGCGCGGCCCTAGTGAGCGTGTTACGGCATGCAAGTGCCGCGTGCTATACTTGACATAAACTCGATATGAGCGCATTCACGAAACTCAGTTGGCGTGTGACGTCTCGCGCGGATGGGTACTCCTGGCGTAATCTGCCGATGCGCGGCCCTAGCGAGCGTGTTACGGCATGGCAGAGCCGCGTGCTATGCTTGAAATAAACTCGATATGAGCGCATTCACGCAACTCAGTTGGCGTGTGACGTCTAGCGCGGATGGGTACCCCTTGCGTAACCTTCCGATGCGCGGCCCTAGCGAGCGTTACGGCATGGCAGTGCCACCTGCTATACTTGAAATAAACTCGATATGAGCGCATTCACGCACCTCAGTTGGCGTGTGACTTCTCGCGCGGATGGGTACCCATTGCGTAATCTGCCGATGCGCAGGCATAGCGAGCGTGTTACGGCATGGCAGTGCCGCGTGCTATGCTTGAAATAAACTCGATATGAGCGCATTCACGCAACTCAGTTGGCGTGTGACGTCTCGCGCGGATGGGTACCCCTTGCGTAACCTGCCGATGCGCGGCCCTAGCGAGCGTGTTACGGCATGGCAGTGCCGCGTGCTATACTTGAAATAAATTCGACATGCGTGAATTCACGCAACTCAGTTGGCGTGTGACGTCTCTCGCGGATGGGTACCCCTTGCGTAATCTGCCGATGCGCGGCCCTAGCGAGCGTGTTACGGCATGGCAGTGCCGCGTGCTATACTTGAAATAAACTCGATATGAGCGCATTCACGCAACTCAGTTGGCGTGTGACGTCTCGCGCGGATGGGTACTCCTGGAGTAATCTGCCGATTCGCGGCCCTAGCGAGCGTGTTACGGCATGGCAGTGCCGCGTGCTATACTTGAAATAAACTCGATATGAGCGCATTCACTCAACTTAGTTGGCGCGTAGCATCTCGCGCGGATGGGCACCCCTTGCGTAATCTGCATATGCGCGGCCCTAGCGAGCGTTTACGGCATGGCAGTGCCGCATGCTATACTTGAACTCAATATGAGCGCATTCACGCAACTCGGTTGGCGTGTGACGTCTCGCGCAGATGGGTACTCATGGCGTAATCTGCCGATGCGCGGCCCTAGCGAGCGTGTTACGGCATGGCAGTGCCGCGTGATATACTTGAAATAAACTCGATATGGGCGCATTCACGCAACTCAGTTGGCGTGTGACGTCTCGCGCGGATGGGTACTCCTGGAGTAATCTGCCGTTGCGCGGCCCTAGCGAGCGTGTTACGGCATGGCAGTGCCGCGTGCTATGCTTGAAATAAACTCGATGTGAGCGCATTCACGCAACTCAGTTGGCGTGTGACGTCTCGCGCGGATGGGTACCCCTTGCGTAATCTGCCGATGCGAGGCCCTAGCGAGCGTGTTACGGCATGGCAGTGCCGCGTGCTATACTTCAAAATAAACTCGATATGAGCGCATTCACGCAACTCAGTTGGCGTGTGACGTCTCGCGCGGATGGGTACTCCTTGCATAATCTGCCGATGCGCGGCCCAAGCGAGCGTGTTACGGCATGGCAGTGCCGCATGCTATGCTTGAAATAAACTCGATGTGAGCGCATTCACGCAACTCAGTTTGCGTGTGACGTCTCGCGCGGATGGGTACCCCTTGCGTAATCTGCCGATGCGCGGCCCTAGCGAGCGTGTTACGGCATGGCAGTGCCGCGTGCTATACTTGAAATGGACTCAATATGAGCGCATTCACGCAACTCGGTTGGCGTGTGGCGTCTCGCGCAGATGGGTACTCCTGGCGTAATCTGCTGATGCGCGTCCCTAGCGAGCGTGTTACGGCATTGCAAAGCCGCGTGCTATACTTGAAATAAACTCGATATGAGCGCATTCACGCAACTCAGTTGGCGTGTGACGTCTCGCGCGGATGGGTACCCCTTGCGTAATCTGCCGATGCGCGGCCCTAGCGAGCGTGAAACGGCATGGCAGTACCGCGTGCTATACTTGAAATAAACTCGATATGAGCACATTCACGCAACTCAGTTGGCGTGTGTCGTCTCACGCGGATGGGTACCCCTTGCGTATGCACGGCCCTAGCGAGCGTGCTACGGCATGGAAGTGCCGCGTGCTATACTCGAAATAAGTTTGATATGCGCGCATTCACGCAACTCGGCGTGTGACATCTCGCGCGGATGGGCACCCCTTGCGTAATATGCCTATCCGCGGCCCTAGCGAGCGTTTACGGCATGGCAGTGCCGCGTGCTATACTTGAAATGAACTCAATATGAGCGCATTCACGCAACTCGGTTGGCGTGTGACGTCTCGCGCAGATGTGTACTCATGGCGTAATCTGCCGATGCGCGGGCCTAGCGAGCGTGAAACTACATGGCAGTGCCGCGTGCTATACTTGAAATAAACTCGATATGAGCGCATTCACGCAACTCAGTTGGCGTGTGACGTCTCACGCGAATGGGTACACCTTGCGTAATCTGCCGATGCGCGGCCCTAGTGAGCGTGTTACGGCATGCAAGTGCCGCGTGCTATACTTGACATAAACTCGATATGAGCGCATTCACGAAACTCAGTTGGCGTGTGACGTCTCGCGCGGATGGGTACTCCTGGCGTAATCTGCCGATGCGCGGCCCTAGCGAGCGTGTTACGGCATGGCAGAGCCGCGTGCTATGCTTGAAATAAACTCGATATGAGCGCATTCACGCAACTCAGTTGGCGTGTGACGTCTAGCGCGGATGGGTACCCCTTGCGTAACCTTCCGATGCGCGGCCCTAGCGAGCGTTACGGCATGGCAGTGCCACCTGCTATACTTGAAATAAACTCGATATGAGCGCATTCACGCACCTCAGTTGGCGTGTGACTTCTCGCGCGGATGGGTACCCATTGCGTAATCTGCCGATGCGCAGGCATAGCGAGCGTGTTACGGCATGGCAGTGCCGCGTGCTATGCTTGAAATAAACTCGATATGAGCGCATTCACGCAACTCAGTTGGCGTGTGACGTCTCGCGCGGATGGGTACCCCTTGCGTAACCTGCCGATGCGCGGCCCTAGCGAGCGTGTTACGGCATGGCAGTGCCGCGTGCTATACTTGAAATAAATTCGACATGCGTGAATTCACGCAACTCAGTTGGCGTGTGACGTCTCTCGCGGATGGGTACCCCTTGCGTAATCTGCCGATGCGCGGCCCTAGCGAGCGTGTTACGGCATGGCAGTGCCGCGTGCTATACTTGAAATAAACTCGATATGAGCGCATTCACGCAACTCAGTTGGCGTGTGACGTCTCGCGCGGATGGGTACTCCTGGAGTAATCTGCCGATTCGCGGCCCTAGCGAGCGTGTTACGGCATGGCAGTGCCGCGTGCTATACTTGAAATAAACTCGATATGAGCGCATTCACTCAACTTAGTTGGCGCGTAGCATCTCGCGCGGATGGGCACCCCTTGCGTAATCTGCATATGCGCGGCCCTAGCGAGCGTTTACGGCATGGCAGTGCCGCGTGCTATACTTGAACTCAATATGAGCGCATTCACGCAACTCGGTTGGCGTGTGACGTCTCGCGCAGATGGGTACTCATGGCGTAATCTGCCGATGCGCGGCCCTAGCGAGCGTGTTACGGCATGGCAGTGCCGCGTGCTATACTTGAAATAAACTCGATATGGGCGCATTCACGCAACTCAGTTGGCGTGTGACGTCTCGCGCGGATGGGTACTCCTGGAGTAATCTGCCGTTGCGCGGCCCTAGCGAGCGTGTTACGGCATGGCAGTGCCGCGTGCTATGCTTGAAATAAACTCGATGTGAGCGCATTCACGCAACTCAGTTGGCGTGTGACGTCTCGCGCGGATGGGTACCCCTTGCGTAATCTGCCGATGCGAGGCCCTAGCGAGCGTGTTACGGCATGGCAGTGCCGCGTGCTATACTTCAAAATAAACTCGATATGAGCGCATTCACGCAACTCAGTTGGCGTGTGACGTCTCGCGCGGATGGGTACTCCTTGCATAATCTGCCGATGCGCGGCCCAAGCGAGCGTGTTACGGCATGGCAGTGCCGCATGCTATGCTTGAAATAAACTCGATGTGAGCGCATTCACGCAACTCAGTTTGCGTGTGACGTCTCGCGCGGATGGGTACCCCTTGCGTAATCTGCCGATGCGCGGCCCTAGCGAGCGTGTTACGGCATGGCAGTGCCGCGTGCTATACTTGAAATGGACTCAATATGAGCGCATTCACGCAACTCGGTTGGCGTGTGGCGTCTCGCGCAGATGGGTACTCCTGGCGTAATCTGCTGATGCGCGTCCCTAGCGAGCGTGTTACGGCATTGCAAAGCCGCGTGCTATACTTGAAATAAACTCGATATGAGCGCATTCACGCAACTCAGTTGGCGTGTGACGTCTCGCGCGGATGGGTACCCCTTGCGTAATCTGCCGATGCGCGGCCCTAGCGAGCGTGAAACGGCATGGCAGTACCGCGTGCTATACTTGAAATAAACTCGATATGAGCACATTCACGCAACTCAGTTGGCGTGTGTCGTCTCACGCGGATGGGTACCCCTTGCGTATGCACGGCCCTAGCGAGCGTGCTACGGCATGGAAGTGCCGCGTGCTATACTCGAAATAAGTTTGATATGCGCGCATTCACGCAACTCGGCGTGTGACATCTCGCGCGGATGGGCACCCCTTGCGTAATATGCCTATCCGCGGCCCTAGCGAGCGTTTACGGCATGGCAGTGCCGCGTGCTATACTTGAAATGAACTCAATATGAGCGCATTCACGCAACTCGGTTGGCGTGTGACGTCTCGCGCAGATGTGTACTCATGGCGTAATCTGCCGATGCGCGGGCCTAGCGAGCGTGAAACTACATGGCAGTGCCGCGTGTTATACTTGAAATAAACTCGATATGAGCGCATTCACGCAACTCAGTTGGCGTGTGACGTCTGGCGCGGATGGGTACTCCTTGCATATTCTGCCGATGCGCGGCACAAGCGAGCGTGTTACGGCATGGCAGTGCCGCGTGCTATACTTGAAATAAACTGGATATGAGCGCATTCACGCAACTCAGTTTGCGTGTGACGTCTCGCGCGGATGGGTACCCCTTGCGTAATCTGCCGATGCGCGGCCCTAGCGAGCGTGTTACGGCATGGCAGTGCCGCGTGCTATACTTGAAATAAACTCAATATGAGCGCAATCACGCAACTCAGTTGGCGTGTGACGTCTCGCGCGGATGGGCACCCCTTTCGTAATCTGCCGATCCACGGCCCTAGCGAGCGTGTTACGGCATGGCAGTGCCGCGTGCTATACTTGAAATAAACTCGATATGAGCGCATTCACGCAACTCACTTGGCGTGTGACGTCTCGCGCGGATGGGTACTCCTGGAGTAATCTGGCGCTGCGCGGCCCTAGCGAGTGTGTTACGGCATGGCAGTGCCGCGTGCTATACTTGAAATAAAATTGATATGAGCGCATTCATGCAACTCAGTTGGCGTGCGATGTCTCGCGCGGATGGGTACTCCTGGTGTAATCTGCCGATTCGCGGCCCTAGCGAGCGTGTTACGGCATGGCAGTGCCGCGTGCTATACTTGAAATAAACTCGATATGAGCGCATTCACTCAACTTAGTTGGCGCGTAGCATCTCGCGCGGATGGGCACCCCTTGCGTAATCTGCATATGCGCGGCCCTAGCGAGCGTTTACGGCATGGCAGTGCCGCGTGCTATACTTGAACTCAATATGAGCGCATTCACGCAACTCGGTTGGCGTGTGACGTCTCGCGCAGATGGGTACTCATGGTGTAATCTGCCGATGCGCGGCCCTAGCGAGCGTGTTACGGCATGGCAGTGCCGCGTGCTATACTTGAAATAAACTCGATATGGGCGCATTCACGCAACTCAGTTGGCGTGTGACGTCTCGCGCGGATGGGTACTCCTGGAGTAATCTGCCGTTGCGCGGCCCTAGTGAGCGTGTTACGGCATGGCAGTGCCGCGTGCTATGCTTGAAATAAACTCGATGTGAGCGCATTCACGCAACTCACTTGGCGTGTGACGTCTCGCGCGGATGGGTACCCCTTGCGTAATCTGCCGATGCGAGGCCCTAGCGAGCGTGTTACGGCATGGCAGTGCCGCGTGCTATACTTGAAATAAACTCGATATGAGCGCATTCACGCAACTCAGTTGGCGTGTGACGTCTCGCGCGGATGGGTACTCCTTGCATAATCTGCCGATGCGCGGCCCAAGCGAGCGTGTTACGGCATGGCAGTGCCGCGTGCTATACTTGAAATAAACTGGATATGAGCGCATTCACGCAACTCAGTTTGCGTCTGACGTCTCGCGCGGATGGGTACCCCTTGCGTAATCTGCCGATGCGCGGCCCTAGCGAGCGTGTTACGGCATGGCAGTGCCGCGTGCTATACTTGAAATGGACTCAATATGAGCGCATTCACGCAACTCGGTTGGCGTGTGGCGTCTCGCGCAGATGGGTACTCCTGGCGTAATCTGTTGATGCGCGTCCCTAGCGAGCGTGTTACGGCATTGCAAAGCCGCGTGCTATACTTGAAATAAACTCGATATGAGCGCATTCACGCAACTCAGTTGGCGTGTGACGTCTCGCGCGGATGGGAACCCCTTGCGTAATCTGCCGATGCGCGGCCCTAGCGAGCGTGAAACGGCATGGCAATACCGCGTGCTATACTTGAAATAAACTCGATATGAGCACATTCACGCAACTCAGTTGGCGTGTGTCGTCTCACGCGGATGGGTACCCCTTGCGTATGCACGGCCCTAGCGAGCGTGCTACGGCATGGAAGTGCCGCGTGCTATACTCGAAATAAGTTTGATATGCGCGCATTCACGCAACTCGGCGTGTGACATCTCGCGCGGATGGGCACCCCTTGCGTAATATGCCTATCCGCGGCCCTAGCGAGCGTTTACGGCATGGCAGTGCCGCGTGCTATACTTGAAATGAACTCAATATGAGCGCATTCACGCAACTCGGTTGGCGTGTGACGTCTCGCGCAGATGTGTACTCATGGCGTAATCTGCCGATGCGCGGGCCTAGCGAGCGTGAAACTACATGGCAGTGCCGCGTGCTATACTTGAAATAAACTCGATATGAGCGCATTCACGCAACTCAGTTGGCGTGTGACGTCTCGCGCGGATGGGTACTCCTTGCATATTCTGCCGATGCGCGGCACAAGCGAGCGTGTTACGGCATGGCAGTGCCGCGTGCTATACTTGAAATAAACTGGATATGAGCGCATTCACGCAACTCAGTTTGCGTGTGACGTCTCGCGCGGATGGGTACCCCTTGCGTAATCTGCCGATGCGCGGCCCTAGCGAGCGTGTTACGGCATGGCAGTGCCGCGTGCTATACTTGAAATGAACTCAATATGAGCGCATTCACGCAACTCGGTTGGCGTGTGGCGTCTCGCGCAGATGGGTACTCATGGCGTAATCTGCCGATGCGCGGCCCTAGCGAGCGTGAAACTACATGGCAGTGCCGCATGCTATACTTAAAATAAACTCGATATGAGCGCATTCATGCAACTCAGTTGGCGTGCGATGTCTCGCGCGGATGGGTACTCCTGGTGTAATCTGCCGATTCGCGGCCCTAGCGAGCGTGTTACGGCATGGCAGTGCCGCGTGCTATACTTGAAATAAACTCGATATGAGCGAGTTGGCGCGTAGCATCTCGCGCGGATGGGCACCCCTTGCGTAATCTGCATATGCGCGGCCCTAGCGAGCGTTTACGGCATGGCAGTGCCGCGTGCTATACTTGAACTCAATATGAGCGCATTCACGCAACTCGGTTGGCGTGTGACGTCTCGCGCAGATGGGTACTCATGGCGTAATCTGCCGATGCGCGGCCCTAGCGAGCGTGTTACGGCATGGCAGTGCCGCGTGCTATACTTGAAATAAACTCGATATGGGCGCATTCATGCAACTCAGTTGGCGTGTGACGTCTCGCGCGGATGGGTACTCCTGGAGTAATCTGCCGTTGCGCGGCCCTAGCGAGCGTGTTACGGCATGGCAGTGCCGCGTGCTATGCTTGAAATAAACTCGATGTGAGCGCATTCACGCAACTCAGTTGGCGTGTGACGTCTCGCGCGGATGGGTACCCCTTGCGTAATCTGCCGATGCGAGGCCCTAGCGAGCGTGTTACGGCATGGCAGTGCCGCGTGCTATACTTGAAATAAACTCGATATGAGCGCATTCACGCAACTCAGTTGGCGTGTGACGTCTCGCGCGGATGGGTACTCCTTGCATAATCTGCCGATGCGCGGCCCAAGCGAGCGTGTTACGGCATGGCAGTGCCGCGTGCTATACTTGAAATGAACTCAATATGAGCGCATTCACGCAACTCGGATGGCGTGTGGCGTCTCGCGCAGATGGGTACTCCTGGCGTAATCTGCTGATGCGCGTCCCTAGCGAGCGTGTTACGGCAAGGCAGAGCCGCGTGCAATACTTGAAATAAACTCGATATGAGCGCATTCACGCAACTCAGTTGGCGTGTGACGTCTCGCGCGGATGGGTACCCCTTGCGTAATCTGCCGATGCGCGGCCCTAGCGAGCGTGAAACGGCATGGCAGTGCCGCGTGCTATACTTGAAATGAACTCAATATGAGCGCATTCACGCAA
Source organism: Amblyomma americanum (assembly GCF_052857255.1). NCBI lineage: Eukaryota > Metazoa > Arthropoda > Arachnida > Ixodida > Ixodidae > Amblyomma > Amblyomma americanum. Next base: position 227,322,025 of record NC_135498.1, on the reverse strand, counting down.
CTCGGTTGGCGTGTGACGTCTCGCGCAGATGTGTACTCATGGCGTAATCTGCCGATGCGCGGGCTTAGCGAGCGTGAAACTACATGGCAGTGCCGCGTGCTATACTTGAAATAAACTCGATATGAGCGCATTCACGCAACTCAGTTGGCGTGTGACGTCTCGCGCGGATGATTACCCCTTGCGTAATCTGCCGATGCGAGGCCCTAGCGAGCGTGTTACGGCATGGCAGTGCCGCGTGCTATACTTAAAATAAACTCTATATGAGCGCATTCACTCAACTCAGTTGGCGTGTGACGTCTCGCGCGGATGGGTAATCCTTGCATAATCTGCCGATGCGCGGCCCAAGCGAGCGTGTTACGGCATGGCAGTGCCGCGTGCTATACTTGAAATAAACTGGATATGAGCGCATTCACGCAACTCAGTTTGCGTGTGACGTCTCGCGCGGATGGGTACCCCTTGCGTAATCTGCCGATGCGCGGCCCTAGCGAGCGTGTTACGGCATGGCAGTGCCGCGTGCTATACTTGAAATGAACTCAATATGAGCGCATTCACGCAACTCGGTTGGCGTGTGGCGTCTCGCGCAGATGGGTACTCATGGCGTAATCTCCCGATGCGCGGCCCTAGCGAGCGTGAAACTACATGGCAGTGCCGCATGCTATACTTGAAATAAACTCGATATGAGCGCATTCACGCAACGCAGTTGGCGTGTGACGTCTCGCGCGGATGGGTACCCCTTGCTTATTCTGCCGATGCGAGGCCCTAGCGAGCGTGTTACGGCAAGGCAGAGCCGCGTGCAATACTTGAAATAAACTCGATATGAGCGCATTCACGCACTCAGTTGGCGTGTGACGTCTCGCGCGGATGGGTACCGCTTGCGTAATCTGCCGATGCGCGGCCCAAGCGAGCGTGAAACTACATGGCAGTGCCGCATGCTATACTTAAAATAAACTCGATATGAGCGCATTCACGCAACTCAGTTGGCGTGTGACGTCTCGCTCGGATGGGTACCCCTTGCGTAATCTGCCGATGCGAGGCCCTAGCGAGCGTGTTACGGCATGGCAGTGCCGCGTGCTATACTTGAAATAAACTCAATATGAGCGCAATCACGCAACTCAGTTGGCGTGTGACGTCTCGCGCGGATGGGCACCCCTTTCGTAATCTGCCGATCCACGGCCCTAGCGAGCGTGTTACGGCATGGCAGTGCCGCGTGCTATACTTGAAATAAACTCGATATGAGCGCATTCACGCAACTCAGTTGGCGTGTGACGTCTCGCGCGGATGGGTACTCCTGGAGTAATCTGGCGCTGCGCGGCCCTAGCGAGTGTGTTACGGCATGGCAGTGCCGCGTGCTATACTTGAAATAAAATCGATATGAGCGCATTCATGCAACTCAGTTGGCGTGCGATGTCTCGCGCGGATGGGTACTCCTGGTGTAATCTGCCGATTCGCGGCCCTAGCGAGCGTGTTACGGCATGGCAGTGCCGCGTGCTATACTTGAAATAAACTCGATATGAGCGAGTTGGCGCGTAGCATCTCGCGCGGATGGGCACCCCTTGCGTAATCTGCATATGCGCGGCCCTAGCGAGCGTTTACGGCATGGCAGTGCCGCGTGCTATACTTGAACTCAATATGAGCGCATTCACGCAACTCGGTTGGCGTGTGACGTCTCGCGCAGATGGGTACTCATGGCGTAATCTGCCGATGCGCGGCCCTAGCGAGCGTGTTACGGCATGGCAGTGCCGCGTGCTATACTTGAAATGAACTCAATATGAGCGCATTCACGCAACTCGGTTGGCGTGTGACATCTCGCGCGGATGGGCACCCCTTGCGTAATATGCCTATCCGCGGCCCTAGCGAGCGTTTACGGCATGGCAGTGCCGCGTGCTATACTTGAAATGAACTCAATATGAGCGCATTCACGCAACTCGGTTGGCGTGTGACGTCTCGCGCAGATGTGTACTCATGGCGTAATCTGCCGATGCGCGGGCCTAGCGAGCGTGAAACTACATGGCAGTGCCGCGTGCTATACTTGAAATAAACTCGATATGAGCGCATTCACGCAACTCAGTTGGCGTGTGACGTCTCGCGCGGATGGGTACTCCTTGCATATTCTGCCGATGCGCGGCACAAGCGAGCGTGTTACGGCATGGCAGTGCCGCGTGCTATACTTGAAATAAACTGGATATGAGCGCATTCACGCAACTCAGTTTGCGTGTGACGTCTCGCGCGGATGGGTACCCCTTGCGTAATCTGCCGATGCGCGGCCCTAGCGAGCGTGTTACGGCATGGCAGTGCCGCGTGCTATACTTGAAATGAACTCAATATGAGCGCATTCACGCAACTCGGTTGGCGTGTGGCGTCTCGCGCAGATGGGTACTCATGGCGTAATCTGCCGATGCGCGGCCCTAGCGAGCGTGAAACTACATGGCAGTGCCGCATGCTATACTTAAAATAAACTCGATATGAGCGCATTCATGCAACTCAGTTGGCGTGCGATGTCTCGCGCGGATGGGTACTCCTGGTGTAATCTGCCGATTCGCGGCCCTAGCGAGCGTGTTACGGCATGGCAGTGCCGCGTGCTATACTTGAAATAAACTCGATATGAGCGAGTTGGCGCGTAGCATCTCGCGCGGATGGGCACCCCTTGCGTAATCTGCATATGCGCGGCCCTAGCGAGCGTTTACGGCATGGCAGTGCCGCGTGCTATACTTGAACTCAATATGAGCGCATTCACGCAACTCGGTTGGCGTGTGACGTCTCGCGCAGATGGGTACTCATGGCGTAATCTGCCGATGCGCGGCCCTAGCGAGCGTGTTACGGCATGGCAGTGCCGCGTGCTATACTTGAAATAAACTCGATATGGGCGCATTCATGCAACTCAGTTGGCGTGTGACGTCTCGCGCGGATGGGTACTCCTGGAGTAATCTGCCGTTGCGCGGCCCTAGCGAGCGTGTTACGGCATGGCAGTGCCGCGTGCTATGCTTGAAATAAACTCGATGTGAGCGCATTCACGCAACTCAGTTGGCGTGTGACGTCTCGCGCGGATGGGTACCCCTTGCGTAATCTGCCGATGCGAGGCCCTAGCGAGCGTGTTACGGCATGGCAGTGCCGCGTGCTATACTTGAAATAAACTCGATATGAGCGCATTCACGCAACTCAGTTGGCGTGTGACGTCTCGCGCGGATGGGTACTCCTTGCATAATCTGCCGATGCGCGGCCCAAGCGAGCGTGTTACGGCATGGCAGTGCCGCGTGCTATACTTGAAATGAACTCAATATGAGCGCATTCACGCAACTCGGATGGCGTGTGGCGTCTCGCGCAGTGGGTACTCCTGGCGTAATCTGCTGATGCGCGTCCCTAGCGAGCGTGTTACGGCAAGGCAGAGCCGCGTGCAATACTTGAAATAAACTCGATATGAGCGCATTCACGCAACTCAGTTGGCGTGTGACGTCTCGCGCGGATGGGTACCCCTTGCGTAATCTGCCGATGCGCGGCCCTAGCGAGCGTGAAACGGCATGGCAGTGCCGCGTGCTATACTTGAAATGAACTCAATATGAGCGCATTCACGCAACTCGGTTGGCGTGTGACGTCTCGCGCAGATGTGTACTCATGGCGTAATCTGCCGATGCGCGGGCTTAGCGAGCGTGAAACTACATGGCAGTGCCGCGTGCTATACTTGAAATAAACTCGATATGAGCGCATTCACGCAACTCAGTTGGCGTGTGACGTCTCGCGCGGATGATTACCCCTTGCGTAATCTGCCGATGCGAGGCCCTAGCGAGCGTGTTACGGCATGGCAGTGCCGCGTGCTATACTTACAATAAACTCTATATGAGCGCATTCACTCAACTCAGTTGGCGTGTGACGTCTCGCGCGGATGGGTACTCTTTGCATAATCTGCCGATGCGCGGCCCAAGCGAGCGTGTTACGGCATGGCAGTGCCGCGTGCTATACTTGAAATAAACTGGATATGAGCGCATTCACGCAACTCAGTTTGCGTGTGACGTCTCGCGCGGATGGGTACCCCTTGCGTAATCTGCCGATGCGCGGCCCTAGCGAGCGTGTTACGGCATGGCAGTGCCGCGTGCTATACTTGAAATGAACTCAATATGAGCGCATTCACGCAACTCGGTTGGCGTGTGGCGTCTCGCGCAGATGGGTACTCATGGCGTAATCTCCCGATGCGCGGCCCTAGCGAGCGTGAAACTACATGGCAGTGCCGCATGCTATACTTGAAATAAACTCGATATGAGCGCATTCACGCAACGCAGTTGGCGTGTGACGTCTCGCGCGGATGGGTACCCCTTGCTTATTCTGCCGATGCGAGGCCCTAGCGAGCGTGTTACGGCAAGGCAGAGCCGCGTGCAATACTTGAAATAAACTCGATATGAGCGCATTCACGCACTCAGTTGGCGTGTGACGTCTCGCGCGGATGGGTACCGCTTGCGTAATCTGCCGATGCGCGGCCCAAGCGAGCGTGAAACTACATGGCAGTGCCGCATGCTATACTTAAAATAAACTCGATATGAGCGCATTCACGCAACTCAGTTGGCGTGTGACGTCTCGCGCGGATGGGTACCCCTTGCGTAATCTGCCGATGCGAGGCCCTAGCGAGCGTGTTACGGCATGGCAGTGCCGCGTGCTATACTTGAAATAAACTCAATATGAGCGCAATCACGCAACTCAGTTGGCGTGTGACGTCTCGCGCGGATGGGCACCCCTTTCGTAATCTGCCGATCCACGGCCCTAGCGAGCGTGTTACGGCATGGCAGTGCCGCGTGCTATACTTGAAATAAACTCGATATGAGCGCATTCACGCAACTCAGTTGGCGTGTGACGTCTCGCGCGGATGGGTACTCCTGGAGTAATCTGGCGCTGCGCGGCCCTAGCGAGTGTGTTACGGCATGGCAGTGCCGCGTGCTATACTTGAAATAAAATCGATATGAGCGCATTCATGCAACTCAGTTGGCGTGCGATGTCTCGCGCGGATGGGTACTCCTGGTGTAATCTGCCGATTCGCGGCCCTAGCGAGCGTGTTACGGCATGGCAGTGCCGCGTGCTATACTTGAAATAAACTCGATATGAGCGAGTTGGCGCGTAGCATCTCGCGCGGATGGGCACCCCTTGCGTAATCTGCATATGCGCGGCCCTAGCGAGCGTTTACGGCATGGCAGTGCCGCGTGCTATACTTGAACTCAATATGAGCGCATTCACGCAACTCGGTTGGCGTGTGACGTCTCGCGCAGATGGGTACTCATGGCGTAATCTGCCGATGCGCGGCCCTAGCGAGCGTGTTACGGCATGGCAGTGCCGCGTGCTATACTTGAAATAAACTCGATATGGGCGCATTCATGCAACTCAGTTGGCGTGTGACGTCTCGCGCGGATGGGTACTCCTGGAGTAATCTGCCGTTGCGCGGCCCTAGCGAGCGTGTTACGGCATGGCAGTGCCGCGTGCTATGCTTGAAATAAACTCGATGTGAGCGCATTCACGCAACTCAGTTGGCGTGTGACGTCTCGCGCGGATGGGTACCCCTTGCGTAATCTGCCGATGCGAGGCCCTAGCGAGCGTGTTACGGCATGGCAGTGCCGCGTGCTATACTTGAAATAAACTCGATATGAGCGCATTCACGCAACTCAGTTGGCGTGTGACGTCTCGCGCGGATGGGTACTCCTTGCATAATCTGCCGATGCGCGGCCCAAGCGAGCGTGTTACGGCATGGCAGTGCCGCGTGCTATACTTGAAATGAACTCAATATGAGCGCATTCACGCAACTCGGATGGCGTGTGGCGTCTCGCGCAGATGGGTACTCCTGGCGTAATCTGCTGATCCGCGTCCCTAGCGAGCGTGTTACGGCATTGCAAAGCCGCGTGCTATACTTGAAATAAACTCGATATGAGCGCATTCACGCAACTCAGTTGGCGTGTGACGTCTCGCGCGGATGGGTACCCCTTGCGTAATCTGCCGATGCGCGGCCCTAGCGAGCGTGAAACTACATGGCAGTGCCGCATGCTATACTTAAAATAAACTCGATATGAGCGCATTCATGCAACTCAGTTGGCGTGCGATGTCTCGCGCGGATGGGTACTCCTGGTGTAATCTGCCGATTCGCGGCCCTAGCGAGCGTGTTACGGCATGGCAGTGCCGCGTGCTATACTTGAAATAAACTCGATATGAGCGAGTTGGCGCGTAGCATCTCGCGCGGATGGGCACCCCTTGCGTAATCTGCATATGCGCGGCCCTAGCGAGCGTTTACGGCATGGCAGTGCCGCGTGCTATACTTGAACTCAATATGAGCGCATTCACGCAACTCGGTTGGCGTGTGACGTCTCGCGCAGATGGGTACTCATGGCGTAATCTGCCGATGCGCGGCCCTAGCGAGCGTGTTACGGCATGGCAGTGCCGCGTGCTATACTTGAAATAAACTCGATATGGGCGCATTCATGCAACTCAGTTGGCGTGTGACGTCTCGCGCGGATGGGTACTCCTGGAGTAATCTGCCGTTGCGCGGCCCTAGCGAGCGTGTTACGGCATGGCAGTGCCGCGTGCTATGCTTGAAATAAACTCGATGTGAGCGCATTCACGCAACTCAGTTGGCGTGTGACGTCTCGCGCGGATGGGTACCCCTTGCGTAATCTGCCGATGCGAGGCCCTAGCGAGCGTGTTACGGCATGGCAGTGCCGCGTGCTATACTTGAAATAAACTCGATATGAGCGCATTCACGCAACTCAGTTGGCGTGTGACGTCTCGCGCGGATGGGTACTCCTTGCATAATCTGCCGATGCGCGGCCCAAGCGAGCGTGTTACGGCATGGCAGTGCCGCGTGCTATACTTGAAATGAACTCAATATGAGCGCATTCACGCAACTCGGATGGCGTGTGGCGTCTCGCGCAGATGGGTACTCCTGGCGTAATCTGCTGATGCGCGTCCCTAGCGAGCGTGTTACGGCAAGGCAGAGCCGCGTGCAATACTTGAAATAAACTCGATATGAGCGCATTCACGCAACTCAGTTGGCGTGTGACGTCTCGCGCGGATGGGTACTCATGGCGTAATCTGCCGATGCGCGGGCTTAGCGAGCGTGAAACTACATGGCAGTGCCGCGTGCTATACTTGAAATAAACTCGATATGAGCGCATTCACGCAACTCAGTTGGCGTGTGACGTCTCGCGCGGATGATTACCCCTTGCGTAATCTGCCGATGCGAGGCCCTAGCGAGCGTGTTACGGCATGGCAGTGCCGCGTGCTATACTTAAAATAAACTCTATATGAGCGCATTCACTCAACTCAGTTGGCGTGTGACGTCTCGCGCGGATGGGTACTCCTTGCATAATCTGCCGATGCGCGGCCCAAGCGAGCGTGTTACGGCATGGCAGTGCCGCGTGCTATACTTGAAATAAACTGGATATGAGCGCATTCACGCAACTCAGTTTGCGTGTGACGTCTCGCGCGGATGGGTACCCCTTGCGTAATCTGCCGATGCGCGGCCCTAGCGAGCGTGTTACGGCATGGCAGTGCCGCGTGCTATACTTGAAATGAACTCAATATGAGCGCATTCACGCAACTCGGTTGGCGTGTGGCGTCTCGCGCAGATGGGTACTCATGGCGTAATCTCCCGATGCGCGGCCCTAGCGAGCGTGAAACTACATGGCAGTGCCGCATGCTATACTTGAAATAAACTCGATATGAGCGCATTCACGCAACGCAGTTGGCGTGTGACGTCTCGCGCGGATGGGTACCCCTTGCTTATTCTGCCGATGCGAGGCCCTAGCGAGCGTGTTACGGCAAGGCAGAGCCGCGTGCAATACTTGAAATAAACTCGATATGAGCGCATTCACGCACTCAGTTGGCGTGTGACGTCTCGCGCGGATGGGTACCGCTTGCGTAATCTGCCGATGCGCGGCCCAAGCGAGCGTGAAACTACATGGCAGTGCCGCATGCTATACTTAAAATAAACTCGATATGAGCGCATTCACGCAACTCAGTTGGCGTGTGACGTCTCGCGCGGATGGGTACCCCTTGCGTAATCTGCCGATGCGAGGCCCTAGCGAGCGTGTTACGGCATGGCAGTGCCGCGTGCTATACTTGAAATAAACTCAATATGAGCGCAATCACGCAACTCAGTTGGCGTGTGACGTCTCGCGCGGATGGGCACCCCTTTCGTAATCTGCCGATCCACGGCCCTAGCGAGCGTGTTACGGCATGGCAGTGCCGCGTGCTATACTTGAAATAAACTCGATATGAGCGCATTCACGCAACTCAGTTGGCGTGTGACGTCTCGCGCGGATGGGTACTCCTGGAGTAATCTGGCGCTGCGCGGCCCTAGCGAGTGTGTTACGGCATGGCAGTGCCGCGTGCTATACTTGAAATAAAATCGATATGAGCGCATTCATGCAACTCAGTTGGCGTGCGATGTCTCGCGCGGATGGGTACTCCTGGTGTAATCTGCCGATTCGCGGCCCTAGCGAGCGTGTTACGGCATGGCAGTGCCGCGTGCTATACTTGAAATGAACTCAATATGAGCGCATTCACGCAACTCGGTTGGCGTGTGACATCTCGCGCGGATGGGCACCCCTTGCGTAATATGCATATGCGCGGCCCTAGCGAGCGTTTACGGCATGGCAGTGCCGCGTGCTATACTTGAACTCAATATGAGCGCATTCACGCAACTCGGTTGGCGTGTGACGTCTCGCGCAGATGGGTACTCATGGCGTAATCTGCCGATGCGCGGCCCTAGCGAGCGTGTTACGGCATGGCAGTGCCGCGTGCTATACTTGAAATGAACTCAATATGAGCGCATTCACGCAACTCGGTTGGCGTGTGACATCTCGCGCGGATGGGCACCCCTTGCGTAATATGCCTATCCGCGGCCCTAGCGAGCGTTTACGGCATGGCAGTGCCGCGTGCTATACTTGAAATGAACTCAATATGAGCGCATTCACGCAACTCGGTTGGCGTGTGACGTCTCGCGCAGATGTGTACTCATGGCGTAATCTGCCGATGCGCGGGCCTAGCGAGCGTGAAACTACATGGCAGTGCCGCGTGCTATACTTGAAATAAACTCGATATGAGCGCATTCACGCAACTCAGTTGGCGTGTGACGTCTCGCGCGGATGGGTACTCCTTGCATATTCTGCCGATGCGCGGCACAAGCGAGCGTGTTACGGCATGGCAGTGCCGCGTGCTATACTTGAAATAAACTGGATATGAGCGCATTCACGCAACTCAGTTTGCGTGTGACGTCTCGCGCGGATGGGTACCCCTTGCGTAATCTGCCGATGCGCGGCCCTAGCGAGCGTGTTACGGCATGGCAGTGCCGCGTGCTATACTTGAAATGAACTCAATATGAGCGCATTCACGCAACTCGGTTGGCGTGTGGCGTCTCGCGCAGATGGGTACTCATGGCGTAATCTGCCGATGCGCGGCCCTAGCGAGCGTGAAACTACATGGCAGTGCCGCATGCTATACTTAAAATAAACTCGATATGAGCGCATTCATGCAACTCAGTTGGCGTGCGATGTCTCGCGCGGATGGGTACTCCTGGTGTAATCTGCCGATTCGCGGCCCTAGCGAGCGTGTTACGGCATGGCAGTGCCGCGTGCTATACTTGAAATAAACTCGATATGAGCGAGTTGGCGCGTAGCATCTCGCGCGGATGGGCACCCCTTGCGTAATCTGCATATGCGCGGCCCTAGCGAGCGTTTACGGCATGGCAGTGCCGCGTGCTATACTTGAACTCAATATGAGCGCATTCACGCAACTCGGTTGGCGTGTGACGTCTCGCGCAGATGGGTACTCATGGCGTAATCTGCCGATGCGCGGCCCTAGCGAGCGTGTTACGGCATGGCAGTGCCGCGTGCTATACTTGAAATAAACTCGATATGGGCGCATTCATGCAACTCAGTTGGCGTGTGACGTCTCGCGCGGATGGGTACTCCTGGAGTAATCTGCCGTTGCGCGGCCCTAGCGAGCGTGTTACGGCATGGCAGTGCCGCGTGCTATGCTTGAAATAAACTCGATGTGAGCGCATTCACGCAACTCAGTTGGCGTGTGACGTCTCGCGCGGATGGGTACCCCTTGCGTAATCTGCCGATGCGAGGCCCTAGCGAGCGTGTTACGGCATGGCAGTGCCGCGTGCTATACTTGAAATAAACTCGATATGAGCGCATTCACGCAACTCAGTTGGCGTGTGACGTCTCGCGCGGATGGGTACTCCTTGCATAATCTGCCGATGCGCGGCCCAAGCGAGCGTGTTACGGCATGCCAGTGCCGCGTGCTATACTTGAAATGAACTCAATATGAGCGCATTCACGCAACTCGGATGGCGTGTGGCGTCTCGCGCAGATGGGTACTCCTGGCGTAATCTGCTGATGCGCGTCCCTAGCGAGCGTGTTACGGCAAGGCAGAGCCGCGTGCAATACTTGAAATAAACTCGATATGAGCGCATTCACGCAACTCAGTTGGCGTGTGACGTCTCGCGCGGATGGGTACCCCTTGCGTAATCTGCCGATGCGCGGCCCTAGCGAGCGTGAAACGGCATGGCAGTGCCGCGTGCTATACTTGAAATGAACTCAATATGAGCGCATTCACGCAACTCGGTTGGCGTGTGACGTCTCGCGCAGATGTGTACTCATGGCGTAATCTGCCGATGCGCGGGCTTAGCGAGCGTGAAACTACATGGCAGTGCCGCGTGCTATACTTGAAATAAACTCGATATGAGCGCATTCACGCAACTCAGTTGGCGTGTGACGTCTCGCGCGGATGATTACCCCTTGCGTAATCTGCCGATGCGAGGCCCTAGCGAGCGTGTTACGGCATGGCAGTGCCGCGTGCTATACTTACAATAAACTCTATATGAGCGCATTCACTCAACTCAGTTGGCGTGTGACGTCTCGCGCGGATGGGTACTCTTTGCATAATCTGCCGATGCGCGGCCCAAGCGAGCGTGTTACGGCATGGCAGTGCCGCGTGCTATACTTGAAATAAACTGGATATGAGCGCATTCACGCAACTCAGTTTGCGTGTGACGTCTCGCGCGGATGGGTACCCCTTGCGTAATCTGCCGATGCGCGGCCCTAGCGAGCGTGTTACGGCATGGCAGTGCCGCGTGCTATACTTGAAATGAACTCAATATGAGCGCATTCACGCAACTCGGTTGGCGTGTGGCGTCTCGCGCAGATGGGTACTCATGGCGTAATCTCCCGATGCGCGGCCCTAGCGAGCGTGAAACTACATGGCAGTGCCGCATGCTATACTTGAAATAAACTCGATATGAGCGCATTCACGCAACGCAGTTGGCGTGTGACGTCTCGCGCGGATGGGTACCCCTTGCTTATTCTGCCGATGCGAGGCCCTAGCGAGCGTGTTACGGCAAGGCAGAGCCGCGTGCAATACTTGAAATAAACTCGATATGAGCGCATTCACGCACTCAGTTGGCGTGTGACGTCTCGCGCGGATGGGTACCGCTTGCGTAATCTGCCGATGCGCGGCCCAAGCGAGCGTGAAACTACATGGCAGTGCCGCATGCTATACTTAAAATAAACTCGATATGAGCGCATTCACGCAACTCAGTTGGCGTGTGACGTCTCGCGCGGATGGGTACCCCTTGCGTAATCTGCCGATGCGAGGCCCTAGCGAGCGTGTTACGGCATGGCAGTGCCGCGTGCTATACTTGAAATAAACTCAATATGAGCGCAATCACGCAACTCAGTTGGCGTGTGACGTCTCGCGCGGATGGGCACCCCTTTCGTAATCTGCCGATCCACGGCCCTAGCGAGCGTGTTACGGCATGGCAGTGCCGCGTGCTATACTTGAAATAAACTCGATATGAGCGCATTCACGCAACTCAGTTGGCGTGTGACGTCTCGCGCGGATGGGTACTCCTGGAGTAATCTGGCGCTGCGCGGCCCTAGCGAGTGTGTTACGGCATGGCAGTGCCGCGTGCTATACTTGAAATAAAATCGATATGAGCGCATTCATGCAACTCAGTTGGCGTGCGATGTCTCGCGCGGATGGGTACTCCTGGTGTAATCTGCCGATTCGCGGCCCTAGCGAGCGTGTTACGGCATGGCAGTGCCGCGTGCTATACTTGAAATAAACTCGATATGAGCGAGTTGGCGCGTAGCATCTCGCGCGGATGGGCACCCCTTGCGTAATCTGCATATGCGCGGCCCTAGCGAGCGTTTACGGCATGGCAGTGCCGCGTGCTATACTTGAACTCAATATGAGCGCATTCACGCAACTCGGTTGGCGTGTGACGTCTCGCGCAGATGGGTACTCATGGCGTAATCTGCCGATGCGCGGCCCTAGCGAGCGTGTTACGGCATGGCAGTGCCGCGTGCTATACTTGAAATAAACTCGATATGGGCGCATTCATGCAACTCAGTTGGCGTGTGACGTCTCGCGCGGATGGGTACTCCTGGAGTAATCTGCCGTTGCGCGGCCCTAGCGAGCGTGTTACGGCATGGCAGTGCCGCGTGCTATGCTTGAAATAAACTCGATGTGAGCGCATTCACGCAACTCAGTTGGCGTGTGACGTCTCGCGCGGATGGGTACCCCTTGCGTAATCTGCCGATGCGAGGCCCTAGCGAGCGTGTTACGGCATGGCAGTGCCGCGTGCTATACTTGAAATAAACTCGATATGAGCGCATTCACGCAACTCAGTTGGCGTGTGACGTCTCGCGCGGATGGGTACTCCTTGCATAATCTGCCGATGCGCGGCCCAAGCGAGCGTCTTACGGCATGGCAGTGCCGCGTGCTATACTTGAAATGAACTCAATATGAGCGCATTCACGCAACTCGGATGGCGTGTGGCGTCTCGCGCAGATGGGTACTCCTGGCGTAATCTGCTGATCCGCGTCCCTAGCGAGCGTGTTACGGCATTGCAAAGCCGCGTGCTATACTTGAAATAAACTCGATATGAGCGCATTCACGCAACTCAGTTGGCGTGTGACGTCTCGCGCGGATGGGTACCCCTTGCGTAATCTGCCGATGCGCGGCCCTAGCGAGCGTGAAACGGCATGGCAGTGCCGCGTGCTATACTTGAAATGAACTCAATATGAGCGCATTCACGCAACTCGGTTGGCGTGTGACGTCTCGCGCAGATGTGTACTCATGGCGTAATCTGCCGATGCGCGGGCTTAGCGAGCGTGAAACTACATGGCAGTGCCGCGTGCTATACTTGAAATAAACTCGATATGAGCGCATTCACGCAACTCAGTTGGCGTGTGACGTCTCGCGCGGATGATTACCCCTTGCGTAATCTGCCGATGCGAGGCCCTAGCGAGCGTGTTACGGCATGGCAGTGCCGCGTGCTATACTTAAAATAAACTCTATATGAGCGCATTCACTCAACTCAGTTGGCGTGTGACGTCTCGCGCGGATGGGTACTCCTTGCATAATCTGCCGATGCGCGGCCCAAGCGAGCGTGTTACGGCATGGCAGTGCCGCGTGCTATACTTGAAATAAACTGGATATGAGCGCATTCACGCAACTCAGTTTGCGTGTGACGTCTCGCGCGGATGGGTACCCCTTGCGTAATCTGCCGATGCGCGGCCCTAGCGAGCGTGTTACGGCATGGCAGTGCCGCGTGCTATACTTGAAATGAACTCAATATGAGCGCATTCACGCAACTCGGTTGGCGTGTGGCGTCTCGCGCAGATGGGTACTCATGGCGTAATCTCCCGATGCGCGGCCCTAGCGAGCGTGAAACTACATGGCAGTGCCGCATGCTATACTTGAAATAAACTCGATATGAGCGCATTCACGCAACGCAGTTGGCGTGTGACGTCTCGCGCGGATGGGTACCCCTTGCTTAATCTGCCGATGCGAGGCCCTAGCGAGCGTGTTACGGCAAGGCAGAGCCGCGTGCAATACCTGAAATAAACTCGATATGAGCGCATTCACGCACTCAGTTGGCGTGTGACGTCTCGCGCGGATGGGTACCGCTTGCGTAATCTGCCGATGCGCGGCCCAAGCGAGCGTGTTACGGCATGGCAGTGCCGCGTGCTATACTTCAAATAAACTGGATATGAGCGCATTCACGCAACTCAGTTGGCGTGTGACGTCTCGCGCGGATCGGTACTCCTGGCGTAATCTGCCGATGCGCGGCCCTAGCGAGCGCGTTACATGGCAGTGCCGCATGCTATACTTGAAATAAACTCGATATGAGCGCATTCACGCAACTCAGTTGGCGTGTGACGTCTCGCGCGAATGGGTACCCCTTGCGTAATCTGCCGATGCGCGGCCCTAGTGAGCGTGTTACGGCATGCAAGTGCCGCGTGCTATACTTGACATAAACTCGATATGAGCGCATTCACGAAACTCAGTTGGCGTGTGACGTCTCGCGCGGATGGGTACTCCTGGCGTAATCTGCCGATGCGCGGCCCTAGCGAGCGTGTTACGGCATGGCAGAGCCGCGTGCTATGCTTGAAATAAACTCCATATGAGCGCATTCACGCAACTCAGTTGGCGTGTGACGTCTCGCGCGGATGGGTACCCCTTGCGTAACCTTCCGATGCGCGGCCCTAGCGAGCGTTACGGCATGGCAGTGCCACCTGCTATACTTGAAATAAACTCGATATGAGCGCATTCACGCAACTCAATTGGCGTGTGACGTCTCGCGCGGATGGGTACCCCTTGCGTAACCTGCCGATGCGCGGCCCTAGCGAGCGTGTTGCGGCATGGCAGTGCCGCGTGCTATACTTGAAATAAGTTCGATATGAGCACATTCACGCAACTCGGTTGGCATGTGACGTCTCGCGCGGATGGGCACCCCTTTCGTAATCTGCCGATCCACGGCCCTAGCGAGCGTGTTACGGCATGGCAGTGCCGCGTGCTATACTTGAAATAAATTCGACATGCGCGAATTCACGCAACTCAGTTGGCGTGTGACGTCTCGCGCGGATGATTACCCATTGCGTAATCTGCCGATGCGAGGCCCTAGCGATCGTGTTACGGCATGGCAGTGCCGCGTGCTATACTTGAAATAAACACGATATGAGCGCATTCACGCAACTCAGATGGCGTGTGACGTCTCGCGCGGATGGGTACTCCTTGCATAATCTGCCGATGCGTGGCCCAAGCGAGCGTGTTACGGCATGGCAGTGCCGCGTGCTATACTTGAAATAAACTGGATATGAGCGCATTCACGCAACTCAGTTTGCGTGTGACGTCTCGCGCGGATGGGTACCCCTTGCGTAATCTGCCGATGCGCGGCCCTAGCGAGCGTGTTACGGCATGGCAGTGCCGCGTGCTATACTTGAAATGAACTCAATATGAGCGAATTCACGCAACTCGGTTGGCGTGTGGCGTCTCGCGCAGATGGGTACTCATGGCGTAATCTGCCGATGCGCGGCCCTAGCGAGCGTGAAACTACATGGCAGTGCCGCATGCTATACTTGAAATAAACTCGATATGAGCGCATTCACGCAACGCAGTTGGCGTGTGACGTCTCGCGCGGATGGGTACCCCTTGCGTAATCTGCCGATGCGAGGCCCTAGCGAGCGTGTTACGGCATGGCAGTGCCGCGTGCTATACTTGAAATAAACTCAATATGAGCGCATTCACGCAACTCAGTTGGCGTGTGACGTCTTGCGCAGATGGGTACTCCTGGCGTAATCTGCCGATGCGCGGCCCTAGCGAGCGTGTTACGGCAAGGCAGAGCCGCGTGCAATACTTGAAATAAACTCGATATGAGCGCATTCACGCACTCAGTTGGCGTGTGACGTCTCGCGCGGATGGGTACCCCTTGCGTAATCTGCCGATGCGCGGCCCAAGCGAGCGTGTTACGGCATGGCAGTGCCGCGTGCTATACTTGAAATAAACTGGATATGAGCGCATTCACGCAACTCAGTTGGCGTGTGACGTCTCGCGCGGATGGGTACTCCTGGCGTAATCTGCCGATGCGCGGCCCTAGCGAGCGCGTTACATGGCAGTGCCGCATGCTATACTTGAAATAAACTCGATATGAGCGCATTCACGCAACTCAGTTGGCGTGTGACGTCTCACGCGAATGGGTACCCCTTGCGTAATCTGCCGATGCGCGGCCCTAGTGAGCGTGTTACGGCATGCAAGTGCCGCGTGCTATACTTGACATAAACTCGATATGAGCGCATTCACGAAACTCAGTTGGCGTGTGACGTCTCGCGCGGATGGGTACTCCTGGCGTAATCTGCCGATGCGCGGCCCTAGCGAGCGTGTTACGGCATGGCAGAGCCGCGTGCTATGCTTGAAATAAACTCGATATGAGCGCATTCACGCAACTCAGTTGGCGTGTGACGTCTCGCGCGGATGGGTACCCCTTGCGTAACCTTCCGATGCGCGGCCCTAGCGAGCGTTACGGCATGGCAGTGCCACCTGCTATACTTGAAATAAACTCGATATGAGCGCATTCACGCAACTCAGTTGGCGTGTGACTTCTCGCGCGGATGGGTACCCATTGCGTAATCTGCCGATGCGCAGGCATAGCGAGCGTGTTACGGCATGGCAGTGCCGCGTGCTATGCTTGAAATAAACTCGATATGAGCGCATTCACGCCACTCAGTTGGCGTGTGACGTCTCGCGCGGATGGGTACCCCTTGCGTAACCTGCCGATGCGCGGCCCTAGCGAGCGTGTTGCGGCATGGCAGTGCCGCGTGCTATACTTGAAATAAGTTCGATATGAGCACATTCACGCAACTCGGTTGGCATGTGACGTCTCGCGCGGATGGGCACCCCTTTCGTAATCTGCCGATCCACGGCCCTAGCGAGCGTGTTACGGCATGGCAGTGCCGCGCGCTATACTTGAAATAAATTCGACATGCGCGAATTCACGCAACTCAGTTGGCGTGTGACGTCTCTCGCGGATGGGTACCCCTTGCGTAATCTGCCGATGTGCGGCCCTAGCGAGCGTGTTACGGCATGGCAGTGCCGCGTGCTATACTTGAAATAAACTCGATATGAGCGCATTCACGCAACTTAGTTGGCGCGTAGCATCTCGCGCGGATGGGCACCCCTTGCGTAATCTGCATATGCGCGGCCCTAGCGAGCGTTTACGGCATGGCAGTGCCGCGTGCTATACTTGAACTCAATATGAGCGCATTCACGCAACTCGGTTGGCGTGTGACGTCTCGCGCAGATGGGTACTCATGGCGTAATCTGCCGATGCGCGGCCCTAGCGAGCGTGTTACGGCATGGCAGTGCCGCGTGCTATACTTGAAATAAACTCGATATGGGCGCATTCACGCAACTCAGTTGGCGTGTGACGTCTCGCGCGGATGGGTACTCCTGGAGTAATCTGCCGTTGCGCGGCCCTAGCGAGCGTGTTACGGCATGGCAGTGCCGCGTGCTATGCTTGAAATAAACTCGATGTGAGCGCATTCACGCAACTCAGTTGGCGTGTGACGTCTCGCGCGGATGGGTACCCCTTGCGTAATCTGCCGATGCGAGGCCCTAGCGAGCGTGTTACGGCATGGCAGTGCCGCGTGCTATACTTGAAATAAACTCGATATGAGCGCATTCACGCAACTCAGTTGGCGTGTGACGTCTCGCGCGGATGGGTACTCCTTGCATAATCTGCCGATGCGCGGCCCAAGCGAGCGTGTTACGGCATGGCAGTGCCGCGTGCTATACTTGAAATAAACTGGATATGAGCGCATTCACGCAATTCAGTTTGCGTGTGACGTCTCGCGCGGATGGGTACCCCTTGCGTAATCTGCCGATGCGCGGCCCTAGCGAGCGTGTTACGGCATGGCAGTGCCGCGTGCTATACTTGAAATGAACTCAATATGAGCGCATTCACGCAACTCGGTTGGCGTGTGGCGTCTCGCGCAGATGGGTACTCCTGGCGTAATCTGCTGATGCGCGTCCCTAGCGAGCGTGTTACGGCATTGCAAAGCCGCGTGCTATACTTGAAATAAACTCGATATGAGCGCATTCACGCAACTCAGTTGGCGTGTGACGTCTCGCGCGGATGGGTACCCCTTGCGTAATCTGCCGATGCGCGGCCCTAGCGAGCGTGAAACGGCATGGCAGTGCCGCGTGCTATACTTGAAATGAACTCAATATGAGCGCATTCACGCAACTCGGTTGGCGTGTGACGTCTCGCGCAGATGTGTACTCATGGCGTAATCTGCCGATGCGCGGGCTTAGCGAGCGTGAAACTACATGGCAGTGCCGCGTGCTATACTTGAAATAAACTCGATATGAGCGCATTCACGCAACTCAGTTGGCGTGTGACGTCTCGCGCGGATGATTACCCCTTGCGTAATCTGCCGATGCGCGGCCCAAGCGAGCGTGTTACAGCATGGCAGTGCCGCGTGCTATACTTGAAATAAACTGGATATGAGCGCATTCACGCAACTCAGTTTGCGTGTGACGTCTCGCGCGGATGGGTACCCCTTGCGTAATCTGCCGATGCGCGGCCCTAGCGAGCGTGTTACGGCATGGCAGTGCCGCGTGCTATACTTGAAATGAACTCAATATGAGCGCATTCACGCAACTCGGTTGGCGTGTGGCGTCTCGCGCAGATGGGTACTCCTGGCGTAATCTGCTGATGCGCGTCCCTAGCGAGCGTGTTACGGCATTGCAAAGCCGCGTGCTATACTTGAAATAAACTCGATATGAGCGCATTCACGCAACTCAGTTGGCGTGTGACGTCTCGCGCGGATGGGTACCCCTTGCGTAATCTGCCGATGCGCGGCCCTAGCGAGCGTGAAACGGCATGGCAGTGCCGCGTGCTATACTTGAAATGAACTCAATATGAGCGCATTCACGCAACTCGGTTGGCGTGTGACGTCTCGCGCAGATGTGTACTCATGGCGTAATCTGCCGATGCGCGGGCTTAGCGAGCGTGAAACTACATGGCAGTGCCGCGTGCTATACATGAAATAAACTCGATATGAGCGCATTCACGCAACTCAGTTGGCGTGTGACGTCTCGCGCGGATGATTACCCCTTGCGTAATCTGCCGATGCGAGGCCCTAGCGAGCGTGTTACGGCATGGCAGTGCCGCGTGCTATACTTAAAATAAACTCGATATGAGCGCATTCACGCAACTCAGTTGGCGTGTGACTTCTCGCGCGGATGGGTACTCCTTGCATAATCTGCCGATGCGCGGCCCAAGCGAGCGTGTTACGGCATGGCAGTGCCGCGTGCTATACTTGAAATAAACTGGATATGAGCGCATTCACGCAACTCAGTTTGCGTGTGACGTCTCGCGCGGATGGGTACCCCTTGCGTAATCTGCCGATGCGCGGCCCTAGCTAGCGTGTTACGGCATGGCAGTGCCGCGTGCTATACTTGAAATGAACTCAATATGAGCGCATTCACGCAACTCGGTTGGCGTGTGACGTCTCGCGCGGATGGGTACCCCTTGCGTAACCTTCCGATGCGCGGCCCCAGCGAGCGTGTTACGGCATGGCAGTGCCGCGTGCTATACTTGAAATAAATTCGACATGCGCGAATTCACGCAACTCAGTTGGCGTGTGACGTCTCGCGCGGATGATTACCCCTTGCGTAATCTGCCGATGCGAGGCCCTAGCGAGCGTGTTACGGCATGGCAGTGCCGCGTGCTATACTTGAAATAAACACGATATGAGCGCATTCACGCAACTCAGATGGCGTGTGACGTCTCGCGCGGATGGGTACTCCTTGCATAATCTGCCGATGCGTGGCCCAAGCGAGCGTGTTACGGCATGGCAGTGCCGCGTGCTATACTTGAAATAAACTGGATATGAGCGCATTCACGCAAATCAGTTTGCGTGTGACGTCTCGCGCGGATGGGTACCCCTTGCGTAATCTGCCGATGCGCGGCCCTAGCGAGCGTGTTACGGCATGGCAGTGCCGCGTGCTATACTTGAAATGAACTCAATATGAGCGCATTCACGCAACTCGGTTGGCGTGTGGCGTCTCGTGCAGATGGGTACTCATGGCGTAATCTGCCGATGCGCGGCCCTAGCGAGCGTGAAACTACATGGCAGTGCCGCATGCTATACTTGAAATAAACTCGATATGAGCGCATTCACGCAACGCAGTTGGCGTGTGACGTCTCGCGCGGATGGGTACCTCTTGCGTAATCTGCCGATGCGAGGCCCTAGCGAGCGTGTTACGGCATGGCAGTGCCGCGTGCTATACTTGAAATAAACTCAATATGAGCGCATTCACGCAACTCAGTTGGCGTGTGACGTCTTGCGCAGATGGGTACTCCTGGCGTAATCTGCCGATGCGCGGCCCTAGCGAGCGTGTTACGGCAAGGCAGAGCCGCGTGCAATACTTGAAATAAACTCGATATGAGCGCATTCACGCACTCAGTTGGCGTGTGACGTCTCGCGCGGATGGGTACCCCTTGCGTAATCTGCCGATGCGCGGCCCAAGCGAGCGTGTTACGGCATGGCAGTGCCGCGTGCTATACTTGAAATAAACTGGATATGAGCGCTATCACGCAACTCAGTTGGCGTGTGACGTCTCGCGCGGATGGGTACTCCTGGCGTAATCTGCCGATGCGCGGCCCTAGCGAGCGCGTTACATGGCAGTGCCGCATGCTATACTTGAAATAAACTCGATATGAGCGCATTCACGCAACTCAGTTGGCGTGTGACGTCTCACGCGAATGGGTACCCCTTG
Source organism: Amblyomma americanum (assembly GCF_052857255.1). Lineage (NCBI taxonomy): Eukaryota > Metazoa > Arthropoda > Arachnida > Ixodida > Ixodidae > Amblyomma > Amblyomma americanum. Next base: position 227,301,427 of record NC_135498.1, on the reverse strand, counting down.
CGTAATCTGCCGATGCGCGGCCCTAGTGAGCGTGTTACGGCATGCAAGTGCCGCGTGCTATACTTGACATAAACTCGATATGAGCGCATTCACGAAACTCAGTTGGCGTGTGACGTCTCGCGCGGATGGGTACTCCTGGCGTAATCTGCCGATGCGCGGCCCTAGCGAGCGTGTTACGGCATGGCAGAGCCGCGTGCTATGCTTGAAATAAACTCGATATGAGCGCATTCACGCAACTCAGTTGGCGTGTGACGTCTCGCGCGGATGGGTACCCCTTGCGTAACCTTCCGATGCGCGGCCCTAGCGAGCGTTACGGCATGGCAGTGCCACCTGCTATACTTGAAATAAACTCGATATGAGCGCATTCACGCACTTCAGTTGGCGTGTGACTTCTCGCGCGGATGGGTACCCATTGCGTAATCTGCCGATGCGCAGGCATAGCGAGCGTGTTACGGCATGGCAGTGCCGCGTGCTATGCTTGAAATAAACTCGATATGAGCGCATTCACGCAACTCAGTTGGCGTGTGACGTCTCGCGCGGATGGGTACCCCTTGCGTAACCTGCCGATGCGCGGCCCTAGCGAGCGTGTTACGGCATGGCAGTGCCGCGTGCTATACTTGAAATAAATTCGACATGCGTGAATTCACGCAACTCAGTTGGCGTGTGACGTCTCTCGCGGATGGGTACCCCTTGCGTAATCTGCCGATGCGCGGCCCTAGCGAGCGTGTTACGGCATGGCAGTGCCGCGTGCTATACTTGAAATAAACTCGATATGAGCGCATTCACGCAACTCAGTTGGCGTGTGACGTCTCGCGCGGATGGGTACTCCTGGAGTAATCTGCCGATTCGCGGCCCTAGCGAGCGTGTTACGGCATGGCAGTGCCGCGTGCTATACTTGAAATAAACTCGATATGAGCGCATTCACTCAACTTAGTTGGCGCGTAGCATCTCGCGCGGATGGGCACCCCTTGCGTAATCTGCATATGCGCGGCCCTAGCGAGCGTTTACGGCATGGCAGTGCCGCGTGCTATACTTGAACTCAATATGAGCGCATTCACGCAACTCGGTTGGCGTGTGACGTCTCGCGCAGATGGGTACTCATGGCGTAATCTGCCGATGCGCGGCCCTAGCGAGCGTGTTACGGCATGGCAGTGCCGCGTGCTATACTTGAAATAAACTCGATATGGGCGCATTCACGCAACTCAGTTGGCGTGTGACGTCTCGCGCGGATGGGTACTCCTGGAGTAATCTGCCGTTGCGCGGCCCTAGCGAGCGTGTTACGGCATGGCAGTGCCGCGTGCTATGCTTGAAATAAACTCGATGTGAGCGCATTCACGCAACTCAGTTGGCGTGTGACGTCTCGCGCGGATGGGTACCCCTTGCGTAATCTGCCGATGCGAGGCCCTAGCGAGCGTGTTACGGCATGGCAGTGCCGCGTGCTATACTTCAAAATAAACTCGATATGAGCGCATTCACGCAACTCAGTTGGCGTGTGACGTCTCGCGCGGATGGGTACTCCTTGCATAATCTGCCGATGCGCGGCCCAAGCGAGCGTGTTACGGCATGGCAGTGCCGCGTGCTATACTTGAAATAAACTGGATATGAGCGCATTCACGCAATTCAGTTTGCGTGTGACGTCTCGCGCGGATGGGTAACCCTTGCGTAATCTGCCGATGCGCGGCCCTAGCGAGCGTGTTACGGCATGGCAGTGCCGCGTGCTATACTTGAAATGAACTCAATATGAGCGCATTCACGCAACTCGGTTGGCGTGTGGCGTCTCGCGCAGATGGGTACTCCTGGCGTAATCTGCTGATGCGCGTCCCTAGCGAGCGTGTTACGGCATTGCAAAGCCGCGTGCTATACTTGAAATAAACTCGATATGAGCGCATTCACGCAACTCAGTTGGCGTGTGACGTCTCGCGCGGATGGGTACCCCTTGCGTAATCTGCCGATGCGCGGCCCTAGCGAGCGTGAAACGGCATGGCAGTGCCGCGTGCTATACTTGAAATGAACTCAATATGAGCGCATTCATGCAACTCGGTTGGCGTGTGACGTCTCGCGCAGATGTGTACTCATGGCGTAATCTGCCGATGCGCGGGCTTAGCGAGCGTGAAACTACATGGCAGTGCCGCGTGCTATACTTGAAATAAACTCGATATGAGCGCATTCACGCAACTCAGTTGGCGTGTGACGTCTCGCGCGGATGATTACCCCTTGCGTAATCTGCCGATGCGAGGCCCTAGCGAGCGTGTTACGGCATGGCAGTGCCGCGTGCTAAATTTAAAATAAACTCGATATGAGCGCATTCACGCAACTCAGTTGGCGTGTGACTTCTCGCGCGGATGGGTACTCCTTGCATAATCTGCCGATGCGCGGCCCAAGCGAGCGTGTTACGGCATGGCAGTGCCGCGTGCTATACTTGAAATAAACTGGATATGAGCGCATTCACGCAAATCAGTTTGCGTGTGACGTCTCGCGCGGATGGGTACCCCTTGCGTAATCTGCCGATGCGCGGCCCTAGCGAGCGTGTTACGGCATGGCAGTGCCGCGTGCTATACTTGAAATGAACTCAATATGAGCGCATTCACGCAACTCGGTTGGCGTGTGGCGTCTCGCGCAGATGGGTACTCCTGGCGTAATCTGCTGATGCGCGTCCCTAGCGAGCGTGTTACGGCATTGCAAAGCCGCGTGCTATACTTGAAATAAACTCGATATGAGCGCATTCACGCAACTCAGTTGGCGTGTGACGTCTCGCGCGGATGGGTACCCCTTGCGTAATCTGCCGATGCGCGGCCCTAGCGAGCGTGAAACGGCATGGCAGTGCCGCGTGCTATACTTGAAATGAACTCAATATGAGCGCATTCACGCAACTCGGTTGGCGTGTGACGTCTCGCGCAGATGTGTACTCATGGCGTAATCTCCCGATGCGCGGGCTTAGCGAGCGTGAAACTACATGGCAGTGCCGCGTGCTATACTTGAAATAAACTCGATATGAGCGCATTCACGCAACTCAGTTGGCGTGTGACGTCTCGCGCGGATGATTACCCCTTGCGTAATCTGCCGATGCGAGGCCCTAGCGAGCGTGTTACGGCATGGCAGTGCCGCGTGCTATACTTAAAATAAACTCGATATGAGCGCATTCACGCAACTCAGTTGGCGTGTGACTTCTCGCGCGGATGGGTACTCCTTGCATAATCTGCCGATGCGCGGCCCAAGCGAGCGTGTTACGGCATGGCAGTGCCCCGTGCTATACTTGAAATAAACTGGATATGAGCGCATTCACGCAACTCAGTTTGCGTGTGACGTCTCGCGCGAATGGGTACCCCTTGCGTAGTCTGCCGATGCGCGGCCCTAGTGAGCGTGTTACGGCATGCAAGTGCCGCGTGCTATACTTGACATAAACTCGATATGAGCGCATTCACGAAACTCAGTTGGCGTGTGACGTCTCGCGCGGATGGGTACTCCTGGCGTAATCTGCCGATGCGCGGCCCTAGCGAGCGTGTTACGGCATGGCAGAGCCGCGTGCTATGCTTGAAATAAACTCGATATGAGCGCATTCACGCAACTCAGTTGGCGTGTGACGTCTCGCGCGGATGGGTACCCCTTGCGTAACCTTCCAATGCGCGGCCCTAGCGAGCGTTACGGCATGGCAGTGCCACCTGCTATACTTGAAATAAACTCGATATGAGCGCATTCACGCAACTCAGTTGGCGTGTGACGTCTCGCGCGGATGGGTACCCCTTGCGTAACCTGCCGATGCGCGGCCCTAGCGAGCGTGTTGCGGCATGGCAGTGCCGCGTGCTATACTTGAAATAAGTTCGATATGAGCACATTCACGCAACTCAGTTGGCGTGTGACGTCTCGCGCGGATGATTACCCCTTGCGTAATCTGCCGATGCGAGGCCCTAGCGAGCGTGTTACGGCATGGCAGTGCCGCGTGCTATACTTGAAATAAACTCGATATGAGCGCATTCACGCAACTCAGATGGCGTGTGACGTCTCGCGCGGATGGGTACTCCTTGCATAATCTGCCGATGCGCGGCCCAAGCGAGCGTGTTACGGCATGGCAGTGCCGCGTGCTATACTTGAAATAAACTGGATATGAGCGCATTCACGCAACTCAGTTTGCGTGTGACGTCTCGCGCGGATGGGTACCCCTTGCGTAATCTGCCGATGCGCGGCCCTAGCGAGCGTGTTACGGCATGGCAGTGCCGCGTGCTATACTTGAAATGAACTCAATATGAGCGCATTCACGCAACTCGGTTGGCGTGTGGCGTCTCGCGCAGATGGGTACTCATGGCGTAATCTGCCGATGCGCGGCCCTAGCGAGCGTGAAACTACATGGCAGTGCCGCATGCTATACTTGAAATAAACTCGATATGAGCGCATTCACGCAACGCAGTTGGCGTGTGACGTCTCGCGCGGATGGGTACCCCTTGCGTAATCTGCCGATGCGAAGCCCTAGCGAGCGTGTTACGGCATGGCAGTGCCGCGTGCTATACTTGAAATAAACTCAATATGAGCGCATTCACGCAACTCAGTTGGCGTGTGACGTCTCGCGCGGATGGGTACCCCTTGCGCAATCTGCCGATGCGAGGCCCTAGCGAGCGTGTTACGGCATGGCAGTGCCGCGTGCTATACTTGAAATAAACTCGATATGAGCGCATTCACGCAACTCAGTTGGCGTGTGACTTCTCGCGCGGATGGGTACTCCTTGCATAATCTGCCGATGCGCGGCCCAAGCGAGCGTGTTACGGCATGGCAGTGCCGCGTGCTATACTTGAAATAAACTGGATATGAGCGCATTCACGCAACTCAGTTTGCGTGTGACGTCTCGCGCGAATGGGTACCCCTTGCGTAGTCTGCCGATGCGCGGCCCTAGTGAGCGTGTTACGGCATGCAAGTGCCGCGTGCTATACTTGACATAAACTCGATATGAGCGCATTCACGAAACTCAGTTGGCGTGTGACGTCTCGCGCGGATGGGTACTCCTGGCGTAATCTGCCGATGCGCGGCCCTAGCGAGCGTGTTACGGCATGGCAGAGCCGCGTGCTATGCTTGAAATAAACTCGATATGAGCGCATTCACGCAACTCAGTTGGCGTGTGACGTCTCGCGCGGATGGGTACCCCTTGCGTAACCTTCCGATGCGCGGCCCTAGCGAGCGTTACGGCATGGCAGTGCCACCTGCTATACTTGAAATAAACTCGATATGAGCGCATTCACGCAACTCAGTTGGCGTGTGACGTCTCGCGCGGATGGGTACCCCTTGCGTAACCTGCCGATGCGCGGCCCTAGCGAGCGTGTTGCGGCATGGCAGTGCCGCGTGCTATACTTGAAATAAGTTCGATATGAGCACATTCACGCAACTCGGTTGGCATGTGACGTCTCGCGCGGATGGGCACCCCTTTCGTAATCTGCCGATCCACGGCCCTAGCGAGCGTGTTACGGCATGGCAGTGCCGCGTGCTATACTTGAAATAAATTCGACATGCGCGAATTCAAGCAACTCAGTTGGCGTGTGACGTCTCGCGCGGATGATTACCCCTTGCGTAATCTGCCGATGCGAGGCCCTAGCGAGCGTGTTACGGCATGGCAGTGCCGCGTGCTATACTTGAAATAAACTCGATATGAGCGCATTCACGCAACTCAGATGGCGTGTGACGTCTCGCGCGGATGGGTACTCCTTGCATAATCTGCCGATGCGCGGCCCAAGCGAGCGTGTTACGGCATGGCAGTGCCGCGTGCTATACTTGAAATAAACTGGATATGAGCGCATTCACGCAACTCAGTTTGCGTGTGACGTCTCGCGCGGATGGGTACCCCTTGCGTAATCTGCCGATGCGCGGCCCTAGCGAGCGTGTTACGGCATGGCAGTGCCGCGTGCTATACTTGAAATGAACTCAATATGAGCGCATTCACGCAACTCGGTTGGCGTGTGGCGTCTCGCGCAGATGGGTACTCATGGCGTAATCTGCCGATGCGCGGCCCTAGCGAGCGTGAAACTACATGGCAGTGCCGCATGCTATACTTGAAATAAACTCGATATGAGCGCATTCACGCAACGCAGTTGGCGTGTGACGTCTCGCGCGGATGGGTACCCCTTGCGTAATCTGCCGATGCGAAGCCCTAGCGAGCGTGTTACGGCATGGCAGTGCCGCGTGCTATACTTGAAATAAACTCAATATGAGCGCATTCACGCAACTCAGTTGGCGTGTGACGTCTTGCGCAGATGGGTACTCCTGGCGTAATCTGCCGATGCGCGGCCCTAGCGAGCGTGTTACGGCAAGGCAGAGCCGCGTGCAATACTTGAAATAAACTCGATATGAGCGCATTCACGCACTCAGTTGGCGTGTGACGTCTCGCGCGGATGGGTACCCCTTGCGTAATCTGCCGATGCGCGGCCCAAGCGAGCGTGTTACGGCATGGCAGTGCCGCGTGCTATACTTGAAATAAACTGGATATGAGCGCATTCACGCAACTCAGTTGGCGTGTGACGTCTCGCGCGGATGGGTACTCCTGGCGTAATCTGCCGATGCGCGGCCCTAGCGAGCGCGTTACATGGCAGTGCCGCATGCTATACTTGAAATAAACTCGATATGAGCGCATTCACGCAACTCAGTTGGCGTGTGACGTCTCACGCGAATGGGTACCCCTTGCCTTAATCTGCCGATGCGCGGCCCTAGTGAGCGTGTTACGGCATGCAAGTGCCGCGTGCTATACTTGACATAAACTCGATATGAGCGCATTCACGCAACTCAGTTGGCGTGTGACGTCTCGCGCGGATGGGTACTCCTGGAGTAATCTGCCGATTCGCGGCCCTAGCGAGCGTGTTACGGCATGGCAGTGCCGCGTGCTATACTTGAAATAAACTCGATATGAGCGCATTCACTCAACTTAGTTGGCGCGTAGCATCTCGCGCGGATGGGCACCCCTTGCGTAATCTGCCTATGCGCGGCCCTAGCGAGCGTTTACGGCATGGCAGTGCCGCGTGCTATACTTGAACTCAATATGAGCGCATTCCCGCAACTCGGTTGGCGTGTGACGTCTCGTGCAGATGGGTACTCATGGCCTAATCTGCCGATGCGCGGCCCTAGCGAGCGTGTTACGGCATGGCAGTGCCGCGTGCTATACTTGAAATAAACTCGATATGAGCGCATTCACGCAACTCAGTTGGCGTGTGACGTCTCGCGCGGATGGGTACTCCTGGAGTAATCTGCCGTTGCGCGGCCCTAGCGAGCGTGTTACGGCATGGCAGTGCCGCGTGCTATGCTTGAAATAAACTCGATATGAGCGCATTCACGCAACTCAGTTGGCGTGTGACGTCTCGCGCGGATGGGTACCCCTTGCGTAATCTGCCGATGCGAGGCCCTAGCGAGCGTGTTACGGCATGGCAGTGCCGCGTGCTATACTTGAAATAAACTCGATATGAGCGCATTCACGCAACTCAGGTGGCGTGTGACGTCTCGCGCGGATGGGTACTCCTTGCATAATCTGCCGATGCGCGGCCCAAGCGAGCGTGTTACGGCATGGCAGTGCCGCGTGCTATACTTGAAATAAACTGGATATAAGCGCATTCACGCAACTCAGTTTGCGTGTGACGTCTCGCGCGGATGGGTACCCCTTGCGTAATCTGCCGATGCGCGGCCCTAGCGAGCGTGTTACGGCATGGCAGTGCCGCGTGCTATACTTGAAATGAACTCAATATGAGCGCATTCACGCAACTCGGTTGGCGTGTGGCGTCTCGCGCAGATGGGTACTCCTGGCGTAGTCTGCTGATGCGCGTCCCTAGCGAGCGTGTTACGGCATTGCAAAGCCGCGTGCTATACTTGAAATAAACTCGATATGAGCGCATTCACGCAACTCAGTTGGCGTGTGACGTCTCGCGCGGATGGGTAACCCTTGCGTAATCTGCCGATGCGCGGCCCTAGCGAGCGTGTTACGGCATGGCAGAGCCGCGTGCAATACTTGAAATGAACTCAATATGAGCGCATTCACGCAACTCGGTTGGCGTGTGACGTCTCGCGCAGATGTGTACTCATGGCGTAATCTGCCGATGCGCGGGCCTAGCGAGCGTGAAACTACATGGCAGTGCCGCGTGCTATACTTGAAATAAACTCGATATGAGCGCATTCACGCAACTCAGTTGGCGTGTGACGTCTCGCGCGGATGGGTACTCCTTGCATATTCTGCCGATGCGCGGCACAAGCGAGCGTGTTACGGCATGGCAGTGCCGCGTGCTATACTTGAAATAAACTGGATATGAGCGCATTCACGCAACTCAGTTTGCGTGTGACGTCTCGCGCGGATGGGTACCCCTTGCGTAATCTGCCGATGCGCGGCCCTAGCGAGCGTGTTACGGCATGGCAGTGCCGCGTGCTTAACTTGAAATGAACTCAATATGAGCGCATTCACGCAACTCGGTTGGCGTGTGGCGTCTCGCGCAGATGGGTACTCATGGCGTAATCTGCCGATGCGCGGCCCTAGCGAGCGTGAAACTACATGGCAGTGCCGCATGCTATACTTAAAATAAACTCGATATGAGCGCATTCACGCAACTCAGTTGGCGTGTGACGTCTCGCGCGGATGGGTACCCCTTGCGTAATCTGCCGATGCGAGGCCCTAGCGAGCGTGTTACGGCATGGCAGTGCCGCGTGCTATACTTGAAATAAACTCGATATGAGCGCATTCACGCAACTCAGGTGGCGTGTGACGTCTCGCGCGGATGGGTACTCCTTGCATAATCTGCCGATGCGCGGCCCAAGCGAGCGTGTTACGGCATGGCAGTGCCGCGTGCTATACTTGAAATAAACTGGATATAAGCGCATTCACGCAACTCAGTTTGCGTGTGACGTCTCGCGCGGATGGGTACCCCTTGCGTAATCTGCCGATGCGCGGCCCTAGCGAGCGTGTTACGGCATGGCAGTGCCGCGTGCTATAATTGAAATGAACTCAATATGAGCGCATTCACGCAACTCGGTTGGCGTGTGGCGTCTCGCGCAGATGGGTACTCCTGGCGTAGTCTGCTGATGCGCGTCCCTAGCGAGCGTGTTACGGCATTGCAAAGCCGCGTGCTATACTTGAAATAAACTCGATATGAGCGCATTCACGCAACTCAGTTGGCGTGTGACGTCTCGCGCGGATGGGTAACCCTTGCGTAATCTGCCGATGCGCGGCCCTAGCGAGCGTGTTACGGCATGGCAGAGCCGCGTGCAATACTTGAAATGAACTCAATATGAGCGCATTCACGCAACTCGGTTGGCGTGTGACGTCTCGCGCAGATGTGTACTCATGGCGTAATCTGCCGATGCGCGGGCCTAGCGAGCGTGAAACTACATGGCAGTGCCCCGTGCTATACTTGAAATAAACTCGATATGAGCGCATTCACGCAACTCAGTTGGCGTGTGACGTCTCGCGCGGATGGGTACCCCTTGCGTAATCTGCCGATGCGAGGCCCTAGCGAGCGTGTTACGGCATGGCAGTGCCGCGTGCTATACTTGAAATAAACTCAATATGAGCGCAATCACGCAACTCAGTTGGCGTGTGACGTCTCGCGCGGATGGGCACCCCTTTCGTAATCTGCCGATCCACGGCCCTAGCGAGCGTGTTACGGCATGGCAGTGCCGCGTGCTATACTTGAAATAAACTCGATATGAGCGCATTCACCCAACTCAGTTGGCGTGTGACGTCTCGCGCGGATGGGTACTCCTGGAGTAATCTGGCGCTGCGCGGCCCTAGCGAGTGTGTTACGGCATGGCAGTGCCGCGTGCCATACTTGAAATAAAATCGATATGAGCGCATTCATGCAACTCAGTTGGCGTGCGATGTCTCGCGCGGATGGGTACTCCTGGTGTAATCTGCCGATTCGCGGCCCTAGCGAGCGTGTTACGGCATGGCAGTGCCGCGTGCTATACTTGAAATAAACTCGATATGAGCGCATTCACTCAACTTAGTTGGCGCGTAGCATCTCGCGCGGATGGGCACCCCTTGCGTAATCTGCATATGCGCGGCCCTAGCGAGCGTTTACGGCATGGCAGTGCCGCGTGCTATACTTGAACTCAATATGAGCGCATTCACGCAACTCGGTTGGCGTGTGACGTCTCGCGCAGATGGGTACTCCTGGCGTAATCTGCCGATGCGCGGCCCTAGCGAGCGTGTTACGGCATGGCAGTGCCGCGTGCTATGCTTGAAATAAACTCGATGTGAGCGCATTCACGCAACTCAGTTGGCGTGTGACGTCTCGCGCGGATGGGTACCCCTTGCGTAATCTGCCGATGCGAGGCCCTAGCGAGCGTGTTACGGCATGGCAGTGCCGCGTGCTATACTTGAAATAAACTCGATATGAGCGCATTCACGCAACTCAGTTGGCGTGTGACGTCTCGCGCGGATGGGTACTCCTTGCATAATCTGCCGATGCGCGGCCCAAGCGAGCGTGTTACGGCATGGCAGTGCCGCGTGCTATACTTGAAATAAACTGGATATGAGCGCATTCACGCAACTCAGTTTGCGTGTGACGTCTCGCGCGGATGGGTACTCCTGGAGTAATCTGGCGCTGCGCGGCCCTAGCGAGTGTGTTACGGCATGGCAGTGCCGCGTGCTATACTTGAAATAAAATCGATATGAGCGCATTCATGCAACTCAGTTGGCGTGCGATGTCTCGCGCGGATGGGTACTCCTGGTGTAATCTGCCGATTCGCGGCCCTAGCGAGCGTGTTACGGCATGGCAGTGCCGCGTGCTATACTTGAAATAAACTCGATATGAGCGCATTCACTCAACTTAGTTGGCGCGTAGCATCTCGCGCGGATGGGCACCCCTTGCGTAATCTGCATATGCGCGGCCCTAGCGAGCGTTTACGGCATGGCAGTGCCGCGTGCTATACTTGAACTCAATATGAGCGCATTCACGCAACTCGGTTGGCGTGTGACGTCTCGCGCAGATGGGTACTCATGGCGTAATCTGCCGATGCGCGGCCGTAGCGAGCGTGTTACGGCATGGCAGTGCCGCGTGCTATACTTGAAATAAACTCGATATGGGCGCATTCACGCAACTCAGTTGGCGTGTGACGTCTCGCGCGGATGGGTACTCCTGGAGTAATCTGCCGTTGCGCGGCCCTAGCGAGCGTGTTACGGCATGGCAGTGCCGCGTGCTATGCTTGAAATAAACTCGATGTGAGCGCATTCACGCAACTCAGTTGGCGTGTGACGTCTCGCGCGGATGGGTACCCCTTGCGTAATCTGCCGATGCGAGGCCCTAGCGAGCGTGTTACGGCATGGCAGTGCCGCGTGCTATACTTGAAATAAACTCGATATGAGCGCATTCACGCAACTCAGTTGGCGTGTGACGTCTCGCGCGGATGGGTACTCCTTGCATAATCTGCCGATGCGCGGCCCAAGCGAGCGTGTTACGGCATGGCAGTGCCGCGTGCTATACTTGAAATAAACTGGATATGAGCGCATTCACGCAACTCAGTTTGCGTGTGACGTCTCGCGCGGATGGGTACCCCTTGCGTAATCTGCCGATGCGCGGCCCTAGCGAGCGTGTTACGGCATGGCAGTGCCGCGTGCTATACTTGAAATGAACTCAATATGAGCGCATTCACGCAACTCGGTTGGCGTGTGGCGTCTCGCGCAGATGGGTACTCCTGGCGTAATCTGCTGATGCGCGTCCCTAGCGAGCGTGTTACGGCATTGCAAAGCCGCGTGCTATACTTGAAATAAACTCGATATGAGCGCATTCACGCAACTCAGTTGGCGTGTGACGTCTCGCGCGGATGGGTACCCCTTGCATAATCTGCCGATGCGCGGCCCTAGCGAGCGTGAAACGGCATGGCAGTACCGCGTGCTATACTTGAAATAAACTCGATATGAGCACATTCACGCAACTCAGTTGGCGTGTGTCGTCTCACGCGGATGGGTACCCCTTGCGTATGCACGGCCCTAGCGAGCGTGTTACGGCATGGAAGTGCCGCGTGCTATACTCGAAATAAGTTTGATATGCGCGCATTCACGCAACTCGGCGTGTAACATCTCGCGCGGATGGGCACCCCTTGCGTATATGCCTATCCGCGGTCCTAGCGAGCGTTTACGGCATGGCAGTGCCGCGTGCTATACTTGAAATGAACTCAATATGAGCGCATTCACGCAACTCGGTTGGCGTGTGACGTCTCGCGCAGATGTGTACTCATGGCGTAATCTGCCGATGCGCGGGCTTAGCGAGCGTGAAACTACATGGCAGTGCCGCGTGCTATACTTGAAATAAACTCAATATGAGCGCATTCACGCAACTCAGTTGGCGTGTGACGTCTCGCGCGGATGATTACCCCTTGCGTAATCTGCCGATGCGAGGCCCTAGCGAGCGTGTTACGGCATGGCAGTGCCGCGTGCTATACTTGAAATAAACTCGATATGAGCGCATTCACGCAACTCAGTTGGCGTGTGACGTCTCGCGCGGATGGGTACTCCTTGCATAATCTGCCGATGCGCGGCCCAAGCGAGCGTGTTACGGCATGGCAGTGCCGCGTGCTATACTTGAAATAAACTGGATATGAGCGCATTCACGCAACTCAGTTTGCGTGTGACGTCTCGCGCGGATGGGTACCCCTTGCGTAATCTGCCGATGCGCGGCCCTAGCGAGCGTGTTACGGCATGGCAGTGCCGCGTGCTATACTTGAAATGAACTCAATATGAGCGCATTCACGCAACTCGGTTGGCGTGTGGCGTCTCGCGCAGATGGGTACTCATGGCGTAATCTGCCGATGCGCGGCCCTAGCGAGCGTGAAACTACATGGCAGTGCCGCATGCTATACTTGAAATAAACTCGATATGAGCGCATTCACGCAACGCAGTTGGCGTGTGACGTCTCGCGCGGATGGGTACCCCTTGCTTAATCTGCCGATGCGAGGCCCTAGCGAGCGCGTTACGGCATGGCAGTGCCGCGTGCTATACTTGAAATAAACTCAATATGAGCGCATTCACGCAACTCAGTTGGCGTGTGACGTCTCGCGCAGATGGGTACTCCTGGCGTAATCTGCCGATGCGCGGCCCTAGCGAGCGTGTTACGGCAAGGCAGAGCCGCGTGCAATACTTGAAATAAACTCGATATGAGCGCACTCACGCACTCAGTTGGCGTGTGACGTCTCGCGCGGATGGGTACCCCTTGCGTAATCTGCCGATGCGCGGCCCAAGCGAGCGTGTTACGGCATGGCAGTGCCGCGGGCTATACTTGAAATAAACTGGATATGAGCGCATTCACGCAACTCAGTTGGCGTGTGACGTCTCGCGCGGATGGGTACTCCTGGCGTAATCTGCCGATGCGCGGCCCTAGCGAGCGCGTTACATGGCAGTGCCGCATGCTATACTTGAAATAAACTCGATATGAGCGCATTCACGCAACTCAGTTGGCGTGTGACGTCTCGCGCGAATGGGTACCCCTTGCGTAATCTGCCGATGCGCGGCCCTAGTGAGCGTGTTACGGCATGCAAGTGCCGCGTGCTATACTTGACATAAACTCGATATGAGCGCATTCACGAAACTCAGTTGGCGTGTGACGTCTCGCGCGGATGGGTACTCCTGGCGTAATCTGCCGATGCGCGGCCCTAGCGAGCGTGTTACGGCATGGCAGAGCCGCGTGCTATGCTTGAAATAAACTCGATATGAGCGCATTCACGCAACTCAGTTGGCGTGTGACGTCTCGCGCGGATGGGTACCCCTTGCGTAACCTTCCGATGCGCGGCCCTAGCGAGCGTTACGGCATGGCAGTGCCACCTGCTATACTTGAAATAAACTCGATATGAGCGCATTCACGCAACTCAGTTGGCGTGTGACTTCTCGCGCGGATGGGTACCCATTGCGTAATCTGCCGATGCGCAGGCAAAGCGAGCGTGTTACGGCATGGCAGTGCCGCGTGCTATGCTTGAAATAAACTCGATATGAGCGCATTCACGCAACTCAGTTGGCGTGTGACGTCTCGCGCGGATGGGTACCCCTTGCGTAACCTGCCGATGCGCGGCCCTAGCGAGCGTGAAACTACATGGCAGTGCCGCATGCTATACTTGAAATAAACTCGATATGAGCGCATTCACGCAACGCAGTTGGCGTGTGACGTCTCGCGCGGATGGGTACCCCTTGCGTAATCTGCCGATGCGAGGCCCTAGCGAGCGTGTTACGGCATGGCAGTGCCGCGTGCTATACTTGAAATAAACTCAATATGAGCGCATTCACGCAACTCAGTTGGCGTGTGACGTCTCGCGTAGATGGGTACTCGTGGCGTAATCTGCCGATGCGCGGCCCTAGCGAGCGTGTTACGGCAAGGCAGAGCCGCGTGCAATACTTGAAATAAACTCGATATGAGCGCATTCACGCACTCAGTTGGCGTGTGACGTCTCGCGCGGATGGGTACCCCTTGCGTAATCTGCCGATGCGCGGCCCAAGCGAGCGTGTTACGGCATGGCAGTGCCGCGTGCTATACTTGAAATAAACTGGATATGAGCGCATTCACGCAACTCAGTTGGCGTGTGACGTCTCGCGCGGATGGGTACTCCTGGCGTAATCTGCCGATGCGCGGCCCTAGCGAGCGCGTTACATGGCAGTGCCGCATGCTATACTTGAAATAAACTCGATATGAGCGCATTCACGCAACTCAGTTGGCGTGTGACGTCTCGCGCGAATGGGTACCCCTTGCGTAATCTGCCGATGCGCGGCCCTAGTGAGCGTGTTACGGCATGCAAGTGCCGCGTGCTATACTTGACATAAACTCGATATGAGCGCATTCACGCAACTCAGTTGGCGTGTGACGTCTCGCGCGGATGGGTAACCCTTGCGTAATCTGCCGATGCGAGGCCCTAGCGAGCGTGTTACGGCATGGCAGTGCCGCGTGCTATACTTGAAATAAACTCGATATGAGCGCATTCACGCAGCTCAGGTGGCGTGTGACGTCTCGCGCGGATGGGTACTCCTTGCATAATCTGCCGATGCGCGGCCCAAGCGAGCGTGTTACGGCATGGCAGTGCCGCGTGCTATACTTGAAATAAACTGGATATAAGCGCATTCACGCAACTCAGTTTGCGTGTGACGTCTCGCGCGGATGGGTACCCCTTGCGTAATCTGCCGATGCGCGGCCCTAGCGAGCGTGTTACGGCATGGCAGTGCCGCGTGCTATAATTGAAATGAACTCAATATGAGCGCATTCACGCAACTCGGCTGGCGTGTGGCGTCTCGCGCAGATGGGTACTCCTGGCGTAGTCTGCTGATGCGCGTCCCTAGCGAGCGTGTTACGGCATTGCAAAGCCGCGTGCTATACTTCAAATAAACTCGATATGAGCGCATTCACGCAACTCAGTTGGCGTGTGACGTCTCGCGCGGATGGGTAACCCTTGCGTAATCTGCCGATGCGCGGCCCTAGCGAGCGTGTTACGGCATGGCAGAGCCGCGTGCAATACTTGAAATGAACTCAATATGAGCGCATTCACGCAACTCGGTTGGCGTGTGACGTCTCGCGCAGATGTGTACTCATGGCGTAATCTGCCGATGCGAGGCCCTAGCGAGCGTGTTACGGCATGGCAGTGCCGCGTGCTATACTTGAAATAAACTCAATATGAGCGCAATCACGCAACTCAGTTGGCGTGTGACGTCTCGCGCGGATGGGCACCCCTTTCGTAATCTGCCGATCCACGGCCCTAGCGAGCGTGTTACGGCATGGCAGTGCCGCGTGCTATACTTGAAATAAACTCGATATGAGCGCATTCACCCAACTCAGTTGGCGTGTGACGTCTCGCGCGGATGGGTACTCCTGGAGTAATCTGGCGCTGCGCGGCCCTAGCGAGTGTGTTACGGCATGGCAGTGCCGCGTGCCATACTTGAAATAAAATCGATATGAGCGCATTCATGCAACTCAGTTGGCGTGCGATGTCTCGCGCGGATGGGTACTCCTGGTGTAATCTGCCGATTCGCGGCCCTAGCGAGCGTGTTACGGCATGGCAGTGCCGCGTGCTATACTTGAAATAAACTCGATATGAGCGCATTCACTCAACTTAGTTGGCGCGTAGCATCTCGCGCGGATGGGCACCCCTTGCGTAATCTGCATATGCGCGGCCCTAGCGAGCGTTTACGGCATGGCAGTGCCGCGTGCTATACTTGAACTCAATATGAGCGCATTCACGCAACTCGGTTGGCGTGTGACGTCTCGCGCAGATGGGTACTCCTGGCGTAATCTGCCGATGCGCGGCCCTAGCGAGCGTGTTACGGCATGGCAGTGCCGCGTGCTATGCTTGAAATAAACTCGATGTGAGCGCATTCACGCAACTCAGTTGGCGTGTGACGTCTCGCGCGGATGGGTACCCCTTGCGTAATCTGCCGATGCGAGGCCCTAGCGAGCGTGTTACGGCATGGCAGTGCCGCGTGCTATACTTGAAATAAACTCGATATGAGCGCATTCACGCAACTCAGTTGGCGTGTGACGTCTCGCGCGGATGGGTACTCCTTGCATAATCTGCCGATGCGCGGCCCAAGCGAGCGTGTTACGGCATGGCAGTGCCGCGTGCTATACTTGAAATAAACTGGATATGAGCGCATTCACGCAACTCAGTTTGCGTGTGACGTCTCGCGCGGATGGGTACTCCTGGAGTAATCTGGCGCTGCGCGGCCCTAGCGAGTGTGTTACGGCATGGCAGTGCCGCGTGCTATACTTGAAATAAAATCGATATGAGCGCATTCATGCAACTCAGTTGGCGTGCGATGTCTCGCGCGGATGGGTACTCCTGGTGTAATCTGCCGATTCGCGGCCCTAGCGAGCGTGTTACGGCATGGCAGTGCCGCGTGCTATACTTGAAATAAACTCGATATGAGCGCATTCACTCAACTTAGTTGGCGCGTAGCATCTCGCGCGGATGGGCACCCCTTGCGTAATCTGCATATGCGCGGCCCTAGCGAGCGTTTACGGCATGGCAGTGCCGCGTGCTATACTTGAACTCAATATGAGCGCATTCACGCAACTCGGTTGGCGTGTGACGTCTCGCGCAGATGGGTACTCATGGCGTAATCTGCCGATGCGCGGCCGTAGCGAGCGTGTTACGGCATGGCAGTGCCGCGTGCTATACTTGAAATAAACTCGATATGGGCGCATTCACGCAACTCAGTTGGCGTGTGACGTCTCGCGCGGATGGGTACTCCTGGAGTAATCTGCCGTTGCGCGGCCCTAGCGAGCGTGTTACGGCATGGCAGTGCCGCGTGCTATGCTTGAAATAAACTCGATGTGAGCGCATTCACGCAACTCAGTTGGCGTGTGATGTCTCGCGCGGATGGGTACCCCTTGCGTAATCTGCCGATGCGAGGCCCTAGCGAGCGTGTTACGGCATGGCAGTGCCGCGTGCTATACTTGAAATAAACTCGATATGAGCGCATTCACGCAACTCAGTTGGCGTGTGACGTCTCGCGCGGATGGGTACTCCTTGCATAATCTGCCGATGCGCGGCCCAAGCGAGCGTGTTACGGCATGGCAGTGCCGCGTGCTATACTTGAAATAAACTGGATATGAGCGCATTCACGCAACTCAGTTTGCGTGTGACGTCTCGCGCGGATGGGTACCCCTTGCGTAATCTGCCGATGCGCGGCCCTAGCGAGCGTGTTACGGCATGGCAGTGCCGCGTGCTATACTTGAAATGAACTCAATATGAGCGCATTCACGCAACTCGGTTGGCGTGTGGCGTCTCGCGCAGATGGGTACTCCTGGCGTAATCTGCTGATGCGCGTCCCTAGCGAGCGTGTTACGGCATTGCAAAGCCGCGTGCTATACTTGAAATAAACTCGATATGAGCGCATTCACGCAACTCAGTTGGCGTGTGACGTCTCGCGCGGATGGGTACCCCTTGCATAATCTGCCGATGCGCGGCCCTAGCGAGCGTGAAACGGCATGGCAGTACCGCGTGCTATACTTGAAATAAACTCGATATGAGCACATTCACGCAACTCAGTTGGCGTGTGTCGTCTCACGCGGATGGGTACCCCTTGCGTATGCACGGCCCTAGCGAGCGTGTTACGGCATGGAAGTGCCGCGTGCTATACTCGAAATAAGTTTGATATGCGCGCATTCACGCAACTCGGCGTGTAACATCTCGCGCGGATGGGCACCCCTTGCGTATATGCCTATCCGCGGTCCTAGCGAGCGTTTACGGCATGGCAGTGCCGCGTGCTATACTTGAAATGAACTCAATATGAGCGCATTCACGCAACTCGGTTGGCGTGTGACGTCTCGCGCAGATGTGTACTCATGGCGTAATCTGCCGATGCGCGGGCTTAGCGAGCGTGAAACTACATGGCAGTGCCGCGTGCTATACTTGAAATAAACTCGATATGAGCGCATTCACGCAACTCAGTTGGCGTGTGACGTCTCGCGCGGATGATTACCCCTTGCGTAATCTGCCGATGCGAGGCCCTAGCGAGCGTGTTACGGCATGGCAGTGCCGCGTGCTATACTTGAAATAAACTCGATATGAGCGCATTCACGCAACTCAGTTGGCGTGTGACGTCTCGCGCGGATGGGTACTCCTTGCATAATCTGCCGATGCGCGGCCCAAGCGAGCGTGTTACGGCATGGCAGTGCCGCGTGCTATACTTGAAATAAACTGGATATGAGCGCATTCACGCAACTCAGTTTGCGTGTGACGTCTCGCGCGGATGGGTACCCCTTGCGTAATCTGCCGATGCGCGGCCCTAGCGAGCGTGTTACGGCATGGCAGTGCCGCGTGCTATACTTGAAATGAACTCAATATGAGCGCATTCACGCAACTCGGTTGGCGTGTGGCGTCTCGCGCAGATGGGTACTCATGGCGTAATCTGCCGATGCGCGGCCCTAGCGAGCGTGAAACTACATGGCAGTGCCGCATGCTATACTTGAAATAAACTCGATATGAGCGCATTCACGCAACGCAGTTGGCGTGTGACGTCTCGCGCGGATGGGTACCCCTTGCTTAATCTGCCGATGCGAGGCCCTAGCGAGCGCGTTACGGCATGGCAGTGCCGCGTGCTATACTTGAAATAAACTCAATATGAGCGCATTCACGCAACTCAGTTGGCGTGTGACGTCTCGCGCAGATGGGTACTCCTGGCGTAATCTGCCGATGCGCGGCCCAAGCGAGCGTGTTACGGCATGGCAGTGCCGCGTGCTATACTTGAAATAAACTGGATATGAGCGCATTCACGCAACTCAGTTGGCGTGTGACGTCTCGCGCGGATGGGTACTCCTGGCGTAATCTGCCGATGCGCGGCCCTAGCGAGCGCGTTACATGGCAGTGCCGCATGCTATACTTGAAATAAACTCGATATGAGCGCATTCACGCAACTCAGTTGGCGTGTGACGTCTCGCGCGAATGGGTACCCCTTGCGTAATCTGCCGATGCGCGGCCCTAGTGAGCGTGTTACGGCATGCAAGTGCCGCGTGCTATACTTGACATAAACTCGATATGAGCGCATTCACGAAACTCAGTTGGCGTGTGACGTCTCGCGCGGATGGGTACTCCTGGCGTAATCTGCCGATGCGCGGCCCTAGCGAGCGTGTTACGGCATGGCAGAGCCGCGTGCTATGCTTGAAATAAACTCGATATGAGCGCATTCACGCAACTCAGTTGGCGTGTGACGTCTCGCGCGGATGGGTACCCCTTGCGTAACCTTCCGATGCGCGGCCCTAGCGAGCGTTACGGCATGGCAGTGCCACCTGCTATACTTGAAATAAACTCGATATGAGCGCATTCACGCAACTCAGTTGGCGTGTGACTTCTCGCGCGGATGGGTACCCATTGCGTAATCTGCCGATGCGCAGGCATAGCGAGCGTGTTACGGCATGGCAGTGCCGCGTGCTATGCTTGAAATAAACTCGATATGAGCGCATTCACGCAACTCAGTTGGCGTGTGACGTCTCGCGCGGATGGGTACCCCTTGCGTAACCTGCCGATGCGCGGCCCTAGCGAGCGTGAAACTACATGGCAGTGCCGCATGCTATACTTGAAATAAACTCGATATGAGCGCATTCACGCAACGCAGTTGGCGTGTGACGTCTCGCGCGGATGGGTACCTCTTGCGTAATCTGCCGATGCGAGGCCCTAGCGAGCGTGTTACGGCATGGCAGTGCCGCGTGCTATACTTGAAATAAACTCAATATGAGCGCATTCACGCAACTCAGTTGGCGTGTGACGTCTCGCGTAGATGGGTACTCCTGGCGTAATCTGCCGATGCGCGGCCCTAGCGAGCGTGTTACGGCAAGGCAGAGCCGCGTGCAATACTTGAAATAAACTCGATATGAGCGCATTCACGCACTCAGTTGGCGTGTGACGTCTCGCGCGGATGGGTACCCCTTGCGTAATCTGCCGATGCGCGGCCCAAGCGAGCGTGTTACGGCATGGCAGTGCCGCGTGCTATACTTGAAATAAACTGGATATGAGCGCATTCACGCAACTCAGTTGGCGTGTGACGTCTCGCGCGGATGGGTACTCCTGGCGTAATCTGCCGATGCGCGGCCCTAGCGAGCGCGTTACATGGCAGTGCCGCATGCTATACTTGAAATAAACTCGATATGAGCGCATTCACGCAACTCAGTTGGCGTGTGACGTCTCGCGCGAATGGGTACCCCTTGCGTAATCTGCCGATGCGCGGCCCTAGCGAGCGTGTTACGGCATGGCAGAGCCGCGTGCAATACTTGAAATGAACTCAATATGAGCGCATTCACGCAACTCGGTTGGCGTGTGACGTCTCGCGCAGATGTGTACTCATGGCGTAATCTGCCGATGCGCGGGCCTAGCGAGCGTGAGACTACATGGCAGTGCCGCGTGCTATACTTGAAATAAACTCGATATGAGCGCATTCACGCAACTCAGTTGGCGTGTGACGTCTCGCGCGGATGGGTACTCCTTGCATATTCTGCCGATGCGCGGCACAAGCGAGCGTGTTACGGCATGGCAGTGCCGCGTGCTATACTTGAAATAAACTGGATATGAGCGCATTCACGCAACTCAGTTTGCGTGTGACGTCTCGCGTAATCTGCCGATGCGCGGCCCTAGCGAGCGTGTTACGGCATGGCAGTGCCGCGTGCTATACTTGAAATGAACTCAATATGAGCGCATTCACGCAACTCGGTTGGCGTGTGGCGTCTCGCGCAGATGGGTACTCATGGCGTAATCTGCCGATGCGCGGCCCTAGCGAGCGTGAAACTACATGGCAGTGCCGCATGCTATACTTAAAATAAACTCGATATGAGCGCATTCACGCAACTCAGTTGGCGTGTGACGTCTCGCGCGGATGGGTACCCCTTGCGAAATCTGCCGATGCGAGGCCCTAGCGAGCGTGTTACGGCATGGCAGTGCCGCGTGCTATACTTGAAATAAACTCGATATGAGCGCATTCACGCAACTCAGGTGGCGTGTGACGTCTCGCGCGGATGGGTACTCCTTGCATAATCTGCCGATGCGCGGCCCAAGCGAGCGTGTTACGGCATGGCAGTGCCGCGTGCTATACTTGAAATAAACTGGATATAAGCGCATTCACGCAACTCAGTTTGCGTGTGACGTCTCGCGCGGATGGGTACCCCTTGCGTAATCTGCCGATGCGCGGCCCTAGCGAGCGTGTTACGGCATGGCAGTGCCGCGTGCTATAATTGAAATGAACTCAATATGAGCGCATTCACGCAACTCGGTTGGCGTGTGGCGTCTCGCGCAGATGGGTACTCCTGGCGTAGTCTGCTGATGCGCGTCCCTAGCGAGCGTGTTACGGCATTGCAAAGCCGCGTGCTATACTTGAAATAAACTCGATATGAGCGCATTCACGCAACTCAGTTGGCGTGTGACGTCTCGCGCGGATGGGTAACCCTTGCGTAATCTGCCGATGCGCGGCCCTAGCGAGCGTGTTACGGCATGGCAGAGCCGCGTGCAATACTTGAAATGAACTCAATATGAGCGCATTCACGCAACTCGGTTGGCGTGTGACGTCTCGCGCAGATGTGTACTCATGGCGTAATCTGCCGAAGCGCGGGCCTAGCGAGCGTGAAACTACATGGCAGTGCCGCGTGCTATACTTGAAATAAACTCGATATGAGCGCATTCACGCAACTCAGTTGGCGTGTGACGTCTCGCGCGGATGGGTACTCCTTGCATATTCTGCCGATGCGCGGCACAAGCGAGCGTGTTACGGCATGGCAGTGCCGCGTGCTATACTTGAAATAAACTGGATATGAGCGCATACACGCAACTCAGTTTGCGTGTGACGTCTCGCGCGGATGGGTACCCCTTGCGTAATCTGCCGATGCGCGGCCATAGCGAGCGTGTTACGGCATGGCAGTGCCGCGTGCTATACTTGAAATGAACTCAAGATGAGCGCATTCACGCAACTCGGTTGGCGTGTGGCGTCTCGCGCAGATGGGTACTCATGGCGTAATCTGCCGATGCGCGGCCCTAGCGAGCGTGAAACTACATGGCAGTGCCGCATGCTATACTTAAAATAAACTCGATATGAGCGCATTCACGCAACTCAGTTGGCGTGTGACGTCTCGCGCGGATGGGTACCCCTTGCGTAATCTGCCGATGCGAGGCCCTAGCGAGCGTGTTACGGCATGGCAGTGCCGCGTGCTATACTTGAAATAAACTCAATATGAGCGCAATCACGCAACTCAGTTGGCGTGTGACGTCTCGCGCGGATGGGCACCCCTTTCGTAATCTGCCGATCCACGGCCCTAGCGAGCGTGTTACGGCATGGCAGTGCCGCGTGCTATACTTGAAATAAACTGGATATGAGCGCATTCACGCAACTCAGTTGGCGTGTGACGTCTCGCGCGGATGGGTACTCCTGGCGTAATCTGCCGATGCGCGGCCCTAGCGAGCGCGTTACATGGCAGTGCCGCATGCTATACTTGAAATAAACTCGATATGAGCGCATTCACGCAACTCAGTTGGCGTGTGACGTCTCGCGCGAATGGGTACCCCTTGCGTAATCTGCCGATGCGCGGCCCTAGTGAGCGTGTTACGGCATGCAAGTGCCGCGTGCTATACTTGACATAAACTCGATATGAGCGCATTCACGAAACTCAGTTGGCGTGTGACGTCTCGCGCGGATGGGTACTCCTGGCGTAATCTGCCGATGCGCGGCCCTAGCGAGCGTGTTACGGCATGGCAGAGCCGCGTGCTATGCTTGAAATAAACTCGATATGAGCGCATTCACGCAACTCAGTTGGCGTGTGACGTCTCGCGCGGATGGGTACCCCTTGCGTAACCTTCCGATGCGCGGCCCTAGCGAGCGTTACGGCATGGCAGTGCCACCTGCTATACTTGAAATAAACTCGATATGAGCGCATTCACGCAACTCAGTTGGCGTGTGACTTCTCGCGCGGATGGGTACCCATTGCGTAATCTGCCGATGCGCAGGCATAGCGAGCGTGTTACGGCATGGCAGTGCCGCGTGCTATGCTTGAAATAAACTCGATATGAGCGCATTCACGCAACTCAGTTGGCGTGTGACGTCTCGCGCGGATGGGTACCCCTTGCTTAACCTGCCGATGCGCGGCCCTAGCGAGCGTGAAACTACATGGCAGTGCCGCATGCTATACTTGAAATAAACTCGATATGAGCGCATTCACGCAACGCAGTTGGCGTGTGACGTCTCGCGCGGATGGGTACCCCTTGCGTAATCTGCCGATGCGAGGCCCTAGCGAGCGTGTTACGGCATGGCAGTGCCGCGTGCTATACTTGAAATAAACTCAATATGAGCGCATTCACGCAACTCAGTTGGCGTGTGACGTCTCGCGTAGATGGGTACTCCTGGCGTAATCTGCCGATGCGCGGCCCTAGCGAGCGTGTTACGGCAAGGCAGAGCCGCGTGCAATACTTGAAATAAACTCGATATGAGCGCATTCACGCACTCAGTTGGCGTGTGACGTCTCGCGCGGATGGGTACCCCTTGCGTAATCTGCCGATGCGCGGCCCAAGCGAGCGTGTTACGGCATGGCAGTGCCGCGTGCTATACTTGAAATAAACTGGATATGAGCGCATTCACGCAACTCAGTTGGCGTGTGACGTCTCGCGCGGATGGGTACTCCTGGCGTAATCTGCCGATGCGCGGCCCTAGCGAGCGCGTTACATGGCAGTGCCGCATGCTATACTTGAAATAAACTCGATATGAGCGCATTCACGCAACTCAGTTGGCGTGTGACGTCTCGCGCGAATGGGTAGCCCTTGCGTAATCTGCCGATGCGCGGCCCTAGTGAGCGTGTTACGGCATGCAAGTGCCGCGTGCTATACTTGACATAAACTCGATATGAGCGCATTCACGCAACTCAGTTGGCGTGTGACGTCTCGCGCGGATGGGTAACCCTTGCGTAATCTGCCGATGCGCGGCCCTAGCGAGCGTGTTACGGCATGGCAGAGCCGCGTGCAATACTTGAAATGAACTCAATATGAGCGCATTCACGCAACTCGGTTGGCGTGTGACGTCTCGCGCAGATGTGTACTCATGGCGTAATCTGCCGATGCGCGGGCCTAGCGAGCGTGAAACTACATGGCAGTGCCGCGTGCTATACTTGAAATAAACTCGATATGAGCGCATTCACGCAACTCAGTTGGCGTGTGACGTCTCGCGCGGATGGGTACTCCTTGCATATTCTGCCGATGCGCGGCACAAGCGAGCGTGTTACGGCATGGCAGTGCCGCGTGCTATACTTGAAATAAACTGGATATGAGCGCATTCACGCAACTCAGTTTGCGTGTGACGTCTCGCGCGGATGGGTACCCCTTGCGTAATCTGCCGATGCGCGGCCCTAGCGAGCGTGTTACGGCATGGCAGTGCCGCGTGCTATACTTGAAATGAACTCAATATGAGCGCATTCACGCAACTCGGTTGGCGTGTGGCGTCTCGCGCAGATGGGTACTCATGGCGTAATCTGCCGATGCGCGGCCCTAGCGAGCGTGAAACTACATGGCAGTGCCGCATGCTATACTTAAAATAAACTCGATATGAGCGCATTCACGCAACTCAGTTGGCGTGTGACGTCTCGCGCGGATGGGTACCCCTTGCGTAATCTGCCGATGCGAGGCCCTAGCGAGCGTGTTACGGCATGGCAGTGCCGCGTGCTATACTTGAAATAAACTCGATATGAGCGCATTCACGCAACTCAGGTGGCGTGTGACGTCTCGCGCGGATGGGTACTCCTTGCATAATCTGCCGATGCGCGGCCCAAGCGAGCGTCTTACGGCATGGCAGTGCCGCGTGCTATACTTGAAATAAACTGGATATAAGCGCATTCACGCAACTCAGTTTGCGTGTGACGTCTCGCGCGGATGGGTACCCCTTGCGTAATCTGCCGATGCGCGGCCCTAGCGAGCGTGTTACGGCATGGCAGTGCCGCGTGCTATAATTGAAATGAACTCAATATGAGCGCATTCACGCAACTCGGTTGGCGTGTGGCGTCTCGCGCAGATGGGTACTCCTGGCGTAGTCTGCTGATGCGCGTCCCTAGCGAGCGTGTTACGGCATTGCAAAGCCGCGTGCTATACTTGAAATAAACTCGATATGAGCGCATTCACGCAACTCAGTTGGCGTGTGACGTCTCGCGCGGATGGGTAACCCTTGCGTAATCTGCCGATGCGCGGCCCTAGCGAGCGTGTTACGGCATGGCAGAGCCGCGTGCAATACTTGAAATGAACTCAATATGAGCGCATTCACGCAACTCGGTTGGCGTGTGACGTCTCGCGCAGATGTGTACTCATGGCGTAATCTGCCGAAGCGCGGGCCTAGCGAGCGTGAAACTACATGGCAGTGCCGCGTGCTATACTTGAAATAAACTCGATATGAGCGCATTCACGCAACTCAGTTGGCGTGTGACGTCTCGCGCGGATGGGTACTCCTTGCATATTCTGCCGATGCGCGGCACAAGCGAGCGTGTTACGTCATGGCAGTGCCGCGTGCTATACTTGAAATAAACTGGATATGAGCGCATACACGCAACTCAGTTTGCGTGTGACGTCTCGCGCGGATGGGTACCCCTTGCGTAATCTGCCGATGCGCGGCCATAGCGAGCGTGTTACGGCATGGCAGTGCCGCGTGCTATACTTGAAATGAACTCAATATGAGCGCATTCACGCAACTCGGTTGGCGTGTGGCGTCTCGCGCAGATGGGTACTCATGGCGTAATCTGCCGATGCGCGGCCCTAGCGAGCGTGAAACTACATGGCAGTGCCGCATGCTATACTTAAAATAAACTCGATATGAGCGCATTCACGCAACTCAGTTGGCGTGTGACGTCTCGCGCGGATGGGTACCCCTTGCGTAATCTGCCGATGCGAGGCCCTAGCGAGCGTGTTACGGCATGGCAGTGCCGCGTGCTATACTTGAAATAAACTCAATATGAGCGCAATCACGCAACTCAGTTGGCGTGTGACGTCTCGCGCGGATGGGCACCCCTTTCGTAATCTGCCGATCCACGGCCCTAGCGAGCGTGTTACGGCATGGCAGTGCCGCGTGCTATACTTGAAATAAACTCGATATGAGCGCATTCACGCAACTCAGTTGGCGTGTGACGTCTCGCGCGGATGGGTACTCCTGGAGTAATCTGGCGCTGCGCGGCCCTAGCGAGCGTTTACGGCATGGCAGTGCCGCGTGCTATACTTGAACTCAATATGAGCGCATTCACGCAACTCGGTTGGCGTGTGACGTCTCGCGCAGATGGGTACTCCTGGCGTAATCTGCCGATGCGCGGCCCTAGCTAGCGTGTTACGGCATGGCAGTGCCGCGTGCTATGCTTGAAATAAACTCGATGTGAGCGCATTCACGCAACTCAGTTGGCGTGTGACGTCTCGCGCGGATGGGTACCCCTTGCGTAATCTGCCGATGCGAGGCCCTAGCGAGCGTGTTACGGCATGGCAGTGCCGCGTGCTATACTTGAAATAAACTCGATATGAGCGCATTCACGCAACTCAGTTGGCGTGTGACGTCTCGCGCGGATGGGTACTCCTTGCATAATCTGCCGATGCGCGGCCCAAGCGAGCGTGTTACGGCATGGCAGTGCCGCGTGCTATACTTGAAATAAACTGGATATGAGCGCATTCACGCAACTCAGTTTGCGTGTGACGTCTCGCGCGGATGGGTACTCCTGGAGTAATCTGGCGCTGCGCGGCCCTAGCGAGTGTGTTACGGCATGGCAGTGCCGCGTGCTATACTTGAAATAAAATCGATATGAGCGCATTCATGCAACTCAGTTGGCGTGCGATGTCTCGCGCGGATGGGTACTCCTGGTGTAATCTGCCGATTCGCGGCCCTAGCGAGCGTGTTACGGCATGGCAGTGCCGCGTGCTATACTTGAAATAAACTCGATATGAGCGCATTCACTCAACTTAGTTGGCGCGTAGCATCTCGCGCGGATGGGCACCCCTTGCGTAATCTGCATATGCGCGGCCCTAGCGAGCGTTTACGGCATGGCACTGCCGCGTGCTATACTTGAACTCAATATGAGCGCATTCACGCAACTCGGTTGGCGTGTGACGTCTCGCGCAGATGGGTACTCATGGCGTAATCTGCCGATGCGCGGCCGTAGCGAGCGTGTTACGGCATGGCAGTGCCGCGTGCTATACTTGAAATAAACTCGATATGGGCGCATTCACGCAACTCAGTTGGCGTGTGACGTCTCGCGCGGATGGGTACTCCTTGCATAATCTGCCGATGCGCGGCCCAAGCGAGCGTGTTACGGCATGGCAGTGCCGCGTGCTATACTTGAAATAAACTGGATATGAGCGCATTCACGCAACTCAGTTTGCGTGTGACGTCTCGCGCGGATGGGTACCCCTTGCGTAATCTGCCGATGCGCGGCCCTAGCGAGCGTGTTACGGCATGGCAGTGCCGCGTGCTATACTTGAAATGAACTCAATATGAGCGCATTCACGCAACTCGGTTGGCGTGTGGCGTCTCGCGCAGATGGGTACTCCTGGCGTAATCTGCTGATGCGCGTCCCTAGCGAGCGTGTTACGGCATTGCAAAGCCGCGTGCTATACTTGAAATAAACTCGATATGAGCGCATTCACGCAACTCAGTTGGCGTGTGACGTCTCGCGCGGATGGGTACCCCTTGCATAATCTGCCGATGCACGGCCCTAGCGAGCGTGAAACGGCATGGCAGTACCGCGTGCTATACTTGAAATAAACTCGATATGAGCACATTCACGCAACTCAGTTGGCGTGTGTCGTCTCACGCGGATGGGTACCCCTTGCGTATGCACGGCCCTAGCGAGCGTGTTACGGCATGGAAGTGCCGCGTGCTATACTCGAAATAAGTTTGATATGAGCGCATTCACGCAACTCAGTTTGCGTGTGACGTCTCGCGCGGATGGGTACCCCTTGCGTAATCTGCCGATGCGCGGCCCTAGCGAGCGTGTTACGGCATGGCAGTGCCGCGTGCTATACTTGAAATGAACTCAATATGAGCGCATTCACGCAACTCGGTTGGCGTGTGGCGTCTCGCGCAGATGGGTACTCATGGCGTAATCTGCCGATGCGCGGCCCTAGCGAGCGTGAAACTACATGGCAGTGCCGCATGCTATACTTAAAATAAACTCGATATGAGCGCATTCACGCAACTCAGTTGGCGTGTGACGTCTCGCGCGGATGGGTACCCCTTGCGTAATCTGCCGATGCGAGGCCCTAGCGAGCGTGTTACGGCATGGCAGTGCCGCGTGCTATACTTGAAATAAACTCGATATGAGCGCATTCACGCAACTCAGGTGGCGTGTGACGTCTCGCGCGGATGGGTACTCCTTGCATAATCTGCCGATGCGCGGCCCAAGCGAGCGTCTTACGGCATGGCAGTGCCGCGTGCTATACTTGAAATAAACTGGATATAAGCGCATTCACGCAACTCAGTTTGCGTGTGACGTCTCGCGCGGATGGGTACCCCTTGCGTAATCTGCCGATGCGCGGCCCTAGCGAGCGTGTTACGGCATGGCAGTGCCGCGTGCTATAATTGAAATGAACTCAATATGAGCGCATTCACGCAACTCGGTTGGCGTGTGGCGTCTCGCGCAGATGGGTACTCCTGGCGTAGTCTGCTGATGCGCGTCCCTAGCGAGCGTGTTACGGCATTGCAAAGCCGCGTGCTATACTTGAAATAAACTCGATATGAGCGCATTCACGCAACTCAGTTGGCGTGTGACGTCTCGCGCGGATGGGTAACCCTTGCGTAATCTGCCGATGCGCGGCCCTAGCGAGCGTGTTACGGCATGGCAGAGCCGCGTGCAATACTTGAAATGAACTCAATATGAGCGCATTCACGCAACTCGGTTGGCGTGTGACGTCTCGCGCAGATGTGTACTCATGGCGTAATCTGCCGAAGCGCGGGCCTAGCGAGCGTGAAACTACATGGCAGTGCCGCGTGCTATACTTGAAATAAACTCGATATGAGCGCATTCACGCAACTCAGTTGGCGTGTGACGTCTCGCGCGGATGGGTACTCCTTGCATATTCTGCCGATGCGCGGCACAAGCGAGCGTGTTACGTCATGGCAGTGCCGCGTGCTATACTTGAAATAAACTGGATATGAGCGCATACACGCAACTCAGTTTGCGTGTGACGTCTCGCGCGGATGGGTACCCCTTGCGTAATCTGCCGATGCGCGGCCATAGCGAGCGTGTTACGGCATGGCAGTGCCGCGTGCTATACTTGAAATGAACTCAATATGAGCGCATTCACGCAACTCGGTTGGCGTGTGGCGTCTCGCGCAGATGGGTACTCATGGCGTAATCTGCCGATGCGCGGCCCTAGCGAGCGTGAAACTACATGGCAGTGCCGCATGCTATACTTAAAATAAACTCGATATGAGCGCATTCACGCAACTCAGTTGGCGTGTGACGTCTCGCGCGGATGGGTACCCCTTGCGTAATCTGCCGATGCGAGGCCCTAGCGAGCGTGTTAAGGCATGGCAGTGCCGCGTGCTATACTTGAAATAAACTCAATATGAGCGCAATCACGCAACTCAGTTGGCGTGTGACGTCTCGCGCGGATGGGCACCCCTTTCGTAATCTGCCGATCCACGGCCCTAGCGAGCGTGTTACGGCATGGCAGTGCCGCGTGCTATACTTGAAATAAACTCGATATGAGCGCATTCACGCAACTCAGTTGGCGTGTGACGTCTCGCGCGGATGGGTACTCCTGGAGTAATCTGGCGCTGCGCGGCCCTAGCGAGCGTTTACGGCATGGCAGTGCCGCGTGCTATACTTGAACTCAATATGAGCGCATTCACGCAACTCGGTTGGCGTGTGACGTCTCGCGCAGATGGGTACTCCTGGCGTAATCTGCCGATGCGCGGCCCTAGCTAGCGTGTTACGGCATGGCAGTGCCGCGTGCTATGCTTGAAATAAACTCGATGTGAGCGCATTCACGCAACTCAGTTGGCGTGTGACGTCTCGCGCGGATGGGTACCCCTTGCGTAATCTGCCGATGCGAGGCCCTAGCGAGCGTGTTACGGCATGGCAGTGCCGCGTGCTATACTTGAAATAAACTCGATATGAGCGCATTCACGCAACTCAGTTGGCGTGTGACGTCTCGCGCGGATGGGTACTCCTTGCATAATCTGCCGATGCGCGGCCCAAGCGAGCGTGTTACGGCATGGCAGTGCCGCGTGCTATACTTGAAATAAACTGGATATGAGCGCATTCACGCAACTCAGTTTGCGTGTGACGTCTCGCGCGGATGGGTACTCCTGGAGTAATCTGGCGCTGCGCGGCCCTAGCGAGTGTGTTACGGCATGGCAGTGCCGCGTGCTATACTTGAAATAAAATCGATATGAGCGCATTCATGCAACTCAGTTGGCGTGCGATGTCTCGCGCGGATGGGTACTCCTGGTGTAATCTGCCGATTCGCGGCCCTAGCGAGCGTGTTACGGCATGGCAGTGCCGCGTGCTATACTTGAAATAAACTCGATATGAGCGCATTCACTCAACTTAGTTGGCGCGTAGCATCTCGCGCGGATGGGCACCCCTTGCGTAATCTGCATATGCGCGGCCCTAGCGAGCGTTTACGGCATGGCACTGCCGCGTGCTATACTTGAACTCAATATGAGCGCATTCACGCAACTCGGTTGGCGTGTGACGTCTCGCGCAGATGGGTACTCATGGCGTAATCTGCCGATGCGCGGCC
This sequence comes from Amblyomma americanum, assembly GCF_052857255.1. Taxonomy (NCBI): domain Eukaryota; kingdom Metazoa; phylum Arthropoda; class Arachnida; order Ixodida; family Ixodidae; genus Amblyomma; species Amblyomma americanum. The sequence continues at coordinate 227,270,284 of NC_135498.1, read as the reverse complement.
GTAGCGAGCGTGTTACGGCATGGCAGTGCCGCGTGCTATACTTGAAATAAACTCGATATGGGCGCATTCACGCAACTCAGTTGGCGTGTGACGTCTCGCGCGGATGGGTACTCCTTGCATAATCTGCCGATGCGCGGCCCAAGCGAGCGTGTTACGGCATGGCAGTGCCGCGTGCTATACTTGAAATGAACTCAATATGAGCGCATTCACGCAACTCGGTTGGCGTGTGGCGTCTCGCGCAGATGGGTACTCCTGGCGTAATCTGCTGATGCGCGTCCCTAGCGAGCGTGTTACGGCATTGCAAAGCCGCGTGCTATACTTGAAATAAACTCGATATGAGCGCATTCACGCAACTCAGTTGGCGTGTGACGTCTCGCGCGGATGGGTACCCCTTGCATAATCTGCCGATGCACGGCCCTAGCGAGCGTGAAACGGCATGGCAGTACCGCGTGCTATACTTGAAATAAACTCGATATGAGCACATTCACGCAACTCAGTTGGCGTGTGTCGTCTCACGCGGATGGGTACCCCTTGCGTATGCACGGCCCTAGCGAGCGTGTTACGGCATGGAAGTGCCGCGTGCTATACTCGAAATAAGTTTGATATGCGCGCATTCACGCAACTCGGCGTGTAACATCTCGCGCGGATGGGCACCCCTTGCGTATATGCCTATCCGCGGTCCTAGCGAGCGTTTACGGCATGGCAGTGCCGCGTGCTATACTTGAAATGAACTCAATATGAGCGCATTCACGCAACTCGGTTGGCGTGTGACGTCTCGCGCAGATGTGTACTCATGGCGTAATCTGCCGATGCGCGGGCTTAGCGAGCGTGAAACTACATGGCAGTGCCGCGTGCTATACTTGAAATAAACTGGATATGAGCGCATTCACGCAACTCAGTTTGCGTGTGACGTCTCGCGCGGATGGGTACCCCTTGCGTAATCTGCCGATGCGCGGCCCTAGCGAGCGTGTTACGGCATGGCAGTGCCGCGTGCTATACTTGAAATGAACTCAATATGAGCGCATTCACGCAACTCGGTTGGCGTGTGGCGTCTCGCGCAGATGGGTACTCATGGCGTAATCTGCCGATGCGCGGCCCTAGCGAGCGTGAAACTACATGGCAGTGCCGCATGCTATACTTGAAATAAACTCGATATGAGCGCATTCACGCAACGCAGTTGGCGTGTGACGTCTCGCGCGGATGGGTACCCCTTGCTTAATCTGCCGATGCGAGGCCCTAGCGAGCGCGTTACGGCATGGCAGTGCCGCGTGCTATACTTGAAATAAACTCAATATGAGCGCATTCACGCAACTCAGTTGGCGTGTGACGTCTCGCGCAGATGGGTACTCCTGGCGTAATCTGCCGATGCGCGGCCCTAGCGAGCGTGTTACGGCAAGGCAGAGCCGCGTGCAATACTTGAAATAAACTCGATATGAGCGCATTCACGCACTCAGTTGGCGTGTGACGTCTCGCGCGGATGGGTACCCCTTGCGTAATCTGCCGATGCGCGGCCCAAGCGAGCGTGTTACGGCATGGCAGTGCCGCGTGCTATACTTGAAATAAACTGGATATGAGCGCATTCACGCAACTCAGTTGGCGTGTGACGTCTCGCGCGGATGGGTACTCCTGGCGTAATCTGCCGATGCGCGGCCCTAGCGAGCGCGTTACATGGCAGTGCCGCATGCTATACTTGAAATAAACTCGATATGAGCGCATTCACGCAACTCAGTTGGCGTGTGACGTCTCGCGCGAATGGGTACCCCTTGCGTAATCTGCCGATGCGCGGCCCTAGTGAGCGTGTTACGGCATGCAAGTGCCGCGTGCTATACTTGACATAAACTCGATATGAGCGCATTCACGAAACTCAGTTGGCGTGTGACGTCTCGCGCGGATGGGTACTCCTGGCGTAATCTGCCGATGCGCGGCCCTAGCGAGCGTGTTACGGCATGGCAGAGCCGCGTGCTATGCTTGAAATAAACTCGATATGAGCGCATTCACGCAACTCAGTTGGCGTGTGACGTCTCGCGCGGATGGGTACCCCTTGCGTAACCTTCCGATGCGCGGCCCTAGCGAGCGTTACGGCATGGCAGTGCCACCTGCTATACTTGAAATAAACTCGATATGAGCGCATTCACGCAACTCAGTTGGCGTGTGACTTCTCGCGCGGATTGGTACCCATTGCGTAATCTGCCGATGCGCAGGCATAGCGAGCGTGTTACGGCATGGCAGTGCCGCGTGCTATGCTTGAAATAAACTCGATATGAGCGCATTCACGCAACTCAGTTGGCGTGTGACGTCTCGCGCGGATGGGTACCCCTTGCGTAACCTGCCGATGCGCGGCCCTAGCGAGCGTGAAACTACATGGCAGTGCCGCATGCTATACTTGAAATAAACTCGATATGAGCGCATTCACGCAACGCAGTTGGCGTGTGACGTCTCGCGCGGATGGGTACCCCTTGCGTAATCTGCCGATGCGAGGCCCTAGCGAGCGTGTTACGGCATGGCAGTGCCGCGTGCTATACTTGAAATAAACTCAATATGAGCGCATTCACGCAACTCAGTTGGCGTGTGACGTCTCGCGTAGATGGGTACTCCTGGCGTAATCTGCCGATGCGCGGCCCTAGCGAGCGTGTTACGGCAAGGCAGAGCCGCGTGCAATACTTGAAATAAACTCGATATGAGCGCATTCACGCACTCAGTTGGCGTGTGACGTCTCGCGCGGATGGGTACCCCTTGCGTAATCTGCCGATGCGCGGCCCAGGCGAGCGTGTTACGGCATGGCAGTGCCGCGTGCTATACTTGAAATAAACTGGATATGAGCGCATTCACGCAACTCAGTTGGCGTGTGACGTCTCGCGCGGATGGGTACTCCTGGCGTAATCTGCCGATGCGCGGCCCTAGCGAGCGCGTTACATGGCAGTGCCGCATGCTATACTTGAAATAAACTCGATATGAGCGCATTCACGCAACTCAGTTGGCGTGTGACGTCTCCCGCGGATGGGTACCCCTTGCGTAATCTGCCGATGCGCGGCCCTAGTGAGCGTGTTACGGCATGCAAGTGCCGCGTGCTATACTTGACATAAACTCGATATGAGCGCATTCACGAAACTCAGTTGGCGTGTGACGTCTCGCGCGGATGGGTACTCCTGGCGTAATCTGCCGATGCGCGGCCCTAGCGAGCGTGTTACGGCATGGCAGAGCCGCGTGCTATGCTTGAAATAAACTCGATATGAGCGCATTCACGCAACTCAGTTGGCGTGTGACGTCTCGCGCGGATGGGTACCCCTTGCGTAACCTTCCGATGCGCGGCCCTAGCGAGCGTTACGGCATGCAAGTGCCGCGTGCTATACTTGACATAAACTCGATATGAGCGCATTCACGAAACTCAGTTGGCGTGTGACGTCTCGCGCGGATGGGTACTCCTGGCGTAACCTTCCGATGCGCGGCCCTAGCGAGCGTTACGGCATGGCAGTGCCGCGTGCTATACTTGAAATAAATTCGACATGCGCGAATTCACGCAACTCAGTTGGCGTGTGACGTCTCTCGCGGATGGGTACCCCTTGCGTAATCTGCCGATGCGCGGCCCTAGCGAGCGTGTTACGGCATGGCAGTGCCGCGTGCTATACTTGAAATAAACTCGATATGAGCGCATTCACGCAACTCAGTTGGCGTGTGACGTCTCGCGCGGATGGGTACTCCTGGAGTAATCTGGCGCTGCGCGGCCCTAGCGAGCGTGTTACGGCATGGCAGTGCCGCGTGCTATACTTGAAATAAAATCGATATGAGCGCATTCACGCAACTCAGTTGGCGTGCGATGTCTCGCGCGGGTGGGTACTCCTGGTGTAATCTGCCGATTCGCGGCCCTAGCGAGCGTGTTACGGCATGGCAGTGCCGCGTGCTATACTTGAAATAAACTCGATATGAGCGCATTCACTCAACTTAGTTGGCGCGTAGCATCTCGCGCGGATGGGCACCCCTTGCGTAATCTGCCTATGCGCGGCCCTAGCGAGCGTTTACGGCATGGCAGTGCCGCGTGCTATACTTGAACTCAATATGAGCGCATTCACGCAACTCGGTTGGCGTGTGACGTCTCGTGCAGATGGGTACTCATGGCCTAATCTGCCGATGCGCGGCCGTAGCGAGCGTGTTACGGCATGGCAGTGCCGCGTGCTATACTTGAAATAAACTCGATATGGGCGCATTCACGCAACTCAGTTGGCGTGTGACGTCTCGCGCGGATGGGTACTCCTTGCATAATCTGCCGATGCGCGGCCCAAGCGAGCGTGTTACGGCATGGCAGTGCCGCGTGCTATACTTGAAATGAACTCAATATGAGCGCATTCACGCAACTCGGTTGGCGTGTGGCGTCTCGCGCAGATGGGTACTCCTGGCGTAATCTGCTGATGCGCGTCCCTAGCGAGCGTGTTACGGCATTGCAAAGCCGCGTGCTATACTTGAAATAAACTCGATATGAGCGCATTCACGCAACTCAGTTGGCGTGTGACGTCTCGCGCGGATGGGTACCCCTTGCATAATCTGCCGATGCACGGCCCTAGCGAGCGTGAAACGGCATGGCAGTACCGCGTGCTATACTTGAAATAAACTCGATATGAGCACATTCACGCAACTCAGTTGGCGTGTGTCGTCTCACGCGGATGGGTACCCCTTGCGTATGCACGGCCCTAGCGAGCGTGTTACGGCATGGAAGTGCCGCGTGCTATACTCGAAATAAGTTTGATATGCGCGCATTCACGCAACTCGGCGTGTAACATCTCGCGCGGATGGGCACCCCTTGCGTATATGCCTATCCGCGGTCCTAGCGAGCGTTTACGGCATGGCAGTGCCGCGTGCTATACTTGAAATGAACTCAATATGAGCGCATTCACGCAACTCGGTTGGCGTGTGACGTCTCGCGCAGATGTGTACTCATGGCGTAATCTGCCGATGCGCGGGCTTAGCGAGCGTGAAACTACATGGCAGTGCCGCGTGCTATACTTGAAATAAACTGGATATGAGCGCATTCACGCAACTCAGTTTGCGTGTGACGTCTCGCGCGGATGGGTACCCCTTGCGTAATCTGCCGATGCGCGGCCCTAGCGAGCGTGTTACGGCATGGCAGTGCCGCGTGCTATACTTGAAATGAACTCAATATGAGCGCATTCACGCAACTCGGTTGGCGTGTGGCGTCTCGCGCAGATGGGTACTCATGGCGTAATCTGCCGATGCGCGGCCCTAGCGAGCGTGAAACTACATGGCAGTGCCGCATGCTATACTTGAAATAAACTCGATATGAGCGCATTCACGCAACGCAGTTGGCGTGTGACGTCTCGCGCGGATGGGTACCCCTTGCTTAATCTGCCGATGCGAGGCCCTAGCGAGCGCGTTACGGCATGGCAGTGCCGCGTGCTATACTTGAAATAAACTCAATATGAGCGCATTCACGCAACTCAGTTGGCGTGTGACGTCTCGCGCAGATGGGTACTCCTGGCGTAATCTGCCGATGCGCGGCCCTAGCGAGCGTGTTACGGCAAGGCAGAGCCGCGTGCAATACTTGAAATAAACTCGATATGAGCGCATTCACGCACTCAGTTGGCGTGTGACGTCTCGCGCGGATGGGTACCCCTTGCGTAATCTGCCGATGCGCGGCCCAAGCGAGCGTGTTACGGCATGGCAGTGCCGCGTGCTATACTTGAAATAAACTGGATATGAGCGCATTCACGCAACTCAGTTGGCGTGTGACGTCTCGCGCGGATGGGTACTCCTGGCGTAATCTGCCGATGCGCGGCCCTAGCGAGCGCGTTACATGGCAGTGCCGCATGCTATACTTGAAATAAACTCGATATGAGCGCATTCACGCAACTCAGTTGGCGTGTGACGTCTCGCGCGAATGGGTACCCCTTGCGTAATCTGCCGATGCGCGGCCCTAGTGAGCGTGTTACGGCATGCAAGTGCCGCGTGCTATACTTGACATAAACTCGATATGAGCGCATTCACGAAACTCAGTTGGCGTGTGACGTCTCGCGCGGATGGGTACTCCTGGCGTAATCTGCCGATGCGCGGCCCTAGCGAGCGTGTTACGGCATGGCAGAGCCGCGTGCTATGCTTGAAATAAACTCGATATGAGCGCATTCACGCAACTCAGTTGGCGTGTGACGTCTCGCGCGGATGGGTACCCCTTGCGTAACCTTCCGATGCGCGGCCCTAGCGAGCGTTACGGCATGGCAGTGCCACCTGCTATACTTGAAATAAACTCGATATGAGCGCATTCACGCAACTCAGTTGGCGTGTGACTTCTCGCGCGGATTGGTACCCATTGCGTAATCTGCCGATGCGCAGGCATAGCGAGCGTGTTACGGCATGGCAGTGCCGCGTGCTATGCTTGAAATAAACTCGATATGAGCGCATTCACGCAACTCAGTTGGCGTGTGACGTCTCGCGCGGATGGGTACCCCTTGCGTAACCTGCCGATGCGCGGCCCTAGCGAGCGTGAAACTACATGGCAGTGCCGCATGCTATACTTGAAATAAACTCGATATGAGCGCATTCACGCAACGCAGTTGGCGTGTGACGTCTCGCGCGGATGGGTACCCCTTGCGTAATCTGCCGATGCGAGGCCCTAGCGAGCGTGTTACGGCATGGCAGTGCCGCGTGCTATACTTGAAATAAACTCAATATGAGCGCATTCACGCAACTCAGTTGGCGTGTGACGTCTCGCGTAGATGGGTACTCCTGGCGTAATCTGCCGATGCGCGGCCCTAGCGAGCGTGTTACGGCAAGGCAGAGCCGCGTGCAATACTTGAAATAAACTCGATATGAGCGCATTCACGCACTCAGTTGGCGTGTGACGTCTCGCGCGGATGGGTACCCCTTGCGTAATCTGCCGATGCGCGGCCCAGGCGAGCGTGTTACGGCATGGCAGTGCCGCGTGCTATACTTGAAATAAACTGGATATGAGCGCATTCACGCAACTCAGTTGGCGTGTGACGTCTCGCGCGGATGGGTACTCCTGGCGTAATCTGCCGATGCGCGGCCCTAGCGAGCGCGTTACATGGCAGTGCCGCATGCTATACTTGAAATAAACTCGATATGAGCGCATTCACGCAACTCAGTTGGCGTGTGACGTCTCCCGCGGATGGGTACCCCTTGCGTAATCTGCCGATGCGCGGCCCTAGTGAGCGTGTTACGGCATGCAAGTGCCGCGTGCTATACTTGACATAAACTCGATATGAGCGCATTCACGAAACTCAGTTGGCGTGTGACGTCTCGCGCGGATGGGTACTCCTGGCGTAATCTGCCGATGCGCGGCCCTAGCGAGCGTGTTACGGCATGGCAGAGCCGCGTGCTATGCTTGAAATAAACTCGATATGAGCGCATTCACGCAACTCAGTTGGCGTGTGACGTCTCGCGCGGATGGGTACCCCTTGCGTAACCTTCCGATGCGCGGCCCTAGCGAGCGTTACGGCATGCAAGTGCCGCGTGCTATACTTGACATAAACTCGATATGAGCGCATTCACGAAACTCAGTTGGCGTGTGACGTCTCGCGCGGATGGGTACTCCTGGCGTAACCTTCCGATGCGCGGCCCTAGCGAGCGTTACGGCATGGCAGTGCCGCGTGCTATACTTGAAATAAATTCGACATGCGCGAATTCACGCAACTCAGTTGGCGTGTGACGTCTCTCGCGGATGGGTACCCCTTGCGTAATCTGCCGATGCGCGGCCCTAGCGAGCGTGTTACGGCATGGCAGTGCCGCGTGCTATACTTGAAATAAACTCGATATGAGCGCATTCACGCAACTCAGTTGGCGTGTGACGTCTCGCGCGGATGGGTACTCCTGGAGTAATCTGGCGCTGCGCGGCCCTAGCGAGCGTGTTACGGCATGGCAGTGCCGCGTGCTATACTTGAAATAAAATCGATATGAGCGCATTCACGCAACTCAGTTGGCGTGCGATGTCTCGCGCGGGTGGGTACTCCTGGTGTAATCTGCCGATTCGCGGCCCTAGCGAGCGTGTTACGGCATGGCAGTGCCGCGTGCTATACTTGAAATAAACTCGATATGAGCGCATTCACTCAACTTAGTTGGCGCGTAGCATCTCGCGCGGATGGGCACCCCTTGCGTAATCTGCCTATGCGCGGCCCTAGCGAGCGTTTACGGCATGGCAGTGCCGCGTGCTATACTTGAACTCAATATGAGCGCATTCACGCAACTCGGTTGGCGTGTGACGTCTCGTGCAGATGGGTACTCATGGCCTAATCTGCCGATGCGCGGCCCTAGCGAGCGTGTTACGGCATGGCAGTGCCGCGTGCTATACTTGAAATAAACTCGATATGAGCGCATTCACGCAACTCAGTTGGCGTGTGACGTCTCGCGCGGATGGGTACTCCTGGAGTAATCTGCCGTTGCGCGGCCCTAGCGAGCGTGTTACGGCATGGCAGTGCCGCGTGCTATGCTTGAAATAAACTCGATATGAGCGCATTCACGCAACTCAGTTGGCGTGTGACGTCTCGCGCGGATGGGTACCCCTTGCGTAATCTGCCGATGCGAGGCCCTAGCGAGCGTGTTACGGCATGGCAGTGCCGCGTGCTATACTTGAAATAAACTCGATATGAGCGCATTCACGCAACTCAGGTGGCGTGTGACGTCTCGCGCGGATGGGTACTCCTTGCATAATCTGCCGATGCGCGGCCCAAGCGAGCGTGTTACGGCATGGCAGTGCCCCGTGCTATACTTGAAATAAACTGGATATAAGCGCATTCACGCAACTCAGTTTGCGTGTGACGTCTCGCGCGGATGGGTACCCCTTGCGTAATCTGCCGATGCGCGGCCCTAGCGAGCGTGTTACGGCATGGCAGTGCCGCGTGCTATACTTGAAATGAACTCAATATGAGCGCATTCACGCAACTCGGTTGGCGTGTGGCGTCTCGCGCAGATGTGTACTCATGGCGTAATCTGCCGAAGCGCGGGCCTAGCGAGCGTGAAACTACATGGCAGTGCCGCGTGCTATACTTGAAATAAACTCGATATGAGCGCATTCACGCAACTCAGTTGGCGTGTGACGTCTCGCGCGGATGGGTACTCCTTGCATATTCTGCCGATGCGCGGCACAAGCGAGCGTGTTACGTCATGGCAGTGCCGCGTGCTATACTTGAAATAAACTGGATATGAGCGCATACACGCAACTCAGTTTGCGTGTGACGTCTCGCGCGGATGGGTACCCCTTGCGTAATCTGCCGATGCGCGGCCATAGCGAGCGTGTTACGGCATGGCAGTGCCGCGTGCTATACTTGAAATGAACTCAATATGAGCGCATTCACGCAACTCGGTTGGCGTGTGGCGTCTCGCGCAGATGGGTACTCATGGCGTAATCTGCCGATGCGCGGCCCTAGCGAGCGTGAAACTACATGGCAGTGCCGCATGCTATACTTAAAATAAACTCGATATGAGCGCATTCACGCAACTCAGTTGGCGTGTGACGTCTCGCGCGGATGGGTACCCCTTGCGTAATCTGCCGATGCGCGGCCCTAGCTAGCGTGTTACGGCATGGCAGTGCCGCGTGCTATGCTTGAAATAAACTCGATGTGAGCGCATTCACGCAACTCAGTTGGCGTGTGACGTCTCGCGCGGATGGGTACCCCTTGCGTAATCTGCCGATGCGAGGCCCTAGCGAGCGTGTTACGGCATGGCAGTGCCGCGTGCTATACTTGAAATAAACTCGATATGAGCGCATTCACGCAACTCAGTTGGCGTGTGACGTCTCGCGCGGATGGGTACTCCTTGCATAATCTGCCGATGCGCGGCCCAAGCGAGCGTGTTACGGCATGGCAGTGCCGCGTGCTATACTTGAAATAAACTGGATATGAGCGCATTCACGCAACTCAGTTTGCGTGTGACGTCTCGCGCGGATGGGTACTCCTGGAGTAATCTGGCGCTGCGCGGCCCTAGCGAGTGTGTTACGGCATGGCAGTGCCGCGTGCTATACTTGAAATAAAATCGATATGAGCGCATTCATGCAACTCAGTTGGCGTGCGATGTCTCGCGCGGATGGGTACTCCTGGTGTAATCTGCCGATTCGCGGCCCTAGCGAGCGTGTTACGGCATGGCAGTGCCGCGTGCTATACTTGAAATAAACTCGATATGAGCGCATTCACTCAACTTAGTTGGCGCGTAGCATCTCGCGCGGATGGGCACCCCTTGCGTAATCTGCATATGCGCGGCCCTAGCGAGCGTTTACGGCATGGCACTGCCGCGTGCTATACTTGAACTCAATATGAGCGCATTCACGCAACTCGGTTGGCGTGTGACGTCTCGCGCAGATGGGTACTCATGGCGTAATCTGCCGATGCGCGGCCGTAGCGAGCGTGTTACGGCATGGCAGTGCCGCGTGCTATACTTGAAAAAAACTCGATATGGGCGCATTCACGCAACTCAGTTGGCGTGTGACGTCTCGCGCGGATGGGTACTCCTGGAGTAATCTGCCGTTGCGCGGCCCTAGCGAGCGTGTTACGGCATGGCAGTGCCGCGTGCTATGCTTGAAATAAACTCGATGTGAGCGCATTCACGCAACTCAGTTGGCGTGTGACGTCTCGCGCGGATGGGTACCCCTTGCGTAATCTGCCGATGCGAGGCCCTAGCGAGCGTGTTACGGCATGGCAGTGCCGCGTGCTATACTTGAAATAAACTCGATATGAGCGCATTCACGCAACTCAGTTGGCGTGTGACGTCTCGCGCGGATGGGTACTCCTTGCATAATCTGCCGATGCGCGGCCCAAGCGAGCGTGTTACGGCATGGCAGTGCCGCGTGCTATACTTGAAATAAACTGGATATGAGCGCATTCACGCAACTCAGTTTGCGTGTGACGTCTCGCGCGGATGGGTACCCCTTGCGTAATCTGCCGATGCGCGGCCCTAGCGAGCGTGTTACGGCATGGCAGTGCCGCGTGCTATACTTGAAATGAACTCAATATGAGCGCATTCACGCAACTCGGTTGGCGTGTGGCGTCTCGCGCAGATGGGTACTCCTGGCGTAATCTGCTGATGCGCGTCCCTAGCGAGCGTGTTACGGCATTGCAAAGCCGCGTGCTATACTTGAAATAAACTCGATATGAGCGCATTCACGCAACTCAGTTGGCGTGTGACGTCTCGCGCGGATGGGTACCCCTTGCATAATCTGCCGATGCACGGCCCTAGCGAGCGTGAAACGGCATGGCAGTACCGCGTGCTATACTTGAAATAAACTCGATATGAGCACATTCACGCAACTCAGTTGGCGTGTGTCGTCTCACGCGGATGGGTACCCCTTGCGTATGCACGGCCCTAGCGAGCGTGTTACGGCATGGAAGTGCCGCGTGCTATACTCGAAATAAGTTTGATATGCGCGCATTCACGCAACTCGGCGTGTAACATCTCGCGCGGATGGGCACCCCTTGCGTATATGCCTATCCGCGGTCCTAGCGAGCGTTTACGGCATGGCAGTGCCGCGTGCTATACTTGAAATGAACTCAATATGAGCGCATTCACGCAACTCGGTTGGCGTGTGACGTCTCGCGCAGATGTGTACTCATGGCGTAATCTGCCGATGCGCGGGCTTAGCGAGCGTGAAACTACATGGCAGTGCCGCGTGCTATACTTGAAATAAACTGGATATGAGCGCATTCACGCAACTCAGTTTGCGTGTGACGTCTCGCGCGGATGGGTACCCCTTGCGTAATCTGCCGATGCGCGGCCCTAGCGAGCGTGTTACGGCATGGCAGTGCCGCGTGCTATACTTGAAATGAACTCAATATGAGCGCATTCACGCAACTCGGTTGGCGTGTGGCGTCTCGCGCAGATGGGTACTCATGGCGTAATCTGCCGATGCGCGGCCCTAGCGAGCGTGAAACTACATGGCAGTGCCGCATGCTATACTTGAAATAAACTCGATATGAGCGCATTCACGCAACGCAGTTGGCGTGTGACGTCTCGCGCGGATGGGTACCCCTTGCTTAATCTGCCGATGCGAGGCCCTAGCGAGCGCGTTACGGCATGGCAGTGCCGCGTGCTATACTTGAAATAAACTCAATATGAGCGCATTCACGCAACTCAGTTGGCGTGTGACGTCTCGCGCAGATGGGTACTCCTGGCGTAATCTGCCGATGCGCGGCCCTAGCGAGCGTGTTACGGCAAGGCAGAGCCGCGTGCAATACTTGAAATAAACTCGATATGAGCGCATTCACGCACTCAGTTGGCGTGTGACGTCTCGCGCGGATGGGTACCCCTTGCGTAATCTGCCGATGCGCGGCCCAAGCGAGCGTGTTACGGCATGGCAGTGCCGCGTGCTATACTTGAAATAAACTGGATATGAGCGCATTCACGCAACTCAGTTGGCGTGTGACGTCTCGCGCGGATGGGTACTCCTGGCGTAATCTGCCGATGCGCGGCCCTAGCGAGCGCGTTACATGGCAGTGCCGCATGCTATACTTGAAATAAACTCGATATGAGCGCATTCACGCAACTCAGTTGGCGTGTGACGTCTCGCGCGAATGGGTACCCCTTGCGTAATCTGCCGATGCGCGGCCCTAGTGAGCGTGTTACGGCATGCAAGTGCCGCGTGCTATACTTGACATAAACTCGATATGAGCGCATTCACGAAACTCAGTTGGCGTGTGACGTCTCGCGCGGATGGGTACTCCTGGCGTAATCTGCCGATGCGCGGCCCTAGCGAGCGTGTTACGGCATGGCAGAGCCGCGTGCTATGCTTGAAATAAACTCGATATGAGCGCATTCACGCAACTCAGTTGGCGTGTGACGTCTCGCGCGGATGGGTACCCCTTGCGTAACCTTCCGATGCGCGGCCCTAGCGAGCGTTACGGCATGGCAGTGCCACCTGCTATACTTGAAATAAACTCGATATGAGCGCATTCACGCAACTCAGTTGGCGTGTGACTTCTCGCGCGGATTGGTACCCATTGCGTAATCTGCCGATGCGCAGGCATAGCGAGCGTGTTACGGCATGGCAGTGCCGCGTGCTATGCTTGAAATAAACTCGATATGAGCGCATTCACGCAACTCAGTTGGCGTGTGACGTCTCGCGCGGATGGGTACCCCTTGCGTAACCTGCCGATGCGCGGCCCTAGCGAGCGTGAAACTACATGGCAGTGCCGCATGCTATACTTGAAATAAACTCGATATGAGCGCATTCACGCAACGCAGTTGGCGTGTGACGTCTCGCGCGGATGGGTACCCCTTGCGTAATCTGCCGATGCGAGGCCCTAGCGAGCGTGTTACGGCATGGCAGTGCCGCGTGCTATACTTGAAATAAACTCAATATGAGCGCATTCACGAAACTCAGTTGGCGTGTGACGTCTCGCGCGGATGGGTACTCCTGGCGTAATCTGCCGATGCGCGGCCCTAGCGAGCGTGTTACGGCATGGCAGAGCCGCGTGCTATGCTTGAAATAAACTCGATATGAGCGCATTCACGCAACTCAGTTGGCGTGTGACGTCTCGCGCGGATGGGTACCCCTTGCGTAACCTTCCGATGCGCGGCCCTAGCGAGCGTTACGGCATGCAAGTGCCGCGTGCTATACTTGACATAAACTCGATATGAGCGCATTCACGAAACTCAGTTGGCGTGTGACGTCTCGCGCGGATGGGTACTCCTGGCGTAACCTTCCGATGCGCGGCCCTAGCGAGCGTTACGGCATGGCAGTGCCGCGTGCTATACTTGAAATAAATTCGACATGCGCGAATTCACGCAACTCAGTTGGCGTGTGACGTCTCTCGCGGATGGGTACCCCTTGCGTAATCTGCCGATGCGCGGCCCTAGCGAGCGTGTTACGGCATGGCAGTGCCGCGTGCTATACTTGAAATAAACTCGATATGAGCGCATTCACGCAACTCAGTTGGCGTGTGACGTCTCGCGCGGATGGGTACTCCTGGAGTAATCTGGCGCTGCGCGGCCCTAGCGAGCGTGTTACGGCATGGCAGTGCCGCGTGCTATACTTGAAATAAAATCGATATGAGCGCATTCACGCAACTCAGTTGGCGTGCGATGTCTCGCGCGGGTGGGTACTCCTGGTGTAATCTGCCGATTCGCGGCCCTAGCGAGCGTGTTACGGCATGGCAGTGCCGCGTGCTATACTTGAAATAAACTCGATATGAGCGCATTCACTCAACTTAGTTGGCGCGTAGCATCTCGCGCGGATGGGCACCCCTTGCGTAATCTGCCTATGCGCGGCCCTAGCGAGCGTTTACGGCATGGCAGTGCCGCGTGCTATACTTGAACTCAATATGAGCGCATTCACGCAACTCGGTTGGCGTGTGACGTCTCGTGCAGATGGGTACTCATGGCCTAATCTGCCGATGCGCGGCCCTAGCGAGCGTGTTACGGCATGGCAGTGCCGCGTGCTATACTTGAAATAAACTCGATATGAGCGCATTCACGCAACTCAGTTGGCGTGTGACGTCTCGCGCGGATGGGTACTCCTGGAGTAATCTGCCGTTGCGCGGCCCTAGCGAGCGTGTTACGGCATGGCAGTGCCGCGTGCTATGCTTGAAATAAACTCGATATGAGCGCATTCACGCAACTCAGTTGGCGTGTGACGTCTCGCGCGGATGGGTACCCCTTGCGTAATCTGCCGATGCGAGGCCCTAGCGAGCGTGTTACGGCATGGCAGTGCCGCGTGCTATACTTGAAATAAACTCGATATGAGCGCATTCACGCAACTCAGGTGGCGTGTGACGTCTCGCGCGGATGGGTACTCCTTGCATAATCTGCCGATGCGCGGCCCAAGCGAGCGTGTTACGGCATGGCAGTGCCCCGTGCTATACTTGAAATAAACTGGATATAAGCGCATTCACGCAACTCAGTTTGCGTGTGACGTCTCGCGCGGATGGGTACCCCTTGCGTAATCTGCCGATGCGCGGCCCTAGCGAGCGTGTTACGGCATGGCAGTGCCGCGTGCTATACTTGAAATGAACTCAATATGAGCGCATTCACGCAACTCGGTTGGCGTGTGGCGTCTCGCGCAGATGTGTACTCATGGCGTAATCTGCCGAAGCGCGGGCCTAGCGAGCGTGAAACTACATGGCAGTGCCGCGTGCTATACTTGAAATAAACTCGATATGAGCGCATTCACGCAACTCAGTTGGCGTGTGACGTCTCGCGCGGATGGGTACTCCTTGCATATTCTGCCGATGCGCGGCACAAGCGAGCGTGTTACGTCATGGCAGTGCCGCGTGCTATACTTGAAATAAACTGGATATGAGCGCATACACGCAACTCAGTTTGCGTGTGACGTCTCGCGCGGATGGGTACCCCTTGCGTAATCTGCCGATGCGCGGCCATAGCGAGCGTGTTACGGCATGGCAGTGCCGCGTGCTATACTTGAAATGAACTCAATATGAGCGCATTCACGCAACTCGGTTGGCGTGTGGCGTCTCGCGCAGATGGGTACTCATGGCGTAATCTGCCGATGCGCGGCCCTAGCGAGCGTGAAACTACATGGCAGTGCCGCATGCTATACTTAAAATAAACTCGATATGAGCGCATTCACGCAACTCAGTTGGCGTGTGACGTCTCGCGCGGATGGGTACCCCTTGCGTAATCTGCCGATGCGCGGCCCTAGCTAGCGTGTTACGGCATGGCAGTGCCGCGTGCTATGCTTGAAATAAACTCGATGTGAGCGCATTCACGCAACTCAGTTGGCGTGTGACGTCTCGCGCGGATGGGTACCCCTTGCGTAATCTGCCGATGCGAGGCCCTAGCGAGCGTGTTACGGCATGGCAGTGCCGCGTGCTATACTTGAAATAAACTCGATATGAGCGCATTCACGCAACTCAGTTGGCGTGTGACGTCTCGCGCGGATGGGTACTCCTTGCATAATCTGCCGATGCGCGGCCCAAGCGAGCGTGTTACGGCATGGCAGTGCCGCGTGCTATACTTGAAATAAACTGGATATGAGCGCATTCACGCAACTCAGTTTGCGTGTGACGTCTCGCGCGGATGGGTACTCCTGGAGTAATCTGGCGCTGCGCGGCCCTAGCGAGTGTGTTACGGCATGGCAGTGCCGCGTGCTATACTTGAAATAAAATCGATATGAGCGCATTCATGCAACTCAGTTGGCGTGCGATGTCTCGCGCGGATGGGTACTCCTGGTGTAATCTGCCGATTCGCGGCCCTAGCGAGCGTGTTACGGCATGGCAGTGCCGCGTGCTATACTTGAAATAAACTCGATATGAGCGCATTCACTCAACTTAGTTGGCGCGTAGCATCTCGCGCGGATGGGCACCCCTTGCGTAATCTGCATATGCGCGGCCCTAGCGAGCGTTTACGGCATGGCACTGCCGCGTGCTATACTTGAACTCAATATGAGCGCATTCACGCAACTCGGTTGGCGTGTGACGTCTCGCGCAGATGGGTACTCATGGCGTAATCTGCCGATGCGCGGCCGTAGCGAGCGTGTTACGGCATGGCAGTGCCGCGTGCTATACTTGAAATAAACTCGATATGGGCGCATTCACGCAACTCAGTTGGCGTGTGACGTCTCGCGCGGATGGGTACTCCTGGAGTAATCTGCCGTTGCGCGGCCCTAGCGAGCGTGTTACGGCATGGCAGTGCCGCGTGCTATGCTTGAAATAAACTCGATGTGAGCGCATTCACGCAACTCAGTTGGCGTGTGACGTCTCGCGCGGATGGGTACCCCTTGCGTAATCTGCCGATGCGAGGCCCTAGCGAGCGTGTTACGGCATGGCAGTGCCGCGTGCTATACTTGAAATAAACTCGATATGAGCGCATTCACGCAACTCAGTTGGCGTGTGACGTCTCGCGCGGATGGGTACTCCTTGCATAATCTGCCGATGCGCGGCCCAAGCGAGCGTGTTACGGCATGGCAGTGCCGCGTGCTATACTTGAAATAAACTGGATATGAGCGCATTCACGCAACTCAGTTTGCGTGTGACGTCTCGCGCGGATGGGTACCCCTTGCGTAATCTGCCGATGCGCGGCCCTAGCGAGCGTGTTACGGCATGGCAGTGCCGCGTGCTATACTTGAAATGAACTCAATATGAGCGCATTCACGCAACTCGGTTGGCGTGTGGCGTCTCGCGCAGATGGGTACTCCTGGCGTAATCTGCTGATGCGCGTCCCTAGCGAGCGTGTTACGGCATTGCAAAGCCGCGTGCTATACTTGAAATAAACTCGATATGAGCGCATTCACGCAACTCAGTTGGCGTGTGACGTCTCGCGCGGATGGGTACCCCTTGCATAATCTGCCGATGCACGGCCCTAGCGAGCGTGAAACGGCATGGCAGTACCGCGTGCTATACTTGAAATAAACTCGATATGAGCACATTCACGCAACTCAGTTGGCGTGTGTCGTCTCACGCGGATGGGTACCCCTTGCGTATGCACGGCCCTAGCGAGCGTGTTACGGCATGGAAGTGCCGCGTGCTATACTCGAAATAAGTTTGATATGCGCGCATTCACGCAACTCGGCGTGTAACATCTCGCGCGGATGGGCACCCCTTGCGTATATGCCTATCCGCGGTCCTAGCGAGCGTTTACGGCATGGCAGTGCCGCGTGCTATACTTGAAATGAACTCAATATGAGCGCATTCACGCAACTCGGTTGGCGTGTGACGTCTCGCGCAGATGTGTACTCATGGCGTAATCTGCCGATGCGCGGGCTTAGCGAGCGTGAAACTACATGGCAGTGCCGCGTGCTATACTTGAAATAAACTGGATATGAGCGCATTTACGCAACTCAGTTTGCGTGTGACGTCTCGCGCGGATGGGTACCCCTTGCGTAATCTGCCGATGCGCGGCCCTAGCGAGCGTGTTACGGCATGGCAGTGCCGCGTGCTATACTTGAAATGAACTCAATATGAGCGCATTCACGCAACTCGGTTGGCGTGTGGCGTCTCGCGCAGATGGGTACTCATGGCGTAATCTGCCGATGCGCGGCCCTAGCGAGCGTGAAACTACATGGCAGTGCCGCATGCTATACTTGAAATAAACTCGATATGAGCGCATTCACGCAACGCAGTTGGCGTGTGACGTCTCGCGCGGATGGGTACCCCTTGCTTAATCTGCCGATGCGAGGCCCTAGCGAGCGCGTTACGGCATGGCAGTGCCGCGTGCTATACTTGAAATAAACTCAATATGAGCGCATTCACGCAACTCAGTTGGCGTGTGACGTCTCGCGCAGATGGGTACTCCTGGCGTAATCTGCCGATGCGCGGCCCTAGCGAGCGTGTTACGGCAAGGCAGAGCCGCGTGCAATACTTGAAATAAACTCGATATGAGCGCATTCACGCACTCAGTTGGCGTGTGACGTCTCGCGCGGATGGGTACCCCTTGCGTAATCTGCCGATGCGCGGCCCAAGCGAGCGTGTTACGGCATGGCAGTGCCGCGTGCTATACTTGAAATAAACTGGATATGAGCGCATTCACGCAACTCAGTTGGCGTGTGACGTCTCGCGCGGATGGGTACTCCTGGCGTAATCTGCCGATGCGCGGCCCTAGCGAGCGCGTTACATGGCAGTGCCGCATGCTATACTTGAAATAAACTCGATATGAGCGCATTCACGCAACTCAGTTGGCGTGTGACGTCTCGCGCGAATGGGTACCCCTTGCGTAATCTGCCGATGCGCGGCCCTAGTGAGCGTGTTACGGCATGCAAGTGCCGCGTGCTATACTTGACATAAACTCGATATGAGCGCATTCACGAAACTCAGTTGGCGTGTGACGTCTCGCGCGGATGGGTACTCCTGGCGTAATCTGCCGATGCGCGGCCCTAGCGAGCGTGTTACGGCATGGCAGAGCCGCGTGCTATGCTTGAAATAAACTCGATATGAGCGCATTCACGCAACTCAGTTGGCGTGTGACGTCTCGCGCGGATGGGTACCCCTTGCGTAACCTTCCGATGCGCGGCCCTAGCGAGCGTTACGGCATGGCAGTGCCACCTGCTATACTTGAAATAAACTCGATATGAGCGCATTCACGCAACTCAGTTGGCGTGTGACTTCTCGCGCGGATTGGTACCCATTGCGTAATCTGCCGATGCGCAGGCATAGCGAGCGTGTTACGGCATGGCAGTGCCGCGTGCTATGCTTGAAATAAACTCGATATGAGCGCATTCACGCAACTCAGTTGGCGTGTGACGTCTCGCGCGGATGGGTACCCCTTGCGTAACCTGCCGATGCGCGGCCCTAGCGAGCGTGAAACTACATGGCAGTGCCGCATGCTATACTTGAAATAAACTCGATATGAGCGCATTCACGCAACGCAGTTGGCGTGTGACGTCTCGCGCGGATGGGTACCCCTTGCGTAATCTGCCGATGCGAGGCCCTAGCGAGCGTGTTACGGCATGGCAGTGCCGCGTGCTATACTTGAAATAAACTCAATATGAGCGCATTCACGCAACTCAGTTGGCGTGTGACGTCTCGCGTAGATGGGTACTCCTGGCGTAATCTGCCGATGCGCGGCCCTAGCGAGCGTGTTACGGCAAGGCAGAGCCGCGTGCAATACTTGAAATAAACTCGATATGAGCGCATTCACGCACTCAGTTGGCGTGTGACGTCTCGCGCGGATGGGTACCCCTTGCGTAATCTGCCGATGCGCGGCCCAGGCGAGCGTGTTACGGCATGGCAGTGCCGCGTGCTATACTTGAAATAAACTGGATATGAGCGCATTCACGCAACTCAGTTGGCGTGTGACGTCTCGCGCGGATGGGTACTCCTGGCGTAATCTGCCGATGCGCGGCCCTAGCGAGCGCGTTACATGGCAGTGCCGCATGCTATACTTGAAATAAACTCGATATGAGCGCATTCACGCAACTCAGTTGGCGTGTGACGTCTCCCGCGGATGGGTACCCCTTGCGTAATCTGCCGATGCGCGGCCCTAGTGAGCGTGTTACGGCATGCAAGTGCCGCGTGCTATACTTGACATAAACTCGATATGAGCGCATTCACGAAACTCAGTTGGCGTGTGACGTCTCGCGCGGATGGGTACTCCTGGCGTAATCTGCCGATGCGCGGCCCTAGCGAGCGTGTTACGGCATGGCAGAGCCGCGTGCTATGCTTGAAATAAACTCGATATGAGCGCATTCACGCAACTCAGTTGGCGTGTGACGTCTCGCGCGGATGGGTACCCCTTGCGTAACCTTCCGATGCGCGGCCCTAGCGAGCGTTACGGCATGCAAGTGCCGCGTGCTATACTTGACATAAACTCGATATGAGCGCATTCACGAAACTCAGTTGGCGTGTGACGTCTCGCGCGGATGGGTACTCCTGGCGTAACCTTCCGATGCGCGGCCCTAGCGAGCGTTACGGCATGGCAGTGCCGCGTGCTATACTTGAAATAAATTCGACATGCGCGAATTCACGCAACTCAGTTGGCGTGTGACGTCTCTCGCGGATGGGTACCCCTTGCGTAATCTGCCGATGCGCGGCCCTAGCGAGCGTGTTACGGCATGGCAGTGCCGCGTGCTATACTTGAAATAAACTCGATATGAGCGCATTCACGCAACTCAGTTGGCGTGTGACGTCTCGCGCGGATGGGTACTCCTGGAGTAATCTGGCGCTGCGCGGCCCTAGCGAGCGTGTTACGGCATGGCAGTGCCGCGTGCTATACTTGAAATAAAATCGATATGAGCGCATTCACGCAACTCAGTTGGCGTGCGATGTCTCGCGCGGGTGGGTACTCCTGGTGTAATCTGCCGATTCGCGGCCCTAGCGAGCGTGTTACGGCATGGCAGTGCCGCGTGCTATACTTGAAATAAACTCGATATGAGCGCATTCACTCAACTTAGTTGGCGCGTAGCATCTCGCGCGGATGGGCACCCCTTGCGTAATCTGCCTATGCGCGGCCCTAGCGAGCGTTTACGGCATGGCAGTGCCGCGTGCTATACTTGAACTCAATATGAGCGCATTCACGCAACTCGGTTGGCGTGTGACGTCTCGTGCAGATGGGTACTCATGGCCTAATCTGCCGATGCGCGGCCCTAGCGAGCGTGTTACGGCATGGCAGTGCCGCGTGCTATACTTGAAATAAACTCGATATGAGCGCATTCACGCAACTCAGTTGGCGTGTGACGTCTCGCGCGGATGGGTACTCCTGGAGTAATCTGCCGTTGCGCGGCCCTAGCGAGCGTGTTACGGCATGGCAGTGCCGCGTGCTATGCTTGAAATAAACTCGATATGAGCGCATTCACGCAACTCAGTTGGCGTGTGACGTCTCGCGCGGATGGGTACCCCTTGCGTAATCTGCCGATGCGAGGCCCTAGCGAGCGTGTTACGGCATGGCAGTGCCGCGTGCTATACTTGAAATAAACTCGATATGAGCGCATTCACGCAACTCAGGTGGCGTGTGACGTCTCGCGCGGATGGGTACTCCTTGCATAATCTGCCGATGCGCGGCCCAAGCGAGCGTGTTACGGCATGGCAGTGCCCCGTGCTATACTTGAAATAAACTGGATATAAGCGCATTCACGCAACTCAGTTTGCGTGTGACGTCTCGCGCGGATGGGTACCCCTTGCGTAATCTGCCGATGCGCGGCCCTAGCGAGCGTGTTACGGCATGGCAGTGCCGCGTGCTATACTTGAAATGAACTCAATATGAGCGCATTCACGCAACTCGGTTGGCGTGTGGCGTCTCGCGCAGATGTGTACTCATGGCGTAATCTGCCGAAGCGCGGGCCTAGCGAGCGTGAAACTACATGGCAGTGCCGCGTGCTATACTTGAAATAAACTCGATATGAGCGCATTCACGCAACTCAGTTGGCGTGTGACGTCTCGCGCGGATGGGTACTCCTTGCATATTCTGCCGATGCGCGGCACAAGCGAGCGTGTTACGTCATGGCAGTGCCGCGTGCTATACTTGAAATAAACTGGATATGAGCGCATACACGCAACTCAGTTTGCGTGTGACGTCTCGCGCGGATGGGTACCCCTTGCGTAATCTGCCGATGCGCGGCCATAGCGAGCGTGTTACGGCATGGCAGTGCCGCGTGCTATACTTGAAATGAACTCAATATGAGCGCATTCACGCAACTCGGTTGGCGTGTGGCGTCTCGCGCAGATGGGTACTCATGGCGTAATCTGCCGATGCGCGGCCCTAGCGAGCGTGAAACTACATGGCAGTGCCGCATGCTATACTTAAAATAAACTCGATATGAGCGCATTCACGCAACTCAGTTGGCGTGTGACGTCTCGCGCGGATGGGTACCCCTTGCGTAATCTGCCGATGCGAGGCCCTAGCGAGCGTGTTACGGCATGGCAGTGCCGCGTGCTATACTTGAAATAAACTCAATATGAGCGCAATCACGCAACTCAGTTGGCGTGTGACGTCTCGCGCGGATGGGCACCCCTTTCGTAATCTGCCGATCCACGGCCCTAGCGAGCGTGTTACGGCATGGCAGTGCCGCGTGCTATACTTGAAATAAACTCGATATGAGCGCATTCACGCAACTCAGTTGGCGTGTGACGTCTCGCGCGGATGGGTACTCCTGGAGTAATCTGGCGCTGCGCGGCCCTAGCGAGCGTTTACGGCATGGCAGTGCCGCGTGCTATACTTGAACTCAATATGAGCGCATTCACGCAACTCGGTTGGCGTGTGACGTCTCGCGCAGATGGGTACTCCTGGCGTAATCTGCCGATGCGCGGCCCTAGCTAGCGTGTTACGGCATGGCAGTGCCGCGTGCTATGCTTGAAATAAACTCGATGTGAGCGCATTCACGCAACTCAGTTGGCGTGTGACGTCTCGCGCGGATGGGTACCCCTTGCGTAATCTGCCGATGCGAGGCCCTAGCGAGCGTGTTACGGCATGGCAGTGCCGCGTGCTATACTTGAAATAAACTCGATATGAGCGCATTCACGCAACTCAGTTGGCGTGTGACGTCTCGCGCGGATGGGTACTCCTTGCATAATCTGCCGATGCGCGGCCCAAGCGAGCGTGTTACGGCATGGCAGTGCCGCGTGCTATACTTGAAATAAACTGGATATGAGCGCATTCACGCAACTCAGTTTGCGTGTGACGTCTCGCGCGGATGGGTACTCCTGGAGTAATCTGGCGCTGCGCGGCCCTAGCGAGTGTGTTACGGCATGGCAGTGCCGCGTGCTATACTTGAAATAAAATCGATATGAGCGCATTCATGCAACTCAGTTGGCGTGCGATGTCTCGCGCGGATGGGTACTCCTGGTGTAATCTGCCGATTCGCGGCCCTAGCGAGCGTGTTACGGCATGGCAGTGCCGCGTGCTATACTTGAAATAAACTCGATATGAGCGCATTCACTCAACTTAGTTGGCGCGTAGCATCTCGCGCGGATGGGCACCCCTTGCGTAATCTGCATATGCGCGGCCCTAGCGAGCGTTTACGGCATGGCACTGCCGCGTGCTATACTTGAACTCAATATGAGCGCATTCACGCAACTCGGTTGGCGTGTGACGTCTCGCGCAGATGGGTACTCATGGCGTAATCTGCCGATGCGCGGCCGTAGCGAGCGTGTTACGGCATGGCAGTGCCGCGTGCTATACTTGAAATAAACTCGATATGGGCGCATTCACGCAACTCAGTTGGCGTGTGACGTCTCGCGCGGATGGGTACTCCTGGAGTAATCTGCCGTTGCGCGGCCCTAGCGAGCGTGTTACGGCATGGCAGTGCCGCGTGCTATGCTTGAAATAAACTCGATGTGAGCGCATTCACGCAACTCAGTTGGCGTGTGACGTCTCGCGCGGATGGGTACCCCTTGCGTAATCTGCCGATGCGAGGCCCTAGCGAGCGTGTTACGGCATGGCAGTGCCGCGTGCTATACTTGAAATAAACTCGATATGAGCGCATTCACGCAACTCAGTTGGCGTGTGACGTCTCGCGCGGATGGGTACTCCTTGCATAATCTGCCGATGCGCGGCCCAAGCGAGCGTGTTACGGCATGGCAGTGCCGCGTGCTATACTTGAAATAAACTGGATATGAGCGCATTCACGCAACTCAGTTTGCGTGTGACGTCTCGCGCGGATGGGTACCCCTTGCGTAATCTGCCGATGCGCGGCCCTAGCGAGCGTGTTACGGCATGGCAGTGCCGCGTGCTATACTTGAAATGAACTCAATATGAGCGCATTCACGCAACTCGGTTGGCGTGTGGCGTCTCGCGCAGATGGGTACTCCTGGCGTAATCTGCTGATGCGCGTCCCTAGCGAGCGTGTTACGGCATTGCAAAGCCGCGTGCTATACTTGAAATAAACTCGATATGAGCGCATTCACGCAACTCAGTTGGCGTGTGACGTCTCGCGCGGATGGGTACCCCTTGCATAATCTGCCGATGCGCGGCCCTAGCGAGCGTGAAACGGCATGGCAGTACCGCGTGCTATACTTGAAATAAACTCGATATGAGCACATTCACGCAACTCAGTTGGCGTGTGTCGTCTCACGCGGATGGGTACCCCTTGCGTATGCACGGCCCTAGCGAGCGTGTTACGGCATGGAAGTGCCGCGTGCTATACTCGAAATAAGTTTGATATGCGCGCATTCACGCAACTCGGCGTGTAACATCTCGCGCGGATGGGCACCCCTTGCGTATATGCCTATCCGCGGTCCTAGCGAGCGTTTACGGCATGGCAGTGCCGCGTGCTATACTTGAAATGAACTCAATATGAGCGCATTCACGCAACTCGGTTGGCGTGTGACGTCTCGCGCAGATGTGTACTCATGGCGTAATCTGCCGATGCGCGGGCTTAGCGAGCGTGAAACTACATGGCAGTGCCGCGTGCTATACTTGAAATAAACTGGATATGAGCGCATTCACGCAACTCAGTTTGCGTGTGACGTCTCGCGCGGATGGGTACCCCTTGCGTAATCTGCCGATGCGCGGCCCTAGCGAGCGTGTTACGGCATGGCAGTGCCGCGTGCTATACTTGAAATGAACTCAATATGAGCGCATTCACGCAACTCGGTTGGCGTGTGGCGTCTCGCGCAGATGGGTACTCATGGCGTAATCTGCCGATGCGCGGCCCTAGCGAGCGTGAAACTACATGGCAGTGCCGCATGCTATACTTGAAATAAACTCGATATGAGCGCATTCACGCAACGCAGTTGGCGTGTGACGTCTCGCGCGGATGGGTACCCCTTGCTTAATCTGCCGATGCGAGGCCCTAGCGAGCGCGTTACGGCATGGCAGTGCCGCGTGCTATACTTGAAATAAACTCAATATGAGCGCATTCACGCAACTCAGTTGGCGTGTGACGTCTCGCGCAGATGGGTACTCCTGGCGTAATCTGCCGATGCGCGGCCCTAGCGAGCGTGTTACGGCAAGGCAGAGCCGCGTGCAATACTTGAAATAAACTCGATATGAGCGCATTCACGCACTCAGTTGGCGTGTGACGTCTCGCGCGGATGGGTACCCCTTGCGTAATCTGCCGATGCGCGGCCCAAGCGAGCGTGTTACGGCATGGCAGTGCCGCGTGCTATACTTGAAATAAACTGGATATGAGCGCATTCACGCAACTCAGTTGGCGTGTGACGTCTCGCGCGGATGGGTACTCCTGGCGTAATCTGCCGATGCGCGGCCCTAGCGAGCGCGTTACATGGCAGTGCCGCATGCTATACTTGAAATAAACTCGATATGAGCGCATTCACGCAACTCAGTTGGCGTGTGACGTCTCGCGCGAATGGGTACCCCTTGCGTAATCTGCCGATGCGCGGCCCTAGTGAGCGTGTTACGGCATGCAAGTGCCGCGTGCTATACTTGACATAAACTCGATATGAGCGCATTCACGAAACTCAGTTGGCGTGTGACGTCTCGCGCGGATGGGTACTCCTGGCGTAATCTGCCGATGCGCGGCCCTAGCGAGCGTGTTACGGCATGGCAGAGCCGCGTGCTATGCTTGAAATAAACTCGATATGAGCGCATTCACGCAACTCAGTTGGCGTGTGACGTCTCGCGCGGATGGGTACCCCTTGCGTAACCTTCCGATGCGCGGCCCTAGCGAGCGTTACGGCATGGCAGTGCCACCTGCTATACTTGAAATAAACTCGATATGAGCGCATTCACGCAACTCAGTTGGCGTGTGACTTCTCGCGCGGATTGGTACCCATTGCGTAATCTGCCGATGCGCAGGCATAGCGAGCGTGTTACGGCATGGCAGTGCCGCGTGCTATGCTTGAAATAAACTCGATATGAGCGCATTCACGCAACTCAGTTGGCGTGTGACGTCTCGCGCGGATGGGTA
Source organism: Amblyomma americanum (assembly GCF_052857255.1). Taxonomy (NCBI): domain Eukaryota; kingdom Metazoa; phylum Arthropoda; class Arachnida; order Ixodida; family Ixodidae; genus Amblyomma; species Amblyomma americanum. The sequence continues at coordinate 227,244,084 of NC_135498.1, read as the reverse complement.
CCCCTTGCGTAACCTGCCGATGCGCGGCCCTAGCGAGCGTGAAACTACATGGCAGTGCCGCATGCTATACTTGAAATAAACTCGATATGAGCGCATTCACGCAACGCAGTTGGCGTGTGACGTCTCGCGCGGATGGGTACCCCTTGCGTAATCTGCCGATGCGAGGCCCTAGCGAGCGTGTTACGGCATGGCAGTGCCGCGTGCTATACTTGAAATAAACTCAATATGAGCGCATTCACGCAACTCAGTTGGCGTGTGACGTCTCGCGTAGATGGGTACTCCTGGCGTAATCTGCCGATGCGCGGCCCTAGCGAGCGTGTTACGGCAAGACAGAGCCGCGTGCAATACTTGAAATAAACTCGATATGAGCGCATTCACGCACTCAGTTGGCGTGTGACGTCTCGCGCGGATGGGTACCCCTTGCGTAATCTGCCGATGCGCGGCCCAGGCGAGCGTGTTACGGCATGGCAGTGCCGCGTGCTATACTTGAAATAAACTGGATATGAGCGCATTCACGCAACTCAGTTGGCGTGTGACGTCTCGCGCGGATGGGTACTCCTGGCGTAATCTGCCGATGCGCGGCCCTAGCGAGCGCGTTACATGGCAGTGCCGCATGCTATACTTGAAATAAACTCGATATGAGCGCATTCACGCAACTCAGTTGGCGTGTGACGTCTCCCGCGGATGGGTACCCCTTGCGTAATCTGCCGATGCGCGGCCCTAGTGAGCGTGTTACGGCATGCAAGTGCCGCGTGCTATACTTGACATAAACTCGATATGAGCGCATTCACGAAACTCAGTTGGCGTGTGACGTCTCGCGCGGATGGGTACTCCTGGCGTAATCTGCCGATGCGCGGCCCTAGCGAGCGTGTTACGGCATGGCAGAGCCGCGTGCTATGCTTGAAATAAACTCGATATGAGCGCATTCACGCAACTCAGTTGGCGTGTGACGTCTCGCGCGGATGGGTACCCCTTGCGTAACCTTCCGATGCGCGGCCCTAGCGAGCGTTACGGCATGCAAGTGCCGCGTGCTATACTTGACATAAACTCGATATGAGCGCATTCACGAAACTCAGTTGGCGTGTGACGTCTCGCGCGGATGGGTACTCCTGGCGTAACCTTCCGATGCGCGGCCCTAGCGAGCGTTACGGCATGGCAGTGCCGCGTGCTATACTTGAAATAAATTCGACATGCGCGAATTCACGCAACTCAGTTGGCGTGTGACGTCTCTCGCGGATGGGTACCCCTTGCGTAATCTGCCGATGCGCGGCCCTAGCGAGCGTGTTACGGCATGGCAGTGCCGCGTGCTATACTTGAAATAAACTCGATATGAGCGCATTCACGCAACTCAGTTGGCGTGTGACGTCTCGCGCGGATGGGTACTCCTGGAGTAATCTGGCGCTGCGCGGCCCTAGCGAGCGTGTTACGGCATGGCAGTGCCGCGTGCTATACTTGAAATAAAATCGATATGAGCGCATTCACGCAACTCAGTTGGCGTGCGATGTCTCGCGCGGGTGGGTACTCCTGGTGTAATCTGCCGATTCGCGGCCCTAGCGAGCGTGTTACGGCATGGCAGTGCCGCGTGCTATACTTGAAATAAACTCGATATGAGCGCATTCACTCAACTTAGTTGGCGCGTAGCATCTCGCGCGGATGGGCACCCCTTGCGTAATCTGCCTATGCGCGGCCCTAGCGAGCGTTTACGGCATGGCAGTGCCGCGTGCTATACTTGAACTCAATATGAGCGCATTCACGCAACTCGGTTGGCGTGTGACGTCTCGTGCAGATGGGTACTCATGGCCTAATCTGCCGATGCGCGGCCCTAGCGAGCGTGTTACGGCATGGCAGTGCCGCGTGCTATACTTGAAATAAACTCGATATGAGCGCATTCACGCAACTCAGTTGGCGTGTGACGTCTCGCGCGGATGGGTACTCCTGGAGTAATCTGCCGTTGCGCGGCCCTAGCGAGCGTGTTACGGCATGGCAGTGCCGCGTGCTATGCTTGAAATAAACTCGATATGAGCGCATTCACGCAACTCAGTTGGCGTGTGACGTCTCGCGCGGATGGGTACCCCTTGCGTAATCTGCCGATGCGAGGCCCTAGCGAGCGTGTTACGGCATGGCAGTGCCGCGTGCTATACTTGAAATAAACTCGATATGAGCGCATTCACGCAACTCAGGTGGCGTGTGACGTCTCGCGCGGATGGGTACTCCTTGCATAATCTGCCGATGCGCGGCCCAAGCGAGCGTGTTACGGCATGGCAGTGCCCCGTGCTATACTTGAAATAAACTGGATATAAGCGCATTCACGCAACTCAGTTTGCGTGTGACGTCTCGCGCGGATGGGTACCCCTTGCGTAATCTGCCGATGCGCGGCCCTAGCGAGCGTGTTACGGCATGGCAGTGCCGCGTGCTATACTTGAAATGAACTCAATATGAGCGCATTCACGCAACTCGGTTGGCGTGTGGCGTCTCGCGCAGATGGGTACTCCTGGCGTAGTCTGCTGATGCGCGTCCCTAGCGAGCGTGTTACGGCATTGCAAAGCCGCGTGCTATACTTGAAATAAACTCGATATGAGCGCATTCACGCAACTCAGTTGGCGTGTGACGTCTCGCGCGGATGGGTACCCCTTGCGTAATCTGCCGATGCGAGGCCCTAGCGAGCGTGTTACGGCATGGCAGTGCCGCGTGCTATACTTGAAATAAACTCAATATGAGCGCATTCACGCAACTCAGTTGGCGTGTGACGTCTCGCGCAGATGGGTACTCCTGGCGTAATCTGCCGATGCGCGGCCCTAGCGAGCGTGTTACGGCATGGCAGAGCCGCGTGCAATACTTGAAATAAACTCGATATGAGCGCATTCACGCACTCAGTTGGCGTGTGACGTCTCGCGCGGATGGGTACCCCTTGCGTAATCTGCCGATGCGCGGCCCAAGCGAGCGTGTTACGGCATGGCAGTGCCGCGTGCTATACTTGAAATAAACTGGATATGAGCGCATTCACGCAACTCAGTTGGCGTGTGACGTCTCGCGCGGATGGGTACTCCTGGCGTAATCTGCCGATGCGCGGCCCTAGCGAGCGCGTTACATGGCAGTGCCGCATGCTAAACTTGAAATAAACTCGATATGAGCGCATTCACGTAACTCAGTTGGCGTGTGACGTCTCGCGCGGATGGGTACCCCTTGCGTAATCTGCCGATGCGCGGCCCTAGTGAGCGTGTTACGGCATGGCAGTGCCGCGTGCTATACTTGAAATAAACTGGATATGAGCGCATTCACGCAACTCAGTTTGCGTGTGACGTCTCGCTCGGATGGGTACCCGTTGCGTAATCTGCCGATGCGCGGCCCTAGCGAGCGTGTTACGGCATGGCAGTGCCGCGTGCTATACTTGAAATGAACTCAATATGAGCGCATTCACGCAACTCGGTTGGCGTGTGGCGTCTCGCGCAGATGGGTACTCCTGGCGTAATCTGCTGATGCGCGTCCCTAGCGAGCGTGTTACGGCATTGCAAAGCCGCGTGCTATACTTGAAATAAACTCGATATGAGCGCATTCACGCAACTCAGTTGGCGTGTGACGTCTCGCGCGGATGGGTACTCCTGGCGTAATCTGCCGATGCGCGGCCCTAGCGAGCGCGTTACATGGCAGTGCCGCATGCTATACTTGAAATAAACTCCATATGAGCGCATTCACGCAACTCAGTTGGCGTGTGACGTCTCGCGCGGATGGGTACCCCTTGCGTAATCTGCCGATGCGCGGCCCTAGCGAGCGTGAAACGGCATGGCAGTACCGCGTGCTATACTTGAAATAAACTCGATATGAGCACATTCACGCCACTCAGTTGGCGTGTGACGTCTCACGCGGATGGGTACCCCTTGCGTATGCACGGCCCTAGCGAGCGTGTTACGGCATGGAAGTGCCGCGTGCTATACTCGAAATAAGTTTGATATGCGCGCATTCACGCAACTCGGCGTGTGACATCTCGCGCGGATGGGCACCCCTTGCGTAATATGCCTATGCGCGGCCCTAGCGAGCGTTTACGGCATGGCAGTGCCGCGTGCTATACTTGAAATGAACTCAATATGAGCGCATTCACGCAACTCGGTTGGCGTGTGACGTCTCGCGTAGATGTGTACTCATCGCGTAATCTGCCGTTGCGCGGCCCTAGCGAGAATGTACGGCATGGCAGTGCCGCGTGCTATGCTTGAAATAAACTCGATATGAGCGCATTCACGCAACTCAGTTGGCGTGTGACGTCTCGCGCGGATGGGTACCCCTTGCGTAAACTGCCGATGCGAGGCCCTAGCGAGCGTGTTACGGCATGGCAGTGCCGCGTGCTATACTTGAAATAAACTCGATATGAGCGCATTCACGCAACTCAGTTGGCGTGTGACGTCTCGCGCGGATGGGCTCTCCTTGCATAATCTGCCGATGCGCGGCCCAAGCGAGCGTGTTACGGCATGGCAGTGTCGCGTGCTATACTTGAAATAAACTGGATATGAGCGCATTCACGCAACTCAGTTTGCGTGTGACGTCTCGCGCGGATGGGTACCCCCGCGTAATCTGCCGATGCGCGGCCCTAGCGAGCGTGTTACGGCATGGCAGTGCCGCGTGCTATACTTGAAATGAACTCAATATGAGCGCATTCACGCAACTCGGTTGGCGTGTGACGTCTCGCGCGGATGGGTACCCTTGCGTAATCTGCCGATGCGCGGCCCTAGTGAGCGTGTTACGGCATGGCAGTGCCGCGTGCTATACTTGAAATAAACTCGATATGAGCGCATTCACGCAACTCAGTTGGCGTGTGACGTCTCGCGCGGATGGGTACTCCTGGCGTAATCTGCCGATGCGCGGCGCTAGCGAGCGTGTTACGGCATGGCAGTGCCGCGTGCTATGCTTGAAATCAACTCGATATGAGCGCATTCACGCAACTCAGTTGGCGTGTGACGTCTCGCGCGGATGGGTACCCCTTGCGTAACCTTCCGATGCGCGGCCCTAGCGAGCGTTACGACATAGCAGTGCCACCTGCTATACTTGAAATAAACTCGATATGAGCGCATTCACGCAACTCAGTTGGCGTGTGACGTCTCGCGCGGATGGGTACCCTTGCGTAATCTGCCGATGCGCGGCCCTAGTGAGCGTGTTACGGCATGGAAGTGCCGCGTGCTATACTTGAAATAAACTCGATATGAGCGCATTCACGCAACTCAGTTGGCGTGTGACGTCTCGCGCGGATGGGTACTCCTGGCGTAATCTGCCGATGCGCGGCGCTAGCGAGCGTGTTACGGCATGGCAGTGCCGCGTGCTATGCTTGAAATCAACTCGATATGAGCGCATTCACGCAACTCAGTTGGCGTGTGACGTCTCGCGCGGATGGGTACCCCTTGCGTAACCTTCCGATGCGCGGCCCTAGCGAGCGTTACGGCATGGCAGTGCCACCTGCTATACTTGAAATAAACTCGATATGAGCGCATTCACGCAACTCAGTTGGCGTGTGACGTCTCGCGCGGATGGGTACCCATTGCGTAATCTGCCGATGCGCAGGCATAGCGAGCGTGTTACGGCATGGCAGTGCCGCGTGCTATGCTTGAAATAAACTCGATATGAGCGCATTCACGCAACTCAGTTGGCGTGTGACGTCTCGCGCGGATGGGTACTCCTGGCGTAATCTGCCGATGCGCGTCACTAGCGAGCGTGTTACGGCATTGCAGTGCCACCTGCTATACTTGAAATAAACTCGATATGAGCGCATTCACGCAACTCAGTTGGCGTGTGACGTCTCGCGCGGATGGGTACCCATTGCGTAATCTGCCGATGCGCAGGCATAGCGAGCGTGTTACGGCATGGCAGTGCCGCGTGCTATGCTTGAAATAAACTCGATATGAGCGCATTCACGCAACTCAGTTGGCGTGTGACGTCTCGCGCGGACGGGTACCCCTTGCATGTTCTGCCGATGCGCGGCCCTAGCGAGCGTGTAACGGTATGGCAGTGCCGCGTGCTATACTTGAAAAAAACTCGATATGAGCGCATTCACTCAACTCAGTTGGCGTGTGACGTCTCACGCGGATGGGTACCCCTTGCGTATGCACGGCCCTAGCGAGCGTGAAACGGCATGGCAGTGCCGCGTGCTATGCTTGAAATAAACTCGATATGAGCACATTCACGCAACTCGGTTGGCGTGTGACGTTTCGCGCGGATGGGCACCCCTTTCGTAATCTCCCGATCCACGGCCCTAGCGAGCGTGTTACGGCATGGCAGTGCCGCGTGCTATACTTGAAATAAACTCGATATGAGCGCATTCACACAACTCAGTTGGCGTGTGACGTCTCGCGCGGATGGGTACCACTTGCGTAATCTGCCGATGCACGGCTCTAGCGAGCGTGTTACGGCATGGCAGTGCCGCGTGCTATACTTGAAATTCGACATGCGCGAATTCACGCAACTCAGTAGGCGTGTGACGTCTTGCGCGGATGGGTACCCCTTCCGTAATCTGCCGATGCACGGCCCTAGCGAGCGTATTACGGCATCGCACTGCCGCGTACTATACTTGAAATAGGTTCGATATGCGCGCATTCACGCAACTCAGTTGGCGTGTGAAGTCTCGCGCGGATGGATACCCCTTCCGTAATCTGCCGTTGCGCGGCCCTAGCGAGCGTGTTACGGCATGGCAGTGCCGCGTGCTATACTTGAAATAAACTGGATATGAGCGCATTCACGCAACTCAGTTGGCGTGTGACGTCTCGCGCAGATGGGTACTCCAGGTGTAATCTGCCGATTCGCGGCCCTAGCGAGCGTGTTACGGCATGACAATGCCGCGTGCTATACTTGAAATGAACTCGATATGAGCGCATTCACTCAACTTGGCGTGTGACGTCTCACGCGGATGGGTACCCCTTGCGTATGCACGGCCCTAGCGAACGTGTTACGGGATGGCACTGCCGCGTGCTATACTCGAAATAAGTTTGATATGCGCGTATTCACGCAACCCGGCGTGTGACATCTCGCGCGGATGGGTACTCCTGGCGTAATCTGCCGATGCGCGGCCCTAGTAAGCGTTACGGCATGGCAGTGCCACCTGCTATACTTGAAATAAACTCAATATGAGCGCATTCACGCAACTCAGTTGGCCTGTGACGTCTCGCGCGGATGGGTACGCCTTGAGTAATCTGCCGATGCGCGGCCCTAGCGAGCATGAAACCACATGGCAGTGGCGCGTGCTATACTTGAAATAAACTCGATATGAGCGCATTCACGCAACTCAGTTGGATTGGGACGTCTCGCGCGGATGGGTACCCCTTGCGTAATCTGCCGATGCGCGGCCCAAGCGAGCGTGTTACGGCATGGCAGTGTGCGTGCTATACTTGAAATAAACTCGATATGAGCGCATTCACGCAACTCGGTTGGCGTGTGACGTCTCGCGCAGATGGGTACTCATGGCGTAATCTGCCGATGCGCGGCCCTAGCGAGCGTTTTACGGCATGGCAGTGTCGCCTGCTATACTTGAAATAAGCTCGATATGAGCGCATTCACGCAACTCAGTTGGCGTGTGACGTCTTGCGCGGATGGGTACCCCTTGCGTAATCTGCCGATGCGCGGCCCTAGCGAGCGTGAAACGGCATGGCAGTACCGCGTGCTATACTTGAAATAAACTCGATATGAGCACATTCACGCAACTCAGTTGGCGTGTGACGTCTCATGCGGATGGGTACCCCTTGCGTATGCACGGCCCTAGCGAGCGTGTTACGGCATGGAAGTGCCACGTGCTATACTCGAAATAAGTTTGATATGCGCGCATTCACGCAACTCGGCGTGTGACATCTCGCGCGGATGGGCACCCCTTGCGTAATCTGCCTATGCGCGGCCCTAGCGAGCGTTTACGGCATGGCAGTGCCGCGTGCTATACTTGAAATGAACTCAATATGAGCGCATTCACGCAACTCGGTTGGCGTGTGACGTCTCGCGCAGATGGGTACTCATGGCGTAATCTGCCGATGCGCGGCCCTAGCGAGCGTGAAACTACATGGCAGTGCCGCGTGCTATACTTGAAATAAACTGGATATGAGCGCATTCACGCAACTCAGTTGGCGTGTGACGTCTCGCGCGGATGGGTACCCCTTGCGTAATCTGCCGATGCGCGGCCCTAGCGAGCGTGTTACGGCATGGCAGTGCCGCGTGCTATACTTGAAATGAACTCAATATGAGCGCATTCACGCAACTCGGTTGGCGTGTGGCGTCTCGCGCAGATGGGTACTCATGGCGTAATCTGCCGATGCGCGGCCCTAGCGAGCGTGAAACTACATGGCAGTGCCGCATGCTATACTTGAAATAAACTCGATATGAGCGCATTCACGCAACGCAGTTGGCGTGTGACGTCTCGCGCGGATGGGTACCCCTTGCTTAATCTGCCGATGCGAGGCCCTAGCGAGCGCGTTACGGCATGGCAGTGCCGCGTGCTATACTTGAAATAAACTCAATATGAGCGCATTCACGCAACTCAGTTGGCGTGTGACGTCTCGCGCAGATGGGTACTCCTGGCGTAATCTGCCGATGCGCGGCCCTAGCGAGCGTGTTACGGCAAGGCAGAGCCGCGTGCAATACTTGAAATAAACTCGATATGAGCGCATTCACGCACTCAGTTGGCGTGTGACGTCTCGCGCGGATGGGTACCCCTTGCGTAATCTGCCGATGCGCGGCCCAAGCGAGCGTGTTACGGCATGGCAGTGCCGCGTGCTATACTTGAAATAAACTGGATATGAGCGCATTCACGCAACTCAGTTGGCGTGTGACGTCTCGCGCGGATGGGTACTCCTGGCGTAATCTGCCGATGCGCGGCCCTAGCGAGCGCGTTACATGGCAGTGCCGCATGCTATACTTGAAATAAACTCGATATGAGCGCATTCACGCAACTCAGTTGGCGTGTGACGTCTCGCGCGAATGGGTACCCCTTGCGTAATCTGCCGATGCGCGGCCCTAGTGAGCGTGTTACGGCATGCAAGTGCCGCGTGCTATACTTGACATAAACTCGATATGAGCGCATTCACGAAACTCAGTTGGCGTGTGACGTCTCGCGCGGATGGGTACTCCTGGCGTAATCTGCCGATGCGCGGCCCTAGCGAGCGTGTTACGGCATGGCAGAGCCGCGTGCTATGCTTGAAATAAACTCGATATGAGCGCATTCACGCAACTCAGTTGGCGTGTGACGTCTCGCGCGGATGGGTACCCCTTGCGTAACCTTCCGATGCGCGGCCCTAGCGAGCGTTACGGCATGGCAGTGCCACCTGCTATACTTGAAATAAACTCGATATGAGCGCATTCACGCAACTCAGTTGGCGTGTGACTTCTCGCGCGGATTGGTACCCATTGCGTAATCTGCCGATGCGCAGGCATAGCGAGCGTGTTACGGCATGGCAGTGCCGCGTGCTATGCTTGAAATAAACTCGATATGAGCGCATTCACGCAACTCAGTTGGCGTGTGACGTCTCGCGCGGATGGGTACCCCTTGCGTAACCTGCCGATGCGCGGCCCTAGCGAGCGTGAAACTACATGGCAGTGCCGCATGCTATACTTGAAATAAACTCGATATGAGCGCATTCACGCAACGCAGTTGGCGTGTGACGTCTCGCGCGGATGGGTACCCCTTGCGTAATCTGCCGATGCGAGGCCCTAGCGAGCGTGTTACGGCATGGCAGTGCCGCGTGCTATACTTGAAATAAACTCAATATGAGCGCATTCACGCAACTCAGTTGGCGTGTGACGTCTCGCGTAGATGGGTACTCCTGGCGTAATCTGCCGATGCGCGGCCCTAGCGAGCGTGTTACGGCAAGACAGAGCCGCGTGCAATACTTGAAATAAACTCGATATGAGCGCATTCACGCACTCAGTTGGCGTGTGACGTCTCGCGCGGATGGGTACCCCTTGCGTAATCTGCCGATGCGCGGCCCAGGCGAGCGTGTTACGGCATGGCAGTGCCGCGTGCTATACTTGAAATAAACTGGATATGAGCGCATTCACGCAACTCAGTTGGCGTGTGACGTCTCGCGCGGATGGGTACTCCTGGCGTAATCTGCCGATGCGCGGCCCTAGCGAGCGCGTTACATGGCAGTGCCGCATGCTATACTTGAAATAAACTCGATATGAGCGCATTCACGCAACTCAGTTGGCGTGTGACGTCTCCCGCGGATGGGTACCCCTTGCGTAATCTGCCGATGCGCGGCCCTAGTGAGCGTGTTACGGCATGCAAGTGCCGCGTGCTATACTTGACATAAACTCGATATGAGCGCATTCACGAAACTCAGTTGGCGTGTGACGTCTCGCGCGGATGGGTACTCCTGGCGTAATCTGCCGATGCGCGGCCCTAGCGAGCGTGTTACGGCATGGCAGAGCCGCGTGCTATGCTTGAAATAAACTCGATATGAGCGCATTCACGCAACTCAGTTGGCGTGTGACGTCTCGCGCGGATGGGTACCCCTTGCGTAACCTTCCGATGCGCGGCCCTAGCGAGCGTTACGGCATGCAAGTGCCGCGTGCTATACTTGACATAAACTCGATATGAGCGCATTCACGAAACTCAGTTGGCGTGTGACGTCTCGCGCGGATGGGTACTCCTGGCGTAACCTTCCGATGCGCGGCCCTAGCGAGCGTTACGGCATGGCAGTGCCGCGTGCTATACTTGAAATAAATTCGACATGCGCGAATTCACGCAACTCAGTTGGCGTGTGACGTCTCTCGCGGATGGGTACCCCTTGCGTAATCTGCCGATGCGCGGCCCTAGCGAGCGTGTTACGGCATGGCAGTGCCGCGTGCTATACTTGAAATAAACTCGATATGAGCGCATTCACGCAACTCAGTTGGCGTGTGACGTCTCGCGCGGATGGGTACTCCTGGAGTAATCTGGCGCTGCGCGGCCCTAGCGAGCGTGTTACGGCATGGCAGTGCCGCGTGCTATACTTGAAATAAAATCGATATGAGCGCATTCACGCAACTCAGTTGGCGTGCGATGTCTCGCGCGGGTGGGTACTCCTGGTGTAATCTGCCGATTCGCGGCCCTAGCGAGCGTGTTACGGCATGGCAGTGCCGCGTGCTATACTTGAAATAAACTCGATATGAGCGCATTCAATCAACTTAGTTGGCGCGTAGCATCTCGCGCGGATGGGCACCCCTTGCGTAATCTGCCTATGCGCGGCCCTAGCGAGCGTTTACGGCATGGCAGTGCCGCGTGCTATACTTGAACTCAATATGAGCGCATTCACGCAACTCGGTTGGCGTGTGACGTCTCGTGCAGATGGGTACTCATGGCCTAATCTGCCGATGCGCGGCCCTAGCGAGCGTGTTACGGCATGGCAGTGCCGCGTGCTATACTTGAAATAAACTCGATATGAGCGCATTCACGCAACTCAGTTGGCGTGTGACGTCTCGCGCGGATGGGTACTCCTGGAGTAATCTGCCGTTGCGCGGCCCTAGCGAGCGTGTTACGGCATGGCAGTGCCGCGTGCTATGCTTGAAATAAACTCGATATGAGCGCATTCACGCAACTCAGTTGGCGTGTGACGTCTCGCGCGGATGGGTACCCCTTGCGTAATCTGCCGATGCGAGGCCCTAGCGAGCGTGTTACGGCATGGCAGTGCCGCGTGCTATACTTGAAATAAACTCGATATGAGCGCATTCACGCAACTCAGGTGGCGTGTGACGTCTCGCGCGGATGGGTACTCCTTGCATAATCTGCCGATGCGCGGCCCAAGCGAGCGTGTTACGGCATGGCAGTGCCCCGTGCTATACTTGAAATAAACTGGATATAAGCGCATTCACGCAACTCAGTTTGCGTGTGACGTCTCGCGCGGATGGGTACCCCTTGCGTAATCTGCCGATGCGCGGCCCTAGCGAGCGTGTTACGGCATGGCAGTGCCGCGTGCTATACTTGAAATGAACTCAATATGAGCGCATTCACGCAACTCGGTTGGCGTGTGGCGTCTCGCGCAGATGGGTACTCCTGGCGTAGTCTGCTGATGCGCGTCCCTAGCGAGCGTGTTACGGCATTGCAAAGCCGCGTGCTATACTTGAAATAAACTCGATATGAGCGCATTCACGCAACTCAGTTGGCGTGTGACGTCTCGCGCGGATGGGTACCCCTTGCGTAATCTGCCGATGCGAGGCCCTAGCGAGCGTGTTACGGCATGGCAGTGCCGCGTGCTATACTTGAAATAAACTCAATATGAGCGCATTCACGCAACTCAGTTGGCGTGTGACGTCTCGCGCAGATGGGTACTCCTGGCGTAATCTGCCGATGCGCGGCCCTAGCGAGCGTGTTACGGCATGGCAGAGCCGCGTGCAATACTTGAAATAAACTCGATATGAGCGCATTCACGCACTCAGTTGGCGTGTGACGTCTCGCGCGGATGGGTACCCCTTGCGTAATCTGCCGATGCGCGGCCCAAGCGAGCGTGTTACGGCATGGCAGTGCCGCGTGCTATACTTGAAATAAACTGGATATGAGCGCATTCACGCAACTCAGTTGGCGTGTGACGTCTCGCGCGGATGGGTACTCCTGGCGTAATCTGCCGATGCGCGGCCCTAGCGAGCGCGTTACATGGCAGTGCCGCATGCTAAACTTGAAATAAACTCGATATGAGCGCATTCACGTAACTCAGTTGGCGTGTGACGTCTCGCGCGGATGGGTACCCCTTGCGTAATCTGCCGATGCGCGGCCCTAGTGAGCGTGTTACGGCATGGCAGTGCCGCGTGCTATACTTGAAATAAACTGGATATGAGCGCATTCACGCAACTCAGTTTGCGTGTGACGTCTCGCGCGGATGGGTACCCGTTGCGTAATCTGCCGATGCGCGGCCCTAGCGAGCGTGTTACGGCATGGCAGTGCCGCGTGCTATACTTGAAATGAACTCAATATGAGCGCATTCACGCAACTCGGTTGGCGTGTGGCGTCTCGCGCAGATGGGTACTCCTGGCGTAATCTGCTGATGCGCGTCCCTAGCGAGCGTGTTACGGCATTGCAAAGCCGCGTGCTATACTTGAAATAAACTCGATATGAGCGCATTCACGCAACTCAGTTGGCGTGTGACGTCTCGCGCGGATGGGTACTCCTGGCGTAATCTGCCGATGCGCGGCCCTAGCGAGCGCGTTACATGGCAGTGCCGCATGCTATACTTGAAATAAACTCCATATGAGCGCATTCACGCAACTCAGTTGGCGTGTGACGTCTCGCGCGGATGGGTACCCCTTGCGTAATCTGCCGATGCGCGGCCCTAGCGAGCGTGAAACGGCATGGCAGTACCGCGTGCTATACTTGAAATAAACTCGATATGAGCACATTCACGCCACTCAGTTGGCGTGTGACGTCTCACGCGGATGGGTACCCCTTGCGTATGCACGGCCCTAGCGAGCGTGTTACGGCATGGAAGTGCCGCGTGCTATACTCGAAATAAGTTTGATATGCGCGCATTCACGCAACTCGGCGTGTGACATCTCGCGCGGATGGGCACCCCTTGCGTAATATGCCTATGCGCGGCCCTAGCGAGCGTTTACGGCATGGCAGTGCCGCGTGCTATACTTGAAATGAACTCAATATGAGCGCATTCACGCAACTCGGTTGGCGTGTGACGTCTCGCGTAGATGTGTACTCATCGCGTAATCTGCCGTTGCGCGGCCCTAGCGAGAATGTACGGCATGGCAGTGCCGCGTGCTATGCTTGAAATAAACTCGATATGAGCGCATTCACGCAACTCAGTTGGCGTGTGACGTCTCGCGCGGATGGGTACCCCTTGCGTAAACTGCCGATGCGAGGCCCTAGCGAGCGTGTTACGGCATGGCAGTGCCGCGTGCTATACTTGAAATAAACTCGATATGAGCGCATTCACGCAACTCAGTTGGCGTGTGACGTCTCGCGCGGATGGGCTCTCCTTGCATAATCTGCCGATGCGCGGCCCAAGCGAGCGTGTTACGGCATGGCAGTGTCGCGTGCTATACTTGAAATAAACTGGATATGAGCGCATTCACGCAACTCAGTTTGCGTGTGACGTCTCGCGCGGATGGGTACCCCCGCGTAATCTGCCGATGCGCGGCCCTAGCGAGCGTGTTACGGCATGGCAGTGCCGCGTGCTATACTTGAAATGAACTCAATATGAGCGCATTCACGCAACTCGGTTGGCGTGTGACGTCTCGCGCGGATGGGTACCCTTGCGTAATCTGCCGATGCGCGGCCCTAGTGAGCGTGTTACGGCATGGCAGTGCCGCGTGCTATACTTGAAATAAACTCGATATGAGCGCATTCACGCAACTCAGTTGGCGTGTGACGTCTCGCGCGGATGGGTACTCCTGGCGTAATCTGCCGATGCGCGGCGCTAGCGAGCGTGTTACGGCATGGCAGTGCCGCGTGCTATGCTTGAAATCAACTCGATATGAGCGCATTCACGCAACTCAGTTGGCGTGTGACGTCTCGCGCGGATGGGTACCCCTTGCGTAACCTTCCGATGCGCGGCCCTAGCGAGCGTTACGACATAGCAGTGCCACCTGCTATACTTGAAATAAACTCGATATGAGCGCATTCACGCAACTCAGTTGGCGTGTGACGTCTCGCGCGGATGGGTACCCTTGCGTAATCTGCCGATGCGCGGCCCTAGTGAGCGTGTTACGGCATGGAAGTGCCGCGTGCTATACTTGAAATAAACTCGATATGAGCGCATTCACGCAACTCAGTTGGCGTGTGACGTCTCGCGCGGATGGGTACTCCTGGCGTAATCTGCCGATGCGCGGCGCTAGCGAGCGTGTTACGGCATGGCAGTGCCGCGTGCTATGCTTGAAATCAACTCGATATGAGCGCATTCACGCAACTCAGTTGGCGTGTGACGTCTCGCGCGGATGGGTACCCCTTGCGTAACCTTCCGATGCGCGGCCCTAGCGAGCGTTACGGCATGGCAGTGCCACCTGCTATACTTGAAATAAACTCGATATGAGCGCATTCACGCAACTCAGTTGGCGTGTGACGTCTCGCGCGGATGGGTACCCATTGCGTAATCTGCCGATGCGCAGGCATAGCGAGCGTGTTACGGCATGGCAGTGCCGCGTGCTATGCTTGAAATAAACTCGATATGAGCGCATTCACGCAACTCAGTTGGCGTGTGACGTCTCGCGCGGATGGGTACTCCTGGCGTAATCTGCCGATGCGCGTCACTAGCGAGCGTGTTACGGCATTGCAGTGCCACCTGCTATACTTGAAATAAACTCGATATGAGCGCATTCACGCAACTCAGTTGGCGTGTGACGTCTCGCGCGGATGGGTACCCATTGCGTAATCTGCCGATGCGCAGGCATAGCGAGCGTGTTACGGCATGGCAGTGCCGCGTGCTATGCTTGAAATAAACTCGATATGAGCGCATTCACGCAACTCAGTTGGCGTGTGACGTCTCGCGCGGACGGGTACCCCTTGCATGTTCTGCCGATGCGCGGCCCTAGCGAGCGTGTAACGGTATGGCAGTGCCGCGTGCTATACTTGAAAAAAACTCGATATGAGCGCATTCACTCAACTCAGTTGGCGTGTGACGTCTCACGCGGATGGGTACCCCTTGCGTATGCACGGCCCTAGCGAGCGTGAAACGGCATGGCAGTGCCGCGTGCTATGCTTGAAATAAACTCGATATGAGCACATTCACGCAACTCGGTTGGCGTGTGACGTTTCGCGCGGATGGGCACCCCTTTCGTAATCTCCCGATCCACGGCCCTAGCGAGCGTGTTACGGCATGGCAGTGCCGCGTGCTATACTTGAAATAAACTCGATATGAGCGCATTCACACAACTCAGTTGGCGTGTGACGTCTCGCGCGGATGGGTACCACTTGCGTAATCTGCCGATGCACGGCTCTAGCGAGCGTGTTACGGCATGGCAGTGCCGCGTGCTATACTTGAAATTCGACATGCGCGAATTCACGCAACTCAGTAGGCGTGTGACGTCTTGCGCGGATGGGTACCCCTTCCGTAATCTGCCGATGCACGGCCCTAGCGAGCGTATTACGGCATCGCACTGCCGCGTACTATACTTGAAATAGGTTCGATATGCGCGCATTCACGCAACTCAGTTGGCGTGTGAAGTCTCGCGCGGATGGATACCCCTTCCGTAATCTGCCGTTGCGCGGCCCTAGCGAGCGTGTTACGGCATGGCAGTGCCGCGTGCTATACTTGAAATAAACTGGATATGAGCGCATTCACGCAACTCAGTTGGCGTGTGACGTCTCGCGCAGATGGGTACTCCAGGTGTAATCTGCCGATTCGCGGCCCTAGCGAGCGTGTTACGGCATGACAATGCCGCGTGCTATACTTGAAATGAACTCGATATGAGCGCATTCACTCAACTTGGCGTGTGACGTCTCACGCGGATGGGTACCCCTTGCGTATGCACGGCCCTAGCGAACGTGTTACGGGATGGCACTGCCGCGTGCTATACTCGAAATAAGTTTGATATGCGCGTATTCACGCAACCCGGCGTGTGACATCTCGCGCGGATGGGTACTCCTGGCGTAATCTGCCGATGCGCGGCCCTAGTAAGCGTTACGGCATGGCAGTGCCACCTGCTATACTTGAAATAAACTCAATATGAGCGCATTCACGCAACTCAGTTGGCCTGTGACGTCTCGCGCGGATGGGTACGTACGGAGTAATCTGCCGATGCGCGGCCCTAGCGAGCATGAAACCACATGGCAGTGGCGCGTGCTATACTTGAAATAAACTCGATATGAGCGCATTCACGCAACTCAGTTGGATTGGGACGTCTCGCGCGGATGGGTACCCCTTGCGTAATCTGCCGATGCGCGGCCCAAGCGAGCGTGTTACGGCATGGCAGTGTGCGTGCTATACTTGAAATAAACTCGATATGAGCGCATTCACGCAACTCGGTTGGCGTGTGACGTCTCGCGCAGATGGGTACTCATGGCGTAATCTGCCGATGCGCGGCCCTAGCGAGCGTTTTACGGCATGGCAGTGTCGCCTGCTATACTTGAAATAAGCTCGATATGAGCGCATTCACGCAACTCAGTTGGCGTGTGACGTCTTGCGCGGATGGGTACCCCTTGCGTAATCTGCCGATGCGCGGCCCTAGCGAGCGTGAAACGGCATGGCAGTACCGCGTGCTATACTTGAAATAAACTCGATATGAGCACATTCACGCAACTCAGTTGGCGTGTGACGTCTCATGCGGATGGGTACCCCTTGCGTATGCACGGCCCTAGCGAGCGTGTTACGGCATGGAAGTGCCACGTGCTATACTCGAAATAAGTTTGATATGCGCGCATTCACGCAACTCGGCGTGTGACATCTCGCGCGGATGGGCACCCCTTGCGTAATCTGCCTATGCGCGGCCCTAGCGAGCGTTTACGGCATGGCAGTGCCGCGTGCTATACTTGAAATGAACTCAATATGAGCGCATTCACGCAACTCGGTTGGCGTGTGACGTCTCGCGCAGATGGGTACTCATGGCGTAATCTGCCGATGCGCGGCCCTAGCGAGCGTGAAACTACATGGCAGTGCCGCGTGCTATACTTGAAATAAACTCGATATGAGCGCATTCACGCAACTCAGTTGGCGTGTGACGTCTCGCGCGGATGGGTACCCCTTGCGTAATCTGCCGATGCGAGGCCCTAGCGAGCGTGTTACGGCATGGCAGTGCCGCGAGCTATACTTGAAATAAACTCAATATGAGCGCATTCACGCAACTCAGTTGTCGTGTGACGTCTCGCGCAGATGGGTACTCCTGGCGTAATCTGCCGATGCGCGGCCCTAGCGAGCGTGTTACGGCATGGCAGAGCCGCGTGCTATACTTGAAATAAACTCAATATGAGCGCATTCACGCACTCAGTTGGCGAGTGACGTCACGTGCGGATGGGTACCCCTTGCGTAATAAGCCGATGCGCGGCCCTAGCGAGCGTGTTACGGCATGGCAGTGCCGCGTGCTATACTTGAAATGAACTCAATATGAGCGCATTTACGCAACTCGGTTGGCGTGTGGCGTCTCGCGCAGATGGGTACTCATGGCGTAATCTGCCGATGCGCGGCCCTAGCGAGCGTGAAACTACATGGCAGTGCCGCGTGCTATACTTGAAATAAACTCGATTTGAGCGCATTCACGCAACTCAGTTGGCGTGTGACGTCTCGCGCGGATGGGTACTCCTGGCGTAATCTGCCGATGCGCGGCGCTAGCGAGCGTGTTACGGCATGGCAGTGCCGCGTGCTATGCTTGAAATCAACTCGATATGAGCGCATTCACGCAACTCAGTTGGCGTGTGACGTCTCGCGCGGATGTGTACCCCTTGCGTAACCTTCCGATGCGCGGCCCTAGCGAGCGTTACGGCATGGCAGTGCCACCTGCTATACTTGAAATAAACTCGATATGAGCGCATTCACGCAACTCAGTTGGCGTGTGACGTCTCGCGCGGATGGGTACCCCTTGCGTAACCTGCCTATGCGCGGCACTAGCGAGCGTGTTGCGGCATGGCAGTGCCGCGTGCTATACTTGAAATAAGTTCGATATGCGCGCATTCACGCAACTCACTTGGCGTGTGACGTCTCGCGCGGATGGGTACTCCTGGCGTAATCTGCCGATGCGCGTCCCTAGCGAGCGTGTTACGGCATTGCAGTGCCACCTGCTATACTTGAAATAAACTCGATATGAGCGCATTCACGCAACTCAGTTGGTGTGTGACGTCTCGCGCGGATGGGTACCGTAATCTGCCGATGCGCAGGCATAGCGAGCGTGTTACGGCATGGCAGTGCCGCGTGCTATGCTTGAAATAAACTCTATATGAGCGCATTCACGCAACTCAGTTGGCGTGTGACGTCTCGCGCGGATGGGTACCCCTTGCGTAACCTGCCGATGCGCGGCCCTAGCGAGCGTGTTGCGGCATGGCAGTGCCGCGTGCTATACTTGAAATAAGTTCGATATGCGCGCATTCACGAAACTCACTTGGCGTGTGACGTCTCGCGCGGATGGGTACTCCTGGCGTAATCTGCCGATGCGCGTCCCTAGCGAGCGTGTTACGGCATTGCAGTGCCGCGTCCTATACTTGAAATAAACTCGATATGAGCTCATTCACGCAACTCAGTTGGCGTGTGACGTCTCGCGCGGACGGGTACCCCTTGCATAATCTGCCGATGCGCGGCCCTAGCGAGCGTGTAACGGTATGGCAGTGCCGCGTGCTATACTTGAAATAAACTCGATATGAGCGCATTCACACAACTCAGTTGGCGTGTGACGTCTCGCGCGGATGGGTACCACTTGCGTAATCTGCCGATGCACGGCTCTAGCGAGCGTGTTACGGCATGGCAGTGCCGCGTGCTATACTTGAAATTCGACATGCGCGAATTCACGCTACTCAGTAGGCGTGTGACGTCTCGCGAGGATGGGTACCCCTTCCGTAATCTGCCGATGCACGGCCCTAGCGAGCGTATTACGGCATCGCACTGCCGCGTACTATAATTGAAATAGGTTCGATATGTGCGCATTCACGCAACTCAGTTGGCGTGTGAAGTCTCGCGCGGATGGGTACCCCTTCCGTAATCTGCAGATGCGCGGCCCTAGCTAGCGTTACGGCATGGCAGTGCCACCTGCTATACTTGAAATAAACTCAATATGAGCGCTTTCACGCAACTCGGCGTGTGACGTCTCGCGCAGATGGGTACTCCAGGTGTAATCTGCCGATTCGCGGCCCTAGCGAGCGTGTTACGGCATGACAATGCCGCGTGCTATACTTGAAATAAACTCAATATGAGCGCATTCACTCAACTTGGCGTGTGACGTCCCTCGCGGATGGGTACCCCTTGCGTATGCACGGCCCTAGCGAACGTGTTACGGCATGGCACTGCCGCGTGCTATACTCGAAATAAGTTTGATATGCGCGTATTCACGCAACCCGGCGTGTGACATCTCGCGCGGATGGGTACTCCTGGCGTAATCTGCCGATGCGCGGCCCTAGTGAGCGTTACGGCATGGCAGTGCCACCTGCTATACTTGAAATAAACTCAATATGAGCGCATTCACGCAACTCAGTTGGCCTGTGACGTCTCGCGCGGATGGGTACGCCTTGAGTAATCTGCCGATGCGCGGCCCTAGCGAGCATGAAACCACATGGCAGTGGCGCGTGCTATACTTGAAATAAACTCGATATGAGCGCATTCACGCAACTCAGTTGGCGTGTGACGTCTCGCGCGGATGGGTACCCCTTGCGTAATCTGCCGATGCGCGGCCCTAGCGAGCGTGTTACAGCATGGCAGTGCCGCGCGCTATACTTGAAATAAATTCGATATGAGCGCATTCACGCAACTCAGTTGGATTGTGACGTCTCGCGCGGATGGGTACCCCTTGCGTAATCTGCCGATGCGCGGCCCAAGCGAGCGTGTTACGGCATGGCAGTGTGCGTGCTATACTTGAAATAAACTCGATATGAGCGCATTCACGCAACTCGGTTGGCATGTGACGTCTCGCGCAGATGGGTACTCATGGCGTAATCTGCCGATGCGCGGCCCTAGCGAGCGTTTTACGGCATGGCAGTGTCGCCTGCTATACTTGAAATAAACTCGATATGAGCGCATTCACGCAACTCAGTTGGCGTGTGACGTCTTGCGCGGATGGGTACCCCTTGCGTAATCTGCCGATGCGCGGCCCTAGCGAGCGTGAAACGGCATGGCAGTACCGCGTGCTATACTTGAAATAAACTCGATATGAGCACATTCACGCAACTCAGTTGGCGTGTGACGTCTCATGCGGATGGGTACCCCTTGCGTATGCACGGCCCTAGCGAGCGTGTTACGGCATGGAAGTGCCGCGTGCTATACTCGAAATAAGTTTGATATGCGCGCATTCACGCAACTCGGCGTGTGACATCTCGCGCGGATGGGCACCCCTTGCGTAATCTGCCTATGCGCGGCCCTAGCGAGCGTTTACGGCATGGCAGTGCCGCGTGCTATACTTGAAATGAACTCAATATGAGCGCATTCACGCAACTCGGTTGGCGTGTGACGTCTCGCGCAGATGGGTACTCATGGCGTAATCTGCCGATGCGCGGCCCTAGCGAGCGTGAAACTACATGGCAGTGCCGCGTGCTATACTTGAAATAAACTCGATATGAGCGCATTCACGCACTCAGTTGGCGAGTGACGTCACGCGCGGATGGGTACCCCTTGCGTAATAAGCCGATGCGCGGCCCTAGCGAGCGTGTTACGGCATGGCAGTGCCGCGTGCTATACTTGAAATGAACTCAATATGAGCGCATTCCCGCAACTCGGTTGGCGTGTGGCGTCTCGCGCAGATGGGTACTCATGGCGTAATCTGCCGATGCGCGGCCCTAGCGAGCGTGTTACGGGATGGCAGTGCCGCGTGCTACACTTGAAATAAACTGGATATGAGCGCATTCACGCAACTCAGTTGGCGTGTGACGTCTCGCGCGGATGGGTACTCCTGGAGTAATCTGCCGTTGCGCGGCCCTAGCGAGCGTGTTACGGCATGGCAGTGCCGCGTGCTATACTTGAAATAAAATCGATATGAGCGCATTCACGCAACTCAGTTGGCGTGCGATGTCTCGCGCGGATGGGTACTCCTGGTGTAATCTGCCGATTCGCGGCCCTAGCGAGCGTGTTACGGCATGGCAGTGCCGCGTGCTATACTTGAAATAAACTCGATATGAGCGCATTCACTCAACTTAGTTGGCGCGTGGCATCTCGCGCGGATGGGCACCCCTTGCGTAATCTGCCTATGCGTGGCCCTAGCGAGCGTTTACGGCATGGCAGTGCCGCGTGCTATACTTGAACTCAATATGAGCGCATTCACGCAACTCGGTTGGCGTGTGACGTCTCGCGCAGATGGGTACTCATGGCTTAATCTGCCGATGCGCGGCCCTAGCGAGCGTGAAAATACATGGCAGTGCCGCGTGCTATACTTGAAATAAACTCGATATGAGCGCATTCACGCAACTCAGTTGGTGTGTGACGTCTCGCGCGGATGGGTACCCCTTGCGTAATCTGCCGATGCGAAGCCCTAGCGAGCGTGTTACGGCATGGCAGTGCCGCGTGCTATACTTGAAATAAGCTCGATATGAGCGCATTCACGCAACTCAGTTGGCGTGTGACGTCTCGCGCGGATGGGTACCCCTTGCATAATCTGCCGATGCGCGGCCCAAGCGAGCGTGTTATGGCATGGCAGTGCCGCGTGCTATACTTGAAATAAACTGGATATGAGCGCATTCACGCAACTCAGTTGGCGTGTGACGTCTCGCGCGGATGGGTACTCCTGGCGTAATCTTCCGATGCGCAGCCCTAGCGAGCGCGTTACATGGCAGTGCCGCGTGCTATACTTGAAATAAACTCGATATGAGCACATTCACGCCACTCAGTTGGCGTGTGACGTCTCTCGCGGATGGGTACTCCTGGCGTAATCTTCCGATGCGCGGCCCTAGCGAGCGCGTTACATGGCAGTGCCGCGTGCTATACTTGAAATAAACTGGATATGAGCGCATTCACGCAACTCAGTTGGCGAGTGACGTCTCTCGCGGATGGGTACTCCTGGCGTAATCTGCCGATGCGCGGCCCTAGCGAGCGTGTTGCGGCATGGCAGTGCCGCGTGATATACTTGAAATAAATTCGATATGAGCGCATTCACGCAACTCAGTTGGCGTGTGACATCTCGCGCGGATGGGCACCCCTTGCGTAATCTGCCGATGCGCGGCCCTAGCGAGCGTATTGCGGCATGGCAGTGCCGCGTGCTATACTTGAAATAAGTTCGATATGCGCGCATTCACGCAACTCAGTTGGCGTGTGACGTCTCGCGCGGATGGGTACCTCTTGCGTATGCACGGCCCTAGCGAGCGTGACACGGCATGGCAGTGCCGCGTGCTATACTTGAAATAAACTCGATATGAGCACATTCACGCAACTCGGTTGGCGTGTGACGTCTCGCGCGGATGGGTACCACTTGCGTAATCTGCCGATGCACGGCCTTAGCGAGCGTGTTACGGCATGGCAGTGCCGCGTGCTATACATGAAATAAGTTTGATATGCGCGCATTCACGCAACTCGGCGTGTGACATCTCGCGCGGATGGGCACCACTTGCGTAATCTGCCGATGCACGGCTTTAGCGAGCGTGTTACGACATGGCAGTGCCGCGTGCTATACTTGAAATAAAATCGATATGAGTGCATTCACTCAACTCAGTTGGCTTGTGACGTCTCACGCGGATGGGCACCCTTTTCGTAATCTGCCGATCCACGGCCCTTGCGAGCGTGTTACGGCATGGCAGTGCCGCGTGCTATACTTGAAATAAATTCGACATGCGCGAATTCACGCAACTCAGTTGGCGTGTGACGTCTCGCGCGCATGGGTACCCCTTGCGTAATCTGCCGATGCGCGGCCCTAGCGAGCATGAAACGGCATGGCAGTGCCACCTGCTATACTTGAAATAAACTCAATATGAGCGCATTCACGCAACTCAGTTGGCCTGTGACGTCTCGCGCGGATGGGTACTCCTGGCGTAATCTGCCGATGCGCGGCCCTAGTAAGCGTTACGGCATGGCAGTGCCACCTGCTATACTTGAAATAAACTCAATATGAGCGCATTCACGCAACTCAGTTGGCCTGTGACGTCTCGCGCGGATGGGTACCCCTTGCGTAATCTGCCGATGCGCGGCCCAAGCGAGCGTGTTACGGCATGGCAGTGTGCGTGCTATACTTGAAATAAACTCGATATGAGCGCATTCACGCAACTCGGCTGGCGTGTGACGTCTCGCGCAGATGGGTACTCATGGCGTAATCTGCCGATGCGCGGCCCTAGCGAGCGTGTTACAGCATGGCAGTGCCGCGCGCTATACTTGAAATAAACTCGATATGAGCGCATTCACGCAACTCAGTTGGATTGTGACGTCTCGCGCGGATGGGTACCCCTTGCGTAATCTGCCGATGCGCGGCCCAAGCGAGCGTGTTACGGCATGGCAGTGTCGCCTGCTATACTTGAAATAAACTCGATATGAGCGCATTCACGCAACTCAGTTGGCGTGTGACGTCTTGCGCGGATGGGTACCCCTTGCGTAATCTGCCGATGCGCGGCCCTAGCGAGCGTGAAACGGCATGGCAGTACCGCGTGCTATACTTGAAATAAACTCGATATGAGCACATTCACGCAACTCAGTTGGCGTGTGACGTCTCATGCGGATGGGTACCCCTTGCGTATGCACGGCCCTAGCGAGCGTGTTACGGCATGGAAGTGCCGCGTGCTATACTTGAAATAAACTCGATATGAGCGCATTCACGCAACTTAGTTGGCGTGTGACATCTCGCGCGGATGGGTACCCCTTGCGTAATCTGCCGATGCGAGGCCCTAGCGAGCGTGTTACGGCATGGCAGTGCCGCGAGCTATACTTGAAATAAACTCAATATGAGCGCATTCACGCAACTCAGTTGGCGTGTGACGTCTCGCGCAGATGGGTACTCCTGGCGTAATCTGCCGATGCGCGGCCCTAGCGAGCGTGTTACGCCATGGCAGAGCCGCGTGCTATACTTGAAATAAACTCGATATGAGCGCATTCACGCACTCAGTTGGCGAGTGACGTCACGTGCGGATGGGTACCCCTTGCGTAATAAGCCGATGCGCGGCCCTAGCGAGCGTGTTACGGCATGGCAGTGCCGCGTGCTATACTTGAAATGAACTCAATATGAGCGCATTTACGCAACTCGGTTGGCGTGTGGCGTCTCGCGCAGATGGGTACTCATGGCGTAATCTGCCGATGCGCGGCCCTAGCGAGCGTGAAACTACATGGCAGTGCCGCGTGCTATACTTGAAATAAACTCGATTTGAGCGCATTCACGCAACTCAGTTGGCGTGTGACGTCTCGCGCGGATGGGTACTCCTGGCGTAATCTGCCGATGCGCAGCGCTAGCGAGCGTGTTACGGCATGGCAGTGCCGCGTGCTATGCTTGAAATCAACTCGATATGAGCGCATTCACGCAACTCAGTTGGCGTGTGACGTCTCGCGCGGATGGGTACCCATTGCGTAATCTGCCGATGCGCAGGCATAGCGAGCGTGTTACGGCATGGCAGTGCCGCGTGCTATGCTTGAAATAAACTCGATATGAGCGCATTCACGCAACTCAGTTGGCGTGTGACGTCTCGCGCGGATGGGTACCCCTTGCGTAACCTGCCGATGCGCGGCACTAGCGAGCGTGTTGCGGCATGGCAGTGCCGCGTGCTATACTTGAAATAAGTTCGATATGCGCGCATTCACGCAAATCACTTGGCGTGTGACGTCTCGCGCGGATGGGTACTCCTGGCGTAATCTGCCGATGCGCGTCCCTAGCGAGCGTGTTACTGCATTGCAGTGCCACCTGCTATACTTGAAATAAACTCGATATGAGCGCATTCACGCAACTCAGTTGGCGTGTGACGTCTCGCGCGGACGGGTACCCCTTGCATAATCTGCCGATGCGCGGCCCTAGCGAGCGTGTAACGGTATGGCAGTGCCGCGTGCTATACTTGAAAAAAACTCGATATGAGCGCATTCACTCAACTCAGTTGGCGTGTGACGTCTCACGCGGATGGGTACCCCTTGCGTATGCACGGCCCTAGCGAGCGTGAAACGGCAAGGCAGTGCCGCGTGCTATGCTTGAAATAAACTCGATATGAGCACATTCAGGCAACTCGGTTGGCGTGTGACGTTTCGCGCGGATGGGCACCCCTTTCGTAATCTCCCGATCCACGGCCCTAGCGAGCGTGTTACGGCATGGCAGTGCCGCGTGCTATACTTGAAATAAACTCGATATGAGCGCATTCACACAACTCAGTTGGCGTGTGACGTATCGCGCGGATGGGTACCACTTGCGTAATCTGCCGATGCACGGCTCTAGCGAGCGTGTTACGGCATGGCAGTGCCGCGTGCTATACTTGAAATTCGACATGCGCGAATTCACGCAACTCAGTAGGCGTGTGACGTCTCGCGCGGATGGGTACCCCTTCCGTAATCTGCCGATGCACGGCCCTAGCGAGCGTATTACGGCATCGGACTGCCGCGTACTAAACTTGAAATAGGTTCGATATGTGCGCATTCACGCAACTCAGTTGGCGTGTGAAGTCTCGCGCGGATGGGTACCCCTTCCGTAATCTGCCGATGCGCGGCCCTAGCGAGCGTTACGGCATGGCAGTGCCACCTGCTATACTTGAAATAAACTCAATATGAGCGCATTCACGCAACTCAGTTGGCGTTTGACGTCTCGCGCAGATGGGTACTCCAGGTGTAATCTGCCGATTCGCGGCCCTAGCGAGCGTGTTACGGCATGACAATGCCGCGTGCTATACTTGAAATAAACTCAATATGAGCGCATTCACTCAACTTGGCGTGTGACGTCCCTCGCGGATGGGTACCCCTTGCGTATGCACGGCCCTAGCGAACGTGTTACGGCATGGCACTGCCGCGTGCTATACTCGAAATAAGTTGTATATGCGCGTATTCACGCAACCCGGCGTGTGACATCTCGCGCGGATGGGTACTCCTGGCGTAATCTGCCGATGCGCGGCCCTAGTGAGCGTTACGGCATGGCAGTGCCACCTGCTATACTTGAAATGAACTCAATATGAGCGCATTCACGCAACTCAGTTGGCCTGTGACGTCTCGCGCGGATGGGTACGCCTTGAGTAATCTGCCGATGCGCGGCCCTAGCGAGCATGAAACCACATGGCAGTGGCGCGTGCTATACTTGAAATAAACTCGATATGAGCGCATTCACGCAACTCAGTTGGCGTGTGACGTCTCGCGCGGATGGGTACCCCTTGCGTAATCTGCCGATGCGCGGCCCTAGCGAGCGTGTTACAGCATGGCAGTGCCGCGCGCTATACTTGAAATAAACTCGATATGAGCGCATTCACGCAACTCAGTTGGATTGTGACGTCTCGCGCGGATGGGTACCCCTTGCGTAATCTGCCGATGCGCGGCCCAAGCGAGCGTGTTACGGCATGGCAGTGTGCGTGCTATACTTGAAATAAACTCGATATGAGCGCATTCACGCAACTCGGTTGGCATGTGACGTCTCGCGCAGATGGGTACTCATGGCGTAATCTGCCGATGCGCGGCCCTAGCGAGCGTTTTACGGCATGGCAGTGTCGCCTGCTATACTTGAAATAAACTCGATATGAGCGCATTCACGCAACTCAGTTGGCGTGTGACGTCATGCGCGGATGGGTACCCCTTGCGTAATCTGCCGATGCGCGGCCCTAGCGAGCGTGAAACGGCATGGCAGTACCGCGTGCTATACTTGAAATAAACTCGATATGAGCACATTCACGCAACTCAGTTGGCGTGTGACGTCTCATGCGGATGGGTACCCCTTGCGTATGCACGGCCCTAGCGAGCGTGTTACGGCATGGAAGTGCCGCGTGCTATACTTGAAATAAACTCGATATGAGCGCATTCACGCAACTCAGTTGGCGTGTGACGTCTCGCGCGGATGGGTACCCCTTGCGTAATCTGCCGATGCGAGGCCCTAACGAGCGTGTTACGGCATGGCAGTGCCGCGAGCTATACTTGAAATAAACTCAATATGAGCGCATTCACGCAACTCAGTTGGCGTGTGACGTCTCGCGCAGATGGGTACTCCTGGCGTAATCTGCCGATGCGCGGCCCTAGCGAGCGTGTTACGGCATGGCAGAGCCGCGTGCTATACTTGAAATAAACTCGATATGAGCGCATTCACGCACTCAGTTGGCGAGTGACGTCACGTGCGGATGGGTACCCCTTGCGTAATAAGCCGATGCGCGGCCCTAGCGAGCGTGTTACGGCATGGCAGTGCCGCGTGCTATACTTGAAATGAACTCAATATGAGCGCATTTACGCAACTCGGTTGGCGTGTGGCGTCTCGCGCAGATGGGTACTCCTGGCGTAATCTGCCGATGCGCGGCCCTAGTGAGCGTTACGGCATGGCAGTGCCACCTGCTATACTTGAAATGAACTCAATATGAGCGCATTCACGCAACTCAGTTGGCCTGTGACGTCTCGCGCGGATGGGTACGCCTTGAGTAATCTGCCGATGCGCGGCCCTA
The DNA here is from genome assembly GCF_052857255.1 of Amblyomma americanum. Lineage (NCBI taxonomy): Eukaryota > Metazoa > Arthropoda > Arachnida > Ixodida > Ixodidae > Amblyomma > Amblyomma americanum. Next base: position 227,216,021 of record NC_135498.1, on the reverse strand, counting down.
GCGAGCATGAAACCACATGGCAGTGGCGCGTGCTATACTTGAAATAAACTCGATATGAGCGCATTCACGCAACTCAGTTGGCGTGTGACGTCTCGCGCGGATGGGTACCCCTTGCGTAATCTGCCGATGCGCGGCCCTAGCGAGCGTGTTACAGCATGGCAGTGCCGCGCGCTATACTTGAAAAAAACTCGATATGAGCGCATTCACGCAACTCAGTTGGATTGTGACGTCTCGCGCGGATGGGTACCCCTTGCGTAATCTGCCGATGCGCGGCCCAAGCGAGCGTGTTACGGCATGGCAGTGTGCGTGCTATACTTGAAATAAACTCGATATGAGCGCATTCACGCAACTCGGTTGGCATGTGACGTCTCGCGCAGATGGGTACTCATGGCGTAATCTGCCGATGCGCGGCCCTAGCGAGCGTTTTACGGCATGGCAGTGTCGCCTGCTATACTTGAAATAAACTCGATATGAGCGCATTCACGCAACTCAGTTGGCGTGTGACGTCATGCGCGGATGGGTACCCCTTGCGTAATCTGCCGATGCGCGGCCCTAGCGAGCGTGAAACGGCATGGCAGTACCGCGTGCTATACTTGAAATAAACTCGATATGAGCACATTCACGCAACTCAGTTGGCGTGTGACGTCTCATGCGGATGGGTACCCCTTGCGTATGCACGGCCCTAGCGAGCGTGTTACGGCATGGAAGTGCCGCGTGCTATACTTGAAATAAACTCGATATGAGCGCATTCACGCAACTCAGTTGGCGTGTGACGTCTCGCGCGGATGGGTACCCCTTGCGTAACCTGCCGATGCGCGGCACTAGCAAGCGTGTTGCGGCATGGCAGTGCCGCGTGCTATACTTGAAATAAGTTCGATATGCGCGCATTCACGCAACTCACTTGGCGTGTGACGTCTCGCGCGGATGGGTACTCCTGGCGTAATCTGCCGATGCGCGTCCCTAGCGAGCGTGTTACGGCATTGCAGTGCCACCTGCTATACTTGAAATAAACTCGATATGAGCGCATTCACGCAACTCAGTTGGCGTGTGACGTCTCGCGCGGATGGGTACCCATTGCGTAATCTGCCGATGCGCAGGCATAGCGAGCGTGTTACGGCATGGCAGTGCCGCGTGCTATGCTTGAAATAAACTCGATATGAGCGCATTCACGCAACTCAGTTGGCGTGTGACGTCTCGCGCGGATGGGTACCCCTTGCGTAACCTGCCGATGCGCGGCCCTAGCGAGCGTGTTGCGGCATGGCAGTGCCGCGTGCTATACTTGAAATAAGTTCGATATGCGCGCATTCACGCAACTCACTTGGCGTGTGACGTCTCGCGCGGATGGGTACTCCTGGCGTAATCTGCCGATGCGCGTCCCTAGCGAGCGTGTTACGGCATTGCAGTGCCGCGTCCTATACTTGAAATAAACTCGATATGAGCTCATTCACGCAACTCAGTTGGCGTGTGACGTCTCGCGCGGACGGGTACCCCTTGCATAATCTGCCGATGCGCGGCCCTAGCGAGCGTGTAACGGTATGGCAGTGCTGCGTGCTATACTTGAAAAAAACTCGATATGAGCGCATTCACTCAACTCAGTTGGCGTGTGACGTCTCACGCGGATGGGTACCCCTTGCGTATGCACGGCCCTAGCGAGCGTGAAACGGCATGGCAGTGCCGCGTGCTATGCTTGAAATAAACTCGATATGAGCACATTCACGCAACTCGGTTGGCGTGTGACGTTTCGCGCGGATGGGCACCCCTTTCGTAATCTCCCGATCCACGGCCCTAGCGAGCGTGTTACGGCATGGCAGTGCCGCGTGCTATACTTGAAATAAACTCGATATGAGCGCGTTCACACAACTCAGTTTGCGTGTGACGTATCGCGCGGATGGGTACCACTTGCGTAATCTGCCGATGCACGGCTCTAGCGAGCGTGTTACGGCATGGCAGTGCCGCGTGCTATACTTGAAATTTGACATGCGCGAATTCACGCAACTCAGTAGGCGTGTGACGTCTCGCGCGGATGGGTACCCCTTCCGTAATCTGCCGATGCACGGCCCTAGCGAGCGTATTACGGCATCGGACTGCCGCGTACTATACTTGAAATAGGTTCGATATGTGCGCATTCACGCAACTCAGTTGGCGTGTGAAGTCTCGCGCGGATGGGTACCCCTTCCGTAATCTGCCGATGCGCGGCCCTAGCGAGCGTTACGGAATGGCAGTGCCACCTGCTATACTTGAAATAAACTCAATATGAGCGCATTCACGCAACTCAGTTGGCGTGTGACGTCTCGCGCAGATGGGTACTCCAGGTGTAATCTGCCGATTCGCGGCCCTAGCGAGCGTGTTACGGCATGACAATGCCGCGTGCTATACTTGAAATAAACTCAATATGAGCGCATTCACTCAACTTGGCGTGTGACGTCCCTCGCGGATGGGTACCCCTTGCGTATGCACGGCCCTAGCGAACGTGTTACGGCATGGCACTGCCGCGTGCTATACTCGAAATAAGTTTGATATGCGCGTATTCTCGCAACCCGGCGTGTGACATCTCGCGCGGATGGGTACTCCTGGCGTAATCTGCCGATGCGCGGCCCTAGTGAGCGTTACGGCATGGCAGTGCCACCTGCTATACTTGAAATAAACTCAATATGAGCGCATTCACGCAACTCAGTTGGCCTGTGACGTCTCGCGCGGATGGGTACGCCTTGAGTAATCTGCCGATGCGCGGCCCTAGCGAGCATGAAACCACATGGCAGTGGCGCGTGCTATACTTGAAATAAACTCGATATGAGCGCATTCACGCAACTCAGTTGGCGTGTGACGTCTCGCGCGGATGGGTACCCCTTGCGTAATCTGCCGATGCGCGGCCCTAGCGAGCGTGTTACAGCATGGCAGTGCCGCGCGCTATACTTGAAATAAACTCGATATGAGCGCATTCACGCAACTCAGTTGGATTGTGACGTCTCGCGCGGATGGGTACCCCTTGCGTAATCTGCCGATGCGCGGCCCAAGCGAGCGTGTTACGGCATGGCAGTGTGCGTGCTATACTTGAAATAAACTCGATATGAGCGCATTCACGCAACTCGGTTGGCATGTGACGTCTCGCGCAGATGGGTACTCATGGCGTAATCTGCCGATGCGCGGCCCTAGCGAGCGTTTTACGGCATGGCAGTGTCGCCTGCTATACTTGAAATAAACTCGATATGAGCGCATTCACGCAACTCAGTTGGCGTGTGACGTCTTGCGCGGATGGGTACCCCTTGCGTAATCTGCCGATGCGCGGCCCTAGCGAGCGTGAAACGGCATGGCAGTACCGCGTGCTATACTTGAAATAAACTCGATATGAGCACATTCACGCAACTCGGTTGGCGTGTGACGTCTCATGCGGATGGGTACCCCTTGCGTATGCACGGCCCTAGCGAGCGTGTTACGGCATGGAAGTGCCGCGTGCTATACATGAAATAAGTTTGATATGCGCGCATTCACGCAACTCGGCGTGTGACATCTCGCGCGGATGGGCACCCCTTGCGTAATCTGCCTATGCGCGGCCCTAGCGAGCGTTTACGGCATGGCAGTGCCGCGTGCTATACTTGAAATGAACTCAATATGAGCGCATTCACGCAACTCGGTTGGCGTGTGACGTCTCGCGCAGATGGGTACTCATGGCGTAATCTGCCGATGCGCGGCCCTAGCGAGCGTGAAACTACATGGCAGTGCCGCGTGCTATACTTGAAATAAACTCGATATGAGCGCATTCACGCAACTCAGTTGGCGTGTGACGTCTCGCGCGGATGGGTACCCCTTGCGTAATCTGCCGATGCGAGGCCCTAGCGAGCGTGTTACGGCATGGCAGTGCCGCGTGCTATACTTGAAATAAACTTAATATGAGCGCATTCACGCAACTCAGTTGGCGTGTGACGTCTCGCGCAGATGGGTACTCATGGCGTAATCTGCCGATGCGCGGCCCTAGCGAGCGTGAAACTACATGGCAGTGCCGCGTGCTATACTTGAAATAAACTCGATTTGAGCGCATTCACGCAACTCAGTTGGCGTGTGACGTCTCGCGCGGATGGGTACTCCTGGCGTAATCTGCCGATGCGCGGCCCTAGCGAGCGTGTAACGGCATGGAAGTGCCGCGTGCTATACTTGAAATAAACTCGATATGAGCACAATCACTCAACTCAGTTGGCGTGTGACGTCTCACGCGGATGGGTACCCCTTGCGTATGCACGGCCCTAGCGAGCGTGAAACGGCATGGCAGTGCGGGTGCTATACTTGAAATAATCTCGATATAAGCAAATTCACGCAACTCGGTTGGCGTGTGACGTCTCGCGCGGATGGGCACCCTTTTCTTAATCTGCCGATCCACGGCCCTAGCGAGCGTGTTACGGCATGGCAGTGCCGCGTGCTATACTTGAAATAAATTCGACATGCGCGAATTCACGCAACTCCGTTGGCGTGTGACGTCTCGCGCGGATGGGTACCCCTTGCGTAATCTGCCGATGCACGGCCCTAGCGAGCGTGTTACGGGATGGCAGTGCCGCGTGCTATACTTGAAATAAACTCGATATGAGCGCATTCACGCAACTCAGTTGGCGTGTGACGTCTCGCGCGGATGGGTACTCCTGGAGTAATCTGCCGTGGCGCGGCCCTAGCGAGCGTGTTACGGCATGGCAGTTCCGCGTGCTATACTTGAAATAAAATCGATATGAGCGCATTCACGCAACTCAGTTGGCGTGCGATGTCTCGCGCGGATGGGTACTCCTGGTGTAATCTGCCGATTCGCGGCCCTAGCGAGCGTGTTACGGCATGGCAGTGCCGCGTGCTATACTTGAAATAAACTCGATATGAGCGCATTCACTCAACTTAGTTGGCGCGTGGCATCTCGCGCGGATGGGCACCCCTTGCGTAATCTGCCTATGCGTGGCCCTAGCGTGCGTTTACGGCATGGCAGTGCCACGTGCTATACTTGAACTCAATATGAGCGCATTCACGCAACTCGGTTGGCGTGTGACGTCTCGCGCAGATGGGTACTCATGGCTTAATCTGCCGATGCGCGGCCCTAGCGAGCGTGAAACTACATGGCAGTGCCGCGTGCTATACTTGAAATAAACTCGATATGAGCGCATTCACGCAACTCAGTTGGCGTGTGACGTCTCGCGCGGATGGGTACCCCTTGCGTAATCTGCCGATGCGAAGCCCTAGCGAGCGTGTTACGGCATGGCAGTGCTGCGTGCTATACTTGAAATAAGCTCAATATGAGCGCATTCACGCAACTCAGTTGGCGTGTGACGTCTCGCGCGGATGGGTACCCCTTGCATAATCTGCCGATGCGCGGCCCAAGCGAGCGTGTTATGGCATGGCAGTGCCGCGTGCTATACTTGAAATAAACTGGATATGAGCGCATTCACGCAACTCAGTTGGCGTGTGACGTCTCGCGCGGATGGGTACTCCTGGCGTAATCTTCCGATGCGCGGCCCTAGCGAGCGCTTTACATGGCAGTGCCGCGTGCTATACTTGAAATAAACTCGATATGAGCGCATTCACGCAACTCAGTTGGCGTGTGACGTCTCGCGCGGATGGGTACCCCTTGCGTAATCTGCCGATGCGAAGCCCTAGCGAGCGTGTTACGGCATGGCAGTGCCGCGTGCTATACTTGAAATAAGCTCAATATGAGCGCATTCACGCAACTCAGTTGGCGTGTGACGTCTCGCGCGGATGGGTACCCCTTGCATAATGTGCCGATGCGCGGCCCAAGCGAGCGTGTTATGGCATGGCAGTGCCGCGTGCTATACTTGAAATAAACTGGATATGAGCGCATTCACGCAACTCAGTTGGCGTGTGACGTCTCGCGCGGATGGGTACTCCTGGCGTAATCTTCCGATGCGCGGCCCTAGCGAGCGCTTTACATGGCAGTGCCGCGTGCTATACTTGAAATAAACTCGATATGAGCGCATTCACGCAACTCAGTTGGCGAGTGACGTCTCTCGCGGATGGGTACTCCTGGCGTAATCTTCCGATGCGCGGCCCTAGCGAGCGCTTTACATGGCAGTGCCGCGTGCTATACTTGAAATAAACTGGATATGAGCGCATTCACGCAACTCAGTTGGCGTGTGACGTCTCGCGCGGATGGGTACTCCTGGCGTAATCTTCCGATGCGCGGCCCTAGCGAGCGCTTTACATGGCAGTGCCGCGTGCTATGCTTGAAATAAACTCGATATGAGCGCATTCACGCAACTCAGTTGGCGTGTGACGTCTCGCGCGGATGGGTACCCTTTGCGCAACCTGCCGATGCGCGGCCCTAGCGAGCGTGTTGCGGCATGGCAGTGCCGCGTGATATACTTGAAATAAATTCGATATGAGCGCAATCACGCAACTCAGTTGGCGTGCGATGTCTCGCGCGGATGGCTACTCCTGGCATATTCTGCCAATGCGCGGCCCTAGCGAGCGTGTTACGGCATGGCAGTGCGGCGTGCTATACTTGAAATAAACTCGATATGAGCGCATTCACGCAACTCAGTTGGCGTGTGACATCTCGCGCGGATGGGCACCCCTTGCGTAATCTGCCGATGCGCGGCCCTAGCGAGCGTGTTGCGGCATGGCAGTGCCGCGTGCTATACTTGAAATAAGTTCGATATGCGCGCATTCACGCAACTCAGTTGGCGTGTGACGTCTCGCGCGGATGGGTACCTCTTGCGTATGCACGGCCCTAGCGAGCGTGACACGGCATGGCAGTGCCGCGTGCTATACTTGAAATAAACTCGATATGAGCACATTCACGCAACTCGGTTGGCGTGTGACTTCTCGCGCGGATGGGCACCCCTTTCGTAATCTGCCGATCCACGGCCCTAGCGAACGTGCTACGGCATGGCAGTGCCGCGTGGTATACTTGAAATAAAATCGACATGCGCGAATTCACACAACTCAGTTGGCGTGTGACGTCTCGCGCGGATGGGTACCACTTGCGTAATCTGCCGATGCACGGCCTTAGCGAGCGTGTTACGGCATGGCAGTGCCGCGTGCTATACATGAAATAAGTTTGATATGCGCGCATTCACGCAACTCGGCGTGTGACATCTCGCGCGGATGGGCACCACTTGCGTAATCTGCCGATGCACGGCTTTAGCGAGCGTGTTACGACATGGCAGTGCCGCGTGCTATACTTGAAATTCGACATGCGCGAATTCACGCAACTCAGTAGGCGTGTGACGTCTCGCGCGGATGGGTACCCCTTCCGTAATCTGCCGATGCGCGGCCCTAGCGAGCGTGTTGCGACATGGCAGTGCCGCGTGCTATACTTGAAATAAAATCGATATGAGCGCATTCACTCAACTCAGTTGGCATGTGACGTCTCACGCGGATGGGCACCCCTTTCGTAATCTGCCGATCCACGGCCCTTGCGAGCGTGTTACGGCATGGCAGTGCCGCGTGCTATACTTGAAATAAATTCGACATGCGCGAATTCACGCAACTCAGTTGGCGTGTGACGTCTCGCGATCATGGGTACCCCTTGCGTAATCTGCCGATGCGCGGCCCTAGCGAGCATGAAACGGCATGGCAGTTCCACCTGCTATACTTGAAATAAACTCAATATGAGCGCATTCACGCAACTCAGTTGGCCTGTGACGTCTCGCGCGGATGGGTACGCCTTGAGTAATCTGCCGATGCGCGGCCCTAGCGAGCATGAAACCACATGGCAGTGGCGCGTGCTATACTTGAAATAAACTCAATATGAGCGCATTCACGCACTCAGTTGGCGAGTGACGTCACGCGCGGATGGGTACCCCTTGCGTAATAAGCCGATGCGCGGCCCTAGCGAGCGTGTTACGGCATGGCAGTGCCGCGTGCTATACTTGAAATGAACTCAATATGAGCGCATTCACGCAACTCGGTTGGCGTGTGGCGTCTCGCGCAGATGGGTACTCATGGCGTAATCTGCCGATGCGCGGCCCTAGCGAGCGTGAAACTACATGGCAGTGCCGCGTGCTATACTTGAAATAAACTCGATTTGAGCGCATTCACGCAACTCAGTTGGCGTGTGACGTCTCGCGCGGATGGGTACTCCTGGCGTAATCTGCCGATGCGCGGCCCTAGCGAGCGTGTAACGGCATGGAAGTGCCGCGTGCTATACTTGAAATAAACTCGATATGAGCGCAATCACTCAACTCAGTTGGCGTGTGACGTCTCACGCGGATGGGTACCCCTTGCGTATGCACGGCCCTAGCGAGCGTGAAACGGCATGGCAGTGCGGGTGCTATACTTGAAATAAACTCGATATAAGCACATTCACGCAACTCGGTTGGCGTGTGACGTCTCGCGCGGATGGGCACCCTTTTCGTAATCTGCCGATCCACGGCCCTAGCGAGCGTGTTACGGCATGGCAGTGCCGCGTGCTATACTTGAAATAAATTCGACATGCGCGAATTCACGCAACTCCGTTGGCGTGTGACGTCTCGCGCGGATGGGTACCCCTTGCGTAATCTGCCGATGCGCGGCCCTAGCGAGCGTGTTGCGGCATGGCAGTGCCGCGTGATATACTTGAAATAAATTCGATATGAGCGCAATCACGCAACTCAGTTGGCGTGCGATGTCTCGCGTGGATGGCTACTCCTGGCGTAATCTGCCGATACGCGGCCCTAGCGAGCGTGTTACGGCATGGCAGTGCGGCGTGCTATACTTGAAATAAACTCGATATGAGCGCATTCACGCAACTCAGTTGGCGTGTGACATCTCGCACGGATGGGCACCCCTTGCGTAATCTGCCGATGCGCGGCCCTAGCGAGCGTGTTGCGGCATGGCAGTGCCGCGTGCTATACTTGAAATAAGTTCGATATGCGCGCATTCACGCAACTCAGTTGGCGTGTGACGTCTCGCGCGGATGGGTACCTCTTGCGTGTGCACGGCCCTAACGAGCGTGACACGGCATGGCAGTGCCGCGTGCTATACTTGAAATAAACTCGATATGAGCACATTCACGCGACTCGGTTGGCGTGTGACGTCTCGCGCGGATGGGCACCCCTTTCGTAATCTGCCGATCCACGGCCCTAGCGAGCGTGTTACGGCATGGCAGTGCCGCGTGCTATACTTGAAATAAATTCGACATGCGCGAATTCACGCAACTCAGTTGGCGTGTGACGTCTCGCGCGGATGGGTACCCCTTGCGTAATCTGCCGATGCGCGGCCCTAGCGAGCATGAAACGGCATGGCAGTGCCGCGTGCTATACTTGAAATAAACTCGATATGAGCGCATTCACACAACTCAGTTGGCGTGTGACGTCTCGCGCGGATGGGTACTCCTGGCGTAATCTGCCGATGCGCGTCCCTAGCGAGCGTGTTACGGCATTGCAGTGCCACGTGCTATACTTGAAATAAACTCGATATGAGCGCATTCACGCAACTCAGTTGACGTGTGACGTCTCGCGCAGACGGGTACCCCTTGCATAATCTGCCGATGCGCGGCCCTAGCGAGCGTGTAACGGTATGGCAGTGCCGCGTGCTATACTTGAAAAAAACTCGATATGAGCGCATTCACTCAACTCAGTTGGCGTGTGACGTCTCACGCGGATGGGTACCCCTTGCGTATGCACGGCCCTAGCGAGCGTGAAACGGCATGGCAGTGCCGCGTGCTATGCTTGAAATAAACTCGATATGAGCGCATTCACGCAACTCGGTTGGCGTGTGATGTCTCGCGCAGATGGGCACCCCTTGCGGAAAATGCCGATGCGCGGCCCTAGCGAGCGTATTGCGGCATGGCAGTGCCGCGTGCTATACTTGAAATAAGTTCGATATGCGCACATTCACGCAACTCAGTTGGCGTGTGACGTCTCGCGCGGATGGGTACTCCTGGCGTAATCTGCCGATGCGCGTCCCTAGCGAGCGTGTTACGGCATTGCAGTGCCGCGTCCTATACTTGAAATAAACTCGATATGAGCGCATTCACGCAACTCAGTTGGCGTGTGACGTCTCGCGCGGACGGGAACCCCTTGCATAATCTGCCGATGCGCGGCCCTAGCGAGCGTGTAACGGTATGGCAGTGCCGCGTGCTATACTTGAAATAAACTCGATATGAGCGCATTCACTCAACTTAGTTATCGTGTGACGTCTCACGCGGATGGGTACCCCTTGCGTATGCACGGCCCTAGCGAGCGTGTTACGGCATGGCACTGCCGCGTGCTATACTCGAAATAAGTTTGATATGCGCGTATGCACGCAACCCGGCGTGTGACATCTCGCGCGGATGGGCACCCCTTTCGTAATCTGCCGAAGCACGGCCCTAGCGAGCGTGTTACGGCATGGCAGTGCCGCGTGCTATACTTGAAATAAATTCGACATGCGCGAATTCACGCAACTCAGTTGGCGTGTGACGTCTTGCGCGGATGGGTACCCCTTGCGTAATCTGCCGATGCGCGGCCCTAGCGAGCGTGTTACGGCATGGCAGTGCCGCGTGCTATGCTTGAAATAAACTCAATATGAGCGCATTCACGCAACTCAGTTGGCGTGTGACGTCTCGCGCAGATGGGTACTCCTGGCGTAATCTGCCGATGCGCGGCCCTAGCGAGCGTGTTACGGCATGGCAGTGCCGCGTGCTATACTTGAAATAAATTCGACATGCGCGAATTCACGCAACTCAGTTGGCGTGTGATGTCTCGCGCACATGGGTACCCCTTGCGTAATCTGCCGATGCGCGGTCCTAGCGAGCATGAAACGGCATGGCAGTGCCGTGTGCTATACTTTAAATAAATTCGACATGCGCGAATTCACGCAAATCAGTTGGCGTGTGACGTCTCGCGCGGATGGGTACCCCTTGCGTAAACTGCTGATGCGCGGTCCTAGCGAGCGTGTTGCGGCATGGCAGTGCCGCGTGCTATACTTGAAATAAAATCGATATGAGCGCATTCACTCAACTCAGTTGGCGTGTGACGTCTCACGCGGATGGGCACCCCTTTCGTAATCTGCCGATCCACGGCCCTTGCGAGCGTGTTACGGCATGGCAGTGCCGCGTGCTATACTTGAAATAAATTCGACATGCGCGAATTCACGCAACTCAGTTGGCGTGTGACGTCTCGCGCGCATGGGTACCCCTTGCGTAATCTGCCGATGCGCGGCCCTAGCGAGCATGAAACGGCATGGCAGTGCCGCGTGCTATAGTTGAAATAAACTCGATATGAGCGCATTCACGCAACTCAGTTGGCGTGTGACGTCTCGCGCGGATGGGTACCCCTTGCGTAATCTGCCGATGCGCGGCCCTAGCGAGCGTGTTACGGCATGGCAGTGCCGCGTGCTATACTTGAAAAAAACTCAATATGAGCGCATTCACGCAACTCAGTTGGCGTGTGACGTCTCGCGCAGATGGGTATTCCTGGCGTAATCTGCCGATGCGCGGCCCTAGTGAGCGTTACGGCATGGCAGTGCCACCTGCTATACTTGAAATAAACTCGATATGAGCGCATTCACGCAACTCAGTAGGCCTGTGACGTCTCGCGCGGATGGGTACGCCTTGAGTAATCTGCCGATGCGCGGCCCTAGCGAGCATGAAACCACATGGCAGTGGCGCGTGCTATATTTGAAATAAACTCGATATGAGCGCATTCACGCAATTCAGTTGGCGTGTGACGTCTCGCGCGGATGAGTACCCCTTGCGTAATCTGCCGATGCGCGGCCCTAGCGAGCGTGTTACAGCATGGCAGTGCCGCGCGCTATACTTGAAATAAACGCGATATGAGCGCATTCACGCAACTCAGTTGGATTGTGACGTCTCGCGCGGATGGGTACCCCTTGCGTAATCTGCCGATGCGCGGCCCAAGCGAGCGTGTTATGGCATGGCAGTGCCGCGTGCTATACTTGAAATAAACTCGATATGAGCGCATTCACGCAACTCGGTTGGCGTGTGACGTCTCGCGCAGATGGGTACTCATGGCGTAATCTGCCGATGCGCGGCCCTAGCGAGCGTGAAACGGCATGGCAGTACCGCGTGCTATACTTGAAATAAACTCGATATGAGCACATTCACGCAACTCAGTTGGCGTGTGACGTCTCATGCGGATGTGTACCCCTTGCGTATGCACGGCCCTAGCGAGCGTGTTACGGCATGGAAGTGCCGCGTGCTATACTCGAAATAAGTTTGATATGCGCGCATTCACGCAACTCGGCGTGTGACATCTCGCGCGGATGGGCACCCCTTGCGTAATCTGCCTATGCGCGGCCCTAGCGAGCGTTTACGGCATGGCAGTGCCGCGTGCTATACTTGAAATAAACTCGATATGAGCGCATTCACGCAACTCGGTTGGCGTGTGACGTCTCGCGCAGATGGGTACTCATGGCGTAATCTGCCGCTGCGCGGCCCTAGCGAGCGTGAAACTACATGCAGTGCCGCGTGCTATACTTGAAATAAACTCGATATGAGCGCATTCATGCAACTCAGTTGGCGTGTGACGTCTCGCGCGGTTGGGTACCCCTTGCGTAATCTGCCGATGCGAGGCCCTAGCGAGCGTGTTACGGCATGGCAGTGCCGCGTGCTATACTTGAAATAAACTCGATATGAGCGCATTCACGCAACTCAGTTGGCGTGTGACGTCTCTCGCGGATGGATACTCCTGGCGTAATCTGCCGATGCGCGGCCCTGGCGAGCGCGTTACATGGCAGTGCCGCGTGCTATACTTGAAATAAACTCGATATGAGCGCATTCACGCAACTCGGTTGGCGTGTGACGTCTCGCGCAGATGGGTACTCATGGCGTAATCTGCCGCTGCGCGGCCCTAGCGAGCGTGAAACTACATGCAGTGCCGCGTGCTATACTTGAAATAAACTCGATATGAGCGCATTCATGCAACTCAGTTGGCGTGTGACGTCTCGCGCGGATGGGTACCCCTTGCGTAATCTGCCGATGCGCGGCCCTAGCGAGCGTGTTACGGCATGGAAGTGCCGCGTGCTATGCTTGAAATAAACTCGATATGAGCGCATTCACGCAACTCAGTTGGCGTGTGACGTCTCGCGCGGATGGGTACCCCTTGCGCAACCTGCCGATGCGCGGCCCTAGCGAGCGTGTTGCGGCATGGCAGTGCCGCGTGATATACTTGAAATAAATTCGATATGAGCGCAATCACGCAACTCAGTTGGCGTGCGATGTCTCGCGTGGATGGCTACTCCTGGCGTAATCTGCCGATGCGCGGCCCTAGCGAGCGTGTTAGGGCATGGCAGTGCGGCGTGCTATACTTGAAATAAACTCGATATGAGCGCATTCACGCAACTCAGTTGGCGTGTGACATCTCGCACGGATGGGCACCCCTTGCGTAATCTGCCGATGCGCGGCCCTAGCGAGCGTGTTGCGGCATGGCAGTGCCGCGTGCTATACTTGAAATAAGTTCGATATGCGCGCATTCACGCAACTCAGTTGGCGTGTGACGTCTCGCGCGGATGGGTACCTCTTGCGTGTGCACGGCCCTAACGAGCGTGACACGGCATGGCAGTGCCGCGTGCTATACTTGAAATAAACTCGATATGAGCACATTCACGCGACTCGGTTGGCGTGTGACGTCTAGCGCGGATGGGCACCCCTTTCGTAATCTGCCGATCCACGGCCCTAGCGAGCGTGTTACGGCATGGCAGTGCCGCGTGCTATACTTGAAATAAATTCGACATGCGCGAATTCACGCAACTCAGTTGGCGTGTGACGTTTTGCGCGGATGGGTATCCCTTGCGTAATCTGCCGATGCGCGACCCTAGCGAGCATGAAACGGCATGGCAGTGCCGCGTGCTATACTTGAAATAAACTCGATATGAGCGCATTCACACAACTCAGTGGGCGTGTGACGTCTCGCGCGGATGGGTACCACTTGCGTAATCTGCCGATGCACGGCCTTAGCGAGCGTGTTACGGCATGGCAGTGCCGCGTTATATACATGAAATAAGTTTGATATGCGCGCATTCACGCAACTCGGCGTGTGACATCTCGCGCGGATGGGCACCACTTGCGTAATCTGCCGATGCGCGGCCCTAGCGAGCGTGTTACGGTATGCCAGTGCCGCGTGCTATACTTGAAATAAATTCGACATGCGCGAATTCACGCAACTCAGTTGGCGTGTGACGTCTCGCGCGGATGGGTACCCCTTCCGTAATCTGCCGATGCGCGGCCCTAGCGAGCATGAAACGGCATGGCAGTGCCGCGTGCTATACTTGAAATAAACTCGATATGAGCGCATTCACACAACTCAGTTGGCGTGTGACGTCTCGCGCGGATGGGTACTCCTGGCGTAATCTGCCGATGCGCGTCCCTAGCGAGCGTGTTACGGCATTGCAGTGCCACGTGCTATACTTGAAATAAACTCGATATGAGCGCATTCACGCAACTCAGTTGGCGTGTGACGTCTCGCGCGGACGGGTACCCCTTGCATAATCTGCCGATGCGCGGCTCTAGCGAGCGTGTAACGGTATGCCAGTGCCGCGTGCTATACTTGAAAAAAACTCGATATGAGCGCATTCACTCAACTCAGTTGGCGTGTGACGTCTCACGCGGATGGGTACCCCTTGCGTATGCACGGCCCTAGCGAGCGTGAAACGGCATGGCAGTGCCGCGTGGTATGCTTGAAATAAACTCGATATGAGCGCATTCACGCAACTCGGTTGGCGTGTGATGTCTCGCGCAGATGGGTACTCATGGCGTAATCTGCCGCTGCGCGGCCCTAGCGAGCGTGAAACTACATGGCAGTGCCGCGTGCTATACTTGAAATAAACTCGATATGAGCGCATTCACGCAACTCAGTTGGCGTGTGACGTCTCGCGCGGATGGGTACTCCTGGCGTAATCTGCCGATGCGCGGCCCTAGCGAGCGCGTTACATGGCAGTTCCGCGTGCTATACTTGAAATAATCTCGATATGAGCGCATTCACGCAACTCAGTTGGCGTGTGACGTCTCTCGCGGATGGATACTCCTGGCGTAATCTGCCGATGCGCGGCCCTAGCGAGCGTGTTGCGGCATGGCAGTGCCGCGTGCTATACTTGAAATAAACTCGATATGAGCGCATTCACGCAACTCAGTTGGCGTGTGACGTCTCGCGCGGATGGGTACCCCTTGCGCAACCTGCCGATGCGCGGCCCTAGCGAGCGTGTTGCGGCATGGCAGTGCCGCGTGATATACTTGAAATAAATTCGATATGAGCGCAATCACGCAACTCAGTTGGCGTGCGATGTCTCGCGCGGATGGCTACTCCTGGCGTAATCTGCCGATGCGCGGCCCTAGCGAGCGTGTTACGGCATGGCAGTGCGGCGTGCTATACTTGAAATAAACTCGATATGAGCGCATTCACGCAACTCAGTTGGCGTGTGACATCTCGCACGGATGGGCACCCCTTGCGTAATCTGCCGATGCGCGGCCCTAGCGAGCGTGTTGCGGCATGGCAGTGCCGCGTGCTATACTTGAAATAAGTTCGATATGCGCACATTCACGCAACTCAGTTGGCGTGTGACGTCTCGCGCGGATGGGTACCTCTTGCGTATGCACGGCCCTAGCGAGCGTGACACGGCATGGCAGTGCCGCGTGCTTCTTGATCTGTGCGTTACAAGTTTCCCTCGTGAGAATGTAAAATCAGGCACCCTGGTCTGCAGTTTAAGCGATCATTTGCCAATATATTGTGTGTTACCCTGCAAACACACAGTCGCCCCCGAACACCAAGTATTAATTAGAGATTACTCCGAGTACAATGTTAACAAGTTTAGGGACATGCTGACAAATGTTGACTGGAACATAATTTTGGAGCTCTCGAACCCCGATGCCGCTTACGACGCTTTCCTTTCATGCTTTGTATCTGCTTATAACACATGTTTTCCCCTCAAGCCCCGAAAAAAGAACAAAAAAGTACGAAAGCCCTGGATTTCTCGTGAATTGTTTCAAAGAATCAAACAGAAAAACCGACTTTTCCAAACATTCTTGCAAACAAAAGATGAAAGTGACTTTCATGCATTCAAGAAAGTACGAAATCTGCTAAATTCAGACTTAAAAAAAGCAAAGCTCAAATACTACACACATAAATTTACACAGGTGAACGGTAATACACGACTGGTATGGCAAACCATGAGAGAGTTAATCTATAAGAATGCAGAAACAAAAAAGTGAAATTTCGGAATGCCGATCTGTCTGAAGCAGAGGTTTCAAACCTGTTTAATGAGCATTTTCTCGCTGCTGGTGCTCCTTTAGCCGACGCAACAAATGTCCCTTCTTCTACACCTTGGGAAAATTATGTCACTGCAAGTAATCCGAATACAATATTTTTGTCCCCCACTGATTTCAGCGAGGTGCAAGATATAATTATGTCTCTAAAAGACGGTTGTGCATCTGGCACTGATGAGATCAGACCAAAACCACTGAAGGCTGTGAGTCAAATAGTTAGTACTCCTATTGCACACATCTGCAATCTTATAATGGAAAAGGGAGTTTTCCCAGCCAAAATGAAACTTGCTCGTGTGACGGCTATACACAAGGGAGGCTCTTTCGATGACGTGAACAATTACAGGCCGATCTCTGTGCTTTCTGTATTTTCGAAAATAGCTGAGCATATTATAAACAAAAGGCTTGTTGGATTTCTAACCTCGCAAAATATTATCGTAAGGCAACAGTTCGGCTTCCAGAAAAACAAATCTCCAGAAACAGCACTACTTGGAATAAAAGATGAAATTCTGCACAATATCGAAAACAAGGCATTAACTCTGGGTATATTCCTCGATTTTAGAAAAGCGTTCGACAGTGTCCAACATGATATACTTATAAAAAAGCTTCAGCATTACGGTGTCAGGGGTATAGCTGGTACTCTCCTCATGAGTTATTTAACTTCACGTGAGCAGTATACTGTCATCAATGGTGAATGTTCAGAGACAAACACTCTGTTGTATGGTGTACCACAAGGGTCCATCCTAGGGCCAGTCTTATTTCTCATCTATATTAATGATATTGTAAATATACCGGGTGCCTCGAATTTGGTTTTATATGCGGACGACACCAATGTGTTCTTTTCGGGTAGGGATTTAGATGCGCTGTTCAGAAAGGCGAACAATTGGATGTTGGGCTTAACCTCATGGCTGGGAAGTAACCGGCTCGCATTAAACATAAACAAAACAAAGTATGTACTCTTTCGTTCCAAAGGTACAGAAATGTATACAATTCCGTGTTTAAAATTTAATGGCCTGGACATACAACAGTCTTCTACTACCAGATTTCTAGGTGTGACATTCCACGAAAATCTCTTATGGAATGCTCACATCCACACACTTAGAACTGATCTCTCTCGTGCCTTAGGCATCTTAAACAGACTGAGGTGTTACCTGCCAGCTTCTATCAAACGACTAGTGTACTACTCCCTTATACATTCACGTTTTAGCTATTGTTCTCTTGTGTGGCAAACCACAACGAAAACAAATTTAGATTCCTTACTATCAATACAAAAAAGAGCAATACGCGCTATCAGTAACTTAGAGCTGTCCTCTAGTTGTGCGCCCTACTATAGATCGCATAGAATACTCCAAATGCCTCAGTTCTACAAATACAGACTAAGCCTGGAAGTTTACCGCCAATACCGGTTGGATAAATCTACCTTTGAAACAAAATACCAAGAAAAAAGAAGTGTGTACGATTTAAGAAAAAGCATCATAGTCAAGCCCCGAGCTCGAACAAACTATGGACATCAAAGATTAAGCTGTCAGATAGCAGATTTACTAAACAACTATCCCGTCATTCACGACCTATTAACTGAAAATCTTTCATTAAGCAGGTTTAAGAAAACACTCAAGGGATTATTCTTAACGGAAGACTAGTGTGTTATGTTTTCATGTTTTTCTTCTTGTTTTCAATTTTATGTTCCATGCGCTTCAAGTTCGATAGTTTACATGTATTTTATGTTTGGAAGTGTTTTGTTAACATGTATTGCTAGCAGAAGTTGCTGCACTTATTCTTGTACTCTGTTTCCTGTACATATTCTTGCACTGTAAAAAAAATATATATATATATATAATAAGGGGGTTGGGGGATACAGTTTGATCTAAGACATTTCTCTGCATGTAAACTCTGTTGAAACTCTGCATGAGTGTCAAACCGCTGCTTGCCACAGGGTGGCGTGACCTCGTCAGGCACTTTTCCGCCTTTTGTCACGTCCCCCAAGACAATAGTCTTGTATTATTGTCTTGAATAAAAAATGATTGATTGATTGATTGATTGATTGATACTTGAAATAAACTCGATATGAGCACATTCACGCGACTCGGTTGGCGTGTGACGTCTCGCGCGGATGGGCACCCCTTTCGTAATCTGCCGATCCACGGCCCTAGCGAGCGTGTTACGGCATGGCAGTGCCGCGTGCTATACTTGAAATAAATTCGACATGCGCGAATTCACGCAACTCAGTTGGCGTGTGACGTCTCGCGCGGATGGGTATCCCTTGCGTAATCTGCCGATGCGCGACCCTAGCGAGCATGAAACGGCATGGCAGTGCCGCGTGCTATACTTGAAATAAACTCGATATGAGCGCATTCACACAACTCAGTTGGCGTGTGACGTCTCGCACGGATGGGTACCACTTGCGTAATCTGCCGATGCACGGCCTTAGCGAGCGTGTTACGGCATGGCAGTGCCGCGTTATATACATGAAATAAGTTTGATATGCGCGCATTCACGCAACTCGGCGCGTGACATCTCGCGCGGATGGGCACCACTTGCGTAATCTGCCGATGCGCGGCCCTAGCGAGCGTGTTACGGTATGCCAGTGCCGCGTGCTATACTTGAAATAAACTCGATATGAGCGCATTCACGCAACTCAGTTGGCGTGTGACGTCTCGCGCGGATGGGTACCCCTTGCGTAATCTGCCGATGCGCGACCCTAGCGAGCGTGTTACGGCACGGCAGTGCCGCGTGCTATACTTGAAATAAACTCAATATGAGCGCATTCACGCAACTCAGTTGGCGTGTGACCTCTCGAGCAGATGGGTACTCCAGGTGTAATCTGCAGATTCGCGGCCCTAGCGAGCGTGTTACGGCATGGCAGTGCCGCGTGCTATACTTGAAATAAACTCGATATGAGCGCATTCACTCAACTTAGTTGGCGTGTGACGTCTCATGCGGATGGGTACCGCTTGCGTATGCACGGCCCTAGCGAGCGTGTTACGGCATGGCAGTGCCGCGTGCTATACTCGAAATAAGTTTGATATGCGCGCATTCACGCAACCCGGCGTGTGACATCTCGCGCGGATGGGCACCCCTTTCGTAATCTGCCGATGCACGGCCCTAGCGAGCGTGTTACGGCATGGCAGTGCCGCGTGCTATACTTGAAATAAATTCGACATGCGC
Source organism: Amblyomma americanum (assembly GCF_052857255.1). Classification (NCBI taxonomy): domain Eukaryota; kingdom Metazoa; phylum Arthropoda; class Arachnida; order Ixodida; family Ixodidae; genus Amblyomma; species Amblyomma americanum. The sequence continues at coordinate 227,196,694 of NC_135498.1, read as the reverse complement.
GAATTCACGCAACTCAGTTGGCGTGTGACAACTCGCGCGGATGGGTACCCCTTGCGTAATCTGCCGATGCGCGGCCCTAGCGAGCGTGTTACGGCATGGCAGTGCCGCGTGCTATACTTGAAATGAACTCAATATGAGCGCATTCACGCAACTCAGTTGGCGTGTGACATCTCGCGCGGATGGGCACCCCTTGCGGAAAATGCCGATGCGCGGCCCTAGCGAGCGTATTGCGGCATGGCAGTGCCGCGTGCTATACTTGAAATAAGTTCGATATGCGCGCATTCACGCAACTCAGTTGGCGTGTGACGTCTCGCGCGGATGGGTACTCCTGGCGTAATCTGCCGATGCGCGTCCCTAGCGAGCGTGTTACGGCATTGCAGTGCCGCGTCCTATACTTGAAATAAACTCGATTTGAGCGCATTCACGCAACTCAGTTGGCGTGTGACGTCTCGCGCGGACGGGTACCCCTTGCATAATCTGCCGATGCGCGGCCCTAGCGAGCGTGTAACGGTATGGCAGTGCCGCGTGCTATACTTGAAATAAACTCGATATGAGCGCATTCACTCAACTTAGTTATCGTGTGACGTCTCACGCGGATGGGTACCCCTTGCGTATGCACGGCCCTAGCGAGCGTGTTACGGCATGGCACTGCCGCGTGCTATACTCGAAATAAGTTTGATATGCGCGTATTCACGCAACCCGGCGTGTGACATCTCGCGCGGATGGGCACCCCTTTCGTAATCTGGCGAAGCACGGCCCTAGCGAGCGTGTTACGGCATGGCAGTGCCGCGTGCTATACTTGAAATAAATTCGACATGCGCGAATTCACGCAACTCAGTTGGCGTGTGACGTCTCGCGCGGATGGGTACCCCTTGCGTAATCTGCCGATGCGCGGCCCTAGCGAGCGTGTTACGGCATGGCAGTGCCGCGTGCTATACTTGAAATGAACTCAGTATTAGCGCATTCACGCAACTCGGTTGGCGTGTGGCGTCTCGCGCAGATGGGTACTCATGGCGTAATCTGCCGATGCGCGGCCCTAGCGAGCGTGTTACGGCATGGCAGTGCGGCGTGCTATACTTGAAATAAACTCGATATAAGCGCATTCACGCAACTCAGTTGGCGTGTGACATCTCGCACGGATGGGCACCCCTTGCGTAATCTGCCGATGCGCGGCCCTAGCGAGCGTGTTGCGGCATGGCAGTGCCGCGTGCTATACTTGAAATAAGTTCGATATGCGCGCATTCACGCAACTCAGTTGGCGTGTGACGTCTCGCGCGGATGGGTACCTCTTGCGTATGCACGGCCCTAACGAGCGTGACACGGCATGGCAGTGCCGCGTGCTATACTTGAAATAAACTCGATATGAGCACATTCACGCGACTCGGTTGGCGTGTGACGTCTCGCGCGGATGGGCACCCCTTTCGTAATCTGCCGATCCACGGCCCTAGCGAGCGTGTTACGGCATGGCAGTGCCGCGTGCTATACTTGAAATAAATTCGACATGCGCGAATTCACGCAACTCAGTTGGCGTGTGACGTCTTGCGCGGATGGGTATCCCTTGCGTAATCTGCCGATGCGCGACCCTAGCGAGCATGAAACGGCATGGCAGTGCCGCGTGCTATACTTGAAATAAACTCGATATGAGCGCATTCACACAACTCAGATGGCGTGTGACGTCTCGCGCGGATGGGTACCACTTGCGTAATCTGCCGATGCACGGCCTTAGCGAGCGTGTTACGGCATGGCAGTGCCGCGTTATATACATGAAATAAGTTTGATATGCGCGCATTCACGCAACTCGGCGTGTGACATCTCGCGCGGATGGGCACCACCTGCGTAATCTGCCGATGCGCGGCCCTAGCGAGCGTGTTACGGTATGCCAGTGCCGCGTGCTATACTTGAAATAAATTCGACATGCGCGAATTCACGCAACTCAGTTGGCGTGTGACGTCTCGCGCGGATGGGTACCCCGTGCGTAATCTGCCGATGCGCGGCCCTAGCGAGCATGAAACGGCATGGCAGTGCCGCGTGCTATACTTGAAATAAACTCGATATGAGCGCATTCACACAACTCAGTTGGCGTGTGACGTCTCGCGCGGATGGGTACTCCTGGCGTAATCTGCCGATGCGCGTCCCTAGCGAGCGTGTTACGGCATTGCAGTGCCACGTGCTATACTTGAAATAAACTCGATATGAGCGCATTCACGCAACTCAGTTGGCGTGTGACGTCTCGCGCGGACGGGTACCCCTTGCATAATCTGCCGATGCGCGGCCCTAGCGAGCGTGTAACGGTATGGCAGTGCCGCGTGCTATACTTGAAAAAAACTCGATATGAGCGCATTCACTCAACTCAGTTGGCGTGTGACGTCTCACGCGGATGGGTACCCCTTGCGTATGCACGGCCCTAGCGAGCGTGAAACGGCATGGCAGTGCCGCGTGGTATGCTTGAAATAAACTCGATATGAGCGCATTCACGCAACTCGGTTGGCGTGTGATGTCTCGCGCAGATGGGTACTCATGGCGTAATCTGCCGCTGCGCGGCCCTAGCGAGCGTGAAACTACATGGCAGTGCCGCGTGCTATACTTGAAATAAACTCGATATGAGCGCATTCACGCAACTCAGTTGGCGTGTGACGTCTCGCGCGGATGGGTACCCCTTGCGTAATCTGCTGATGCGAGGCCCTAGCGAGCGTGTTACGGCATGGCAGTGCCGCGTGCTATACTTGAAATAAACTCAATATGAGCGCATTCACGCAACTCAGTTGGCGTGTGACGTCTCGCGCAGATGGGTACTCCTGGCGTAATCTGCCGATGCGCAGCCCTAGCGAGCGTGTTACGGCATGGCAGTGCCGCGTGCTATACTTGAAATAAGCTTGATATGAGCGCATTCACGCAACTCAGTTGGCGTGTGACGTCTCGCGCGGATGGGTACCCCTTGCAAAATCTGGCGATGCGCGGCCCAAGCGAGCTTTTTACGGCATGGCAGTGCCGCGTGCTATACTTGAAATAAACTGGATATGAGCGCATTCACGCAACTCAGTTGGCGTGTGACGTCTCGCGCGGATGGGTACTCCTGGCGTAATCTGCCGATGTGCGGCCCTAGCGAGCGCGTTACATGGCAGTGCCGCGTGCTATACTTGAAATAAACTCGATATGAGCGCATTCACGCAACTCAGTTGGCGTGTGACGTCTCGCGCGGATGGGTACCCCTTGCGCAACCTGCCGATGCGCGGCCCTAGCGAGCGTGTTGCGGCATGGAAGTGCCGCGTGCTATGCTTGAAATAAACTCGATATGAGCGCATTCACGCAACTCAGTTGGCGTGTGACGTCTCGCGCGGATGGGTACCCCTTGCTCAACCTGCCGATGCGCGGCCCTAGCGAGCGTGTTACGGCATGGCAGTGCCGCGTTTTATACTTGAAATAAACTTGATATGAGCGCATTCACGCAACTCAGTTGGCGTGTGACGTCTCGCGCGGATGGGTACTCCTGGCGTAATCTGCCGATGTGCGGCCCTAGCGAGCGCGTTACATGGCAGTGCCGCGTGCTATACTTGAAATAAATTCGATATGAGCGCAATCACGCAACTCAGTTGGCGTGTGACGTCTCTCGCGGATGGATACTCCTGGCGTAATCTGCCGATGCGCGGCCCTAGCGAGCGTGTTACGGCATGGAAGTGCCGCGTGCTATGCTTGAAATAAACTCGATATGAGCGCATTCACGCAACTCAGTTGGCGTGTGACGTCTCGCGCGGATGGGTACCCCTTGCGCAACCTGCCGATGCGCGGCCCTAGCGAGCGTGTTGCGGCATGGCAGTGCCGCGTGCTATACTTGAAATAAATTCGATATGAGCGCAATCACGCAACTCAGTTGGCGTGCGATGTCTCGCGCGGATGGGTACCTCTTGCGTATGCACGGCCCTAGCGAGCGTGACACGGCATGGCAGTGCCGCGTGCTATACTTGAAATAAACTCGATATGAGCACATTCACGCGACTCGGTTGGCGTGTGACGTCTCGCGCGGATGAGCACCCCTTTCGTAATCTGCCGATCCACGGCCCTAGCGAGCGTGTTACGGCATGGCAGTGCCGCGTGCTATACTTGAAATAAATTCGACATGCGCGAATTCACGCAACTCAGTTGGCGTGTGACGTCTCGCGCGGATGGGTATCCCTTGCGTAATCTGCCGATGCGCGACCCTAGCTAGCATGAAACGGCATGGCAGTGCCGCGTGCTATACTTGAAATAAACTCGATATGAGCGCATTCACACAACTCAGTTGGCGTGTGACGTCTCGCGCGGATGGGTACCACTTGCGTAATCTGCCGATGCACGGCCTTAGCGAGCGTGTTACGGCATGGCAGTGCCGCGTTATATACATGAAATAAGTTTGATATGCGCGCATTCACGCAACTCGGCGTGTGACATCTCGCGCGGATGGGAACCACTTGCGTAATCTGCCGATGCGCGGCCCTAGCGAGCGTGTTACGGTATGCCAGTGCCGCGTGCTATACTTGAAATAAACTCGATATGAGAGCATTCACGCAACTCGGCGTGTGACGTCTCGCGCGGATGGGTACCCCTTGCGTAATCTGCCGATGCGCGACCCTAGCGAGCGTGTTACGCCATGGCAGTGCCGCGTGCTATACTTGAAATAAACTCAATATGAGCGCATTCACGCAACTCAGTTGGCGTGTGACCTCTCGAGCAGATGGGTACTCCAGGTGTAATCTGCAGATTCGCGGCCCTAGCGAGCGTGTTACGGCATGGCAGTGCCGCGTGCTATACTTGAAATAAACTCGATATGAGCGCATTCACTCAACTTAGTTGGCGTGTGACGTCTCACGCGGATGGGTACCGCTTGCGTATGCACGGCCCTAGCGAGCGTGTTACGGCATGGCAGTGCCGCGTGCTATACTCGAAATAAGTTTGATGTGCGCGCATTCACGCAACCCGGCGTGTGACATCTCGCGCGGATGGGCACCCCTTTCGTAATCTGCAGATGCACGGCCCTAACGAGCGTGTTACGGCATGGCAGTGCCGCGTGCTATACTTGAAATAAATTCGACATGCGCGAATTCACGCAACTCAGTTGGCGTGTGACGACTCGCGCGGATGGGTACCCCTTGCGTAATCTGCCGATGCGCGGCCCTAGCGAGCGTGTTACGGCATGGCAGTGCCGCGTGCTATACTTGAAATGAACTCAATATGAGCGCATTCACGCAACTCAGTTGGCGTGTGACATCTCGCGCGGATGGGCACCCCTTGCGGAAAATGCCGATGCGCGGCCCTAGCGAGCGTATTGCGGCATGGCAGTGCCGCGTGCTATACTTGAAATAAGTTCGATATGCGCGCATTCACGCAACTCAGTTGGCGAGTGACGTCTCGCGCGGACGGGTACCCCTTGCATAATCTGCCGATGCGCGGCCCTAGCGAGCGTGTAACGGTATGGCAGTGCCGCGTGCTATACTTGAAGTAAACTCGATATGAGCGCATTCACTCAACTTAGTTATCGTGTGACGTCTCACGCGAATGGGTACCCCTTGCGTATGCACGGCCCTAGCGAGCGTGTTACGGCATGGCACTGCCGCGTGCTATACTTGAAATAAGTTTGATATGCGCGTATTCACGCAACCCGGCGTGTGACATCTCGCGCGGATGGGCACCCCTTTCGTAATCTGCCGAAGCACGGCCCTAGCGAGCGTGTTACGGCATGGCAGTGCCGCGTGCTATACTTGAAATAAATTCGACATGCGCGAATTCACGCAACTCAGTTGGCGTGTGACGTCTCGCGCGGATGGGTACCCCTTGCGTAATCTGCCGATGCGCGGCCCTAGCGAGCGTGTTACGGCATGGCAGTGCCGCGTGCTATACTTGAACTCAATATGAGCGCATTCACGCAACTCGGTTGGCGTGTGGCGTCTCGCGCAGATGGGTACTCATGGCGTAATCTGCCGATGCGCGGCCCTAGCGAGCGTGAAACTACATGGCAGTGCCGCGTGCTATACTTGAAATAAACTCGATATGAGCGCATTCACGCAACTCAGTTGGCGTGTGACGTCTCGCGCGGATGGGTACCCCTTGCGTAATCTGCCGATGCGAGGCCCTAGCGAGCGTGTTACGGCATGGCAGTGCCGCGTGCTATACTTGAAATAAACTCAATATGAGCGCATTCACGCAACTCAGTTGGCGTGTGACGTCTAGCGCAGATGGGTACTCCTGGCGTAATCTGCCGATCCACGGCCCTAACGAGCGTGAAACGGCATGGCAGTGCCGCGTGCTATACTTGAAATAAACTCGATATGAGCGCATTCACACAACTCAGTTGGCGTGTGACGTCTCGCGCGGATGGGTACCCCTTGCGTAATCTGCCGATGCGCAGGCCCAGCGAGCGTGTTACGGCATGGCAGTGCCGCGTGCTATACTTGAAATAAACTCGACATGAGCGCATTCACGCAACTAAGTTGGCGTGTGACGTCTCGCGCGGATGGGTACCCCTTGCGTAATCTGCCGATGCGCGGCCCTAGCGAGCGTGTTACGGCATGGCAGTGCTGCGTGCTATACTTGAAATAAACTCGATATTTGCGCATTCACGCCACTCAGTTGGCGTGCGACGTCTCGCGCGGATGGGTACCCCTTGCGTAATCTGCCGATGCGCAGGCCCAGCGAGCGTGTTACGGCATGGCAGTGCCGCCTGCTATAGTTGAAATAAACACGATATGAGCGCTTTCACGCAACTCAGTTGCCGTGTGACGTCTCGCGCGGATAGGTACACCTTGCGTAATCTGCCGATGCGCGGCCCTAGCGAGCGTGTTACGGCATGGCAGTGCCGCGTTTTATACTTGAAATAAACTCGATATGCGCGCATTCACGAAACTCAGTTGGCCTGTTACGTCTCGCGCGGATGGGTACCTTTGCGGAATCTGCCGATGCACGGCCCTAGCGAGCGTGTTACGGCATGGCAGTGCCGTGCTAGTTTTCATGTGACGTCACGCGAGCCACTTCCGCCGGATGTCCGCCATTGCCGGGTACTGAAGATAGCTGGGCTCGCGGCGCCTGCGCGTTCGTTCGCTGCTCTGTTCCACGCAAGACGATGGCCAAAGCCGACCGGCGTGAGTTTTTCCGCTCCTATTTGAACGAGCTTGTGGGGCCTACGCGGGCTCGGTACGAATCCAAGGTGGAAATGTGCGGTGGCGTGGACGCCTACACACTACGCGTTGGGACGGACTCCGCTCCCGATGCAGACTTCTAAGCACGATGCACGTAGATATCATCAGTTACCTAGTGTTATCAACTAGCTACGTGTCTCTTCAGCAGATGAAGGCATACAAGTCTCTTGAGGCTCATAATTACTTCACCAGTGGACGGGTAAATGTGTGACTGCCATGCAAGTGCCATCGAAGCGTGTTCTGAGCGGTGAGCTTCCTTAACGTCGAAGCATGTGTGCGCGGAAGCGCGCGTTTGTGTTCGTATTTAAAATATAGATTTGTACTCTAATATTTGTGGCTAACATGCCGCCCGCAGCACGCATTAGACTGTATGGTCGCTTTGTTTCGAATGGCAGATACGAGTTCGTGTATGTAGGGTATGTGCGAGTGGAAAATGATTGCAAGTGAAAGAAATGGAGCTTTTGGCATACGCTTACAGCCTCAGATTAAATGCTTGAATTCACTGTAGCCTTAAATTATGGACGAAATTCGTAGTTGGGTGTTTGACGTGCTGATGCTGCAGCTGGGCAACTAGTCATGCCGGTGAATCACGCATGCCACTGACCTGAAATGTCCGAGTGAACGCGCATGCTTCATCAGCTGGTAACATTACCAGGCAACTGGATCGCGAGGCAGTGGAGTACAGTATATTTTTTCCCCGAGGACACGCATCCCGTTAACTTTTCCGGGCAACAGATTGTTTCTGCATTTTGTTCCAATCGAAATGCGGCTGCCGGGGCCGGAATCGTACAAGCAATCCTCAGATCAGTGACATCTTAAGATGTAGATTGCTGTCAGCACCTAATTACTGGTCATTTTTTCTCAGGTCACCCATTCACAAAGGCTACGGGAGGCACCACTGAAGGTGTGGGTTCTGGCAGAGCTTGACGGAGCCATCGTGACAGCGCACTGCACTTGAATGGCAGGTGCAGGCGAAGCCTGCTCTCACATTGGTGCTACATTGTTCACTGTTGAGACGGCAGTATGTCTCAGAGACTCACGAGTGTGCACGGACAACACCGTCTCAGCCAACACATAGACGACGGCGAGGCTCGTGTACCACAGTTCATTACCAGCTGCAGCTGCCACGGTAAACATCTCCGACAGCGACCGTATGTAGGCTTATGTCAATCAATAAAGTTTACTTTTTCTTACCTGTGATAAAGTGCCGACCGCATACACGAACGTTGTCCAGGTTTTTCAAGTCTTTCCGGTTGATCCGTGCGAGCCAAAGGCTTCGACGCTTCTCCAAAAGGAGCTTTGTGCACTCGCACTGCCAGCTAATCAGTTTCGGTAAACAGTGAAGTCCAACGCCCGGCTCGGTGTTTGTTTTCTGAGCAGAAGACTTGCTTCTGCTTGCGCAGTCGAACATGGCACACATCGGCATGATGACACCCCTCAGAACCAGAAATACTGCTACGGTTGTGCTTGTGCTTGGAACGCTCGTGCTTGGTGCGCTCGCGCTTGGAACGCGAAGAGGACGAAGTGCGTTTCTGCTGCTGGGCTTCGCGTGCCCGGTTGTTCGGCTGCGTGGCTGTAAGCTGTTTCCCTGTAAATATATTTTTCCCTTTTGGTGTGCACATCTTCACGTTACATTATTGGTGTGAGGTGCTGGGTACAGCCACAGCAAGCACGGAACTTCGCAGCGGTCGTCAGCTCGCCGGCTCTTCAACCATGACCAGCGAAGGGGCCGCTCCGTCGGCGTCCGCCAACCCGGCGTTCGTCATTGCCCATCCGAGAGATCCTGGGACCTTCAACGGAACGGACGGCGTCGACGTGGAGGACTGGCTCGCAATGTACGAGCGCGTGAGCACACACAACAGGTGGGACCCGACCCTAAAGTTGGCCAACGTCATCTTCTACCTGACGGGCACTGCCAGGGTATGGTTCGAGACCCACGAGGATGAACTCACCAGCTGGGATCTCTGCAAGCGCAAGCTTTGTGACCTGTTTGGTAAGCCATTCGGGCGTCAGCTCACTGCGAAGAAGGAGCTCGCATGCCGTGCACAAACGTCCACAGAGTCCTATGTATCATACATTCAGGACATATTAGCTCTCTGCATGAAAGTCGACGCCACTATGTCAGAGTGCGACAAAGTAGGTCACGTGCTCAAAGGCATCGCAGATGACGCCTTTAACCTTCTTGTATACAAGGACTGCGGAACGGTTGACGCAATCATCAAGGAATGCCGCCGGTTCGAACAAGCGAAGAGCCGCCGAATTTCTCCGCAGTTCACGCGGTTGCCGAATACGACTGCGACGTCGTCCTGTGTAGACTCGACTCCACCGAGCCGTCTGCCGACATCTGAGAGCCTGACACGACTTGTGCGCCAAGAAGTAGAGGCAATGTCCCCCGTTGCGTTTCATCCACCCGCAACAGACAGTACTCCAGCAGTATCCCTTATACAGGCTGTCGTTCGCAAAGAATTTGCCAATCTTGGGATTCAACCTGTTTGCTCAGTTAGTGCCCCATATGCTCGCCGCATGTCCCCGGAGCTCGGTTCTGAACGTGCATACTACCCTCGACGCAGCCGCAATCCAGATGAATGGAGAACACCTGATGACAGGCCCATCTGCTTTAACTGCTCCCGAGTTGGCCACATATCTCGACACTGCCGAAGCCGTCCGTCCTCGACCTACAGCCGCTACCCGCCGGGTTCTGCATATTCCCGCCGCTCTCCCTCGCCCTCGGAAACGACCTCTTCTGGCCACAACGCTCAGACCCCGCTTACCAACCGTTCGTCGTCACCTCAGCGCCGTCGATCTCCATCGCCCCGACCTCGCCGCCCTTCGTCGCCGGCCCCATATGCCCGCTCCCGGTCGGAAAACTGATGGCTGCAGCGTCTGGGGGTGATGCTGCTCTGACGACCCGACCAGAAAACCCTCCTTTAACTCTTCATGCTCATCGGAACATCCTTAACGTCGACGTGGACGGGGTCCCTGTTACCGCTCTGATCGACACTGGAGCGCACGTCTCAGTCATGAATGCTCGTCTTCGCCGTCGCCTAAGGAAAGTGCTCACTCCTGCCCCCTCAACTGTGGTCCGTGTTGCAGATGGCGGTATGTCTATTGTCGTCGGAATGTGTACTGCTCGTGTTTCAATAGCCGGCCGCCATACTTCTGTGCTCTTCACTGTCCTCGAACACTGCCCTCATGACATCATTCTCGGCCTTGACTTTCTCACCGACCATTCCGCCCTTATAGATTGCGCCACAAGCATCGTTCAACTCGCTCTACCTGTTCCTTCAGAGCCACCGGATCCAATTGTTCACCGACTGTGCACCGCCGACTTTGTCCGCCTGGACCCCGATGCCGCCACTTATGTCCGTTTCTCCTCGGTCCCGCCAGTTCCCGATGGTGACTACATCATTACTCCGGTTCCTGATGTGCCCTTTACACGCAGTGTTGCCCTTGCGCATACAGTTGTCACCATGTCGGCAAATCAAGCGTCCCTTCCGGTTCTCAACTTTGCCTCTTACGTTCAGCCGCTCCCACAAGGTATGTCGCTCGCCACGCTGTGCCCTGCTGCCGAATGCGTCGTATCGGCGGTGAGAAGCGTCCCACCCTCGTCGAACTGCCGCGACTCTGACGTCCCACCACCTGATGAATATGCAAAAATGATTGCTGCTGACCTCTTACCAGGGCAAGCTCACGACCTTCGGTATCTTCTGTCGTCTTTTCGCGACATCTTTGACTTCGATGACCGCCCTTTGGCTCGAACATCTGTGGTCACGCATCGCATCAACACCGGTGACGCAGCTCCTATTCACAGACGACCCTACAGAGTGTCCAGTACAGAACGCACCATCATAGAGCAAGAGGTGGACAAGATGCTCAGTAAAGACATCATAGAGCCCTCGTCGAGCCCTTGGGCCTCACCAGTTGTGCTGGTTAAAAAGAAGGACGGCAGCTGGCGCTTTTGCGTTTATTACCGGCACCTAAACAACATAACAAAAAAAGACGTCTATCCACTCCCAAGAATAGACGATGCTTTGGACTGCCTTCACGGAGCCAAATTTTTCTCTTCAATTGACCTTCGGTCCGGGTATTGGCAAATCTCTGTTGATGACAATGACCGCGAAAAGACGGCATTCGTCACACCGGACGGCTTATATCAGTTTAAAGTTATGCCATTCGGTCTCTGTAATGCGCCAGCTACCTTCGAAAGAATGATGGACTCCTTGCTTCGCGGCTTTAAATGGTCCACATGTCTATGTTACCTCGACGATGTTGTGGTTGTTTCGCCCACGTTTACCACGCACCTCGAAAGACTGGCGAGCATTCTTTCTGTCTTCCGTCGAGCCGGGCTACAGCTCAATTCGTCGAAATGTCAATTCGGTCGCCGCACTCTCACCATTCTCGGACATCTAGTCGACGCTTCTGGTGTCCGCCCGGATCCTGTTAAAGTTAAAGCCGTCAAGGACTTCCCTATTCCCCAGTCGTCTACGGATGTGCGCAGCTTCGTCGGCCTCTGCTCGTACTTCCGCCGTTTCATCAAAAATTTTGCCGGCACCGCTCGCCCCCTGACCGACCTTCTAAAGAAAGACACCCCTTTTACCTGGGGCCCTGCCCAAGAGGAGGCCTTTTCTTCGTTAGTCGACTTACTCACCTCCCCACCTATTCTGGCCCATTTTGATCCGTCGGCTCCGACTGAAGTTCGCACAGACGCCTGCGGTTATGGGATTGGCGCCGTGCTAGCCCAACGTCACCAAGGGCAAGAACGCGTTATTGCATATGCCAGCCGCCTCCTTTCTACAGCTGAGCGAAATTACTCAATTACAGAGCGCGAGTGTCTAGCTCTTGTTTGGGCCGTAGCTAAGTTCCGACCGTACCTGTTTGGCCGTCCATTCTCCGTAGTGACCGATCACCACGCCCTCTGTTGGCTGTCTTCACTGAAAGACCCCACAGGCCGGCTCGGACGTTGCGCCTCCAAGAGTATTCTTACACTGTTCATTACAAGTCAGGGCGTCTCCATCAAGACGCCGACTGCCTGTCTCGGCACCCTGTAGAGCCGCCTGATCCTGGAGACAACGACCTCGGCCCGTGCCTCTTCGCTATCTCCGATCTGGTTAACATCGCGGACGAGCAGCGACAAGACTCTTCCTTGCGTATTCTCATTGATCGCCTCAACTGTGCCAGCCGAGATCCTTCATTGCAACTGTTCGTCATTCAGGATGGCGTCCTATACCGCCGCAACCTTCGTCCTGACGGACCTCCGCTCCTGCTAGTCGTTCCCCAGCGCCTCCGTTCATCTGTCCTAGCGGAACTACACGACCTACCGACCGCAGGCCACCTCGGCGTCTCCCGCACATACGATCGGGTCCGACGCCGCTTCTTTTGGCCTGGTCTGTACCGCTCTGTTCGGCGTTACGTTGCCTCCTGCGACCTCTGTCAACGCAGGAAGAGACCATCAACGTTGCCTGCTGGCCTTCTACAGCCTATTGACGTACCTCTCGAACCATTCTACCGTGTTGGACTCGACCTTCTCGGACCTTTCCCGACGTCCTGCTCCGGCAACCGTTGGATTGCTGTCGCGACCGACTATGCGACCCGGTACGCTATCACGCGTGCGTTACCAACAAGTTGCGCAACCGATGTCGCCGACTTCCTATTGCAGAACGTAATCCTTCACCACGGCGCTCCACACCAATTGCTGACGGACCGCGGCCGCTACTTTTTGTCCCGAGTAGTTGACGATATCCTCCGGTCCTGTGGCACGCAGCATAAGCTCACTACAGCTTACCATCCCCAGACGAACGGGCTTACCGAGCGCCTCAACAGGACTCTGACCGATATGCTATCCATGTATGTCTCGCCCGACCACCGCGATTGGGACGTTGCCTTGCCTTATGTAACATTTGCTTATAATTCGTCGCGGCATGATACCACCGGCTATTCTTTCTACCTTCTGTTTGGTCGGCATCCTGCGCTGCCATTGGATACATTACTACCGAGTTCTACTGCCTCGACCACAGAGTATGCACGTGACGCCATCTCCCGAGCAACTATGGCCCGTGAAATCGCCCGAGACCGGCTCACCGCATCTCAGACCTACCAGAAGTCAGTTTACGACCGCCGGCATCGCCCAGTACACTATCCGCCGGGCTCACTCGTCCTCCTTTGGTCTCCTTCTCGCCATGTCGGTCTCTCTGAGAAACTTCTACGTCAGTACAGTGGCCCTTATCGAGTTCTCCGTCAGGTGACCGACGTGACCTACGAGATTACACCTCTTCATGCTCCGACGTCGTCCACTAGCCCTTTGACTGACGTCGTTCATGTAGTCCGTCTCAAACCGTACCACACGCCTGCTACATCATCCACTTAGCACCGGGACGGTGCTTTTACCACCGGGAGTTATGCTACGGTTGTGCTTGTGCTTGGAACGCTCGTGCTTGGTGCGCTCGCGCTTGGAACGCGAAGAGGACGAAGTGCGTTTCTGCTGCTGGGCTTCGCGTGCCCGGTTGTTCGGCTGCGTGGCTGTAAGCTGTTTCCCTGTAAATATATTTTTCCCTTTTGGTGTGCACATCTTCACGTTACAATACGAACGCACGGACTGACTGCGTCCCCTGTAGGTTTGTGTGGCTTGGCGCTCAGCGCCTGCGGTTCCGCTCAGTACCCAGAAGCCCTCGTATGTGACGTCCGTGAAAACTATGTTTATGTTCTGCTCCACCGAGTGAAGAGACGAGTGATTACCGTGCCCCCAACATGGGAAGCCCAAACAAAAAGCCTTTATTCATGCCCGCAGGCAGAATATATAGACCAGATTCTTTTACCCTCGCACGCAGGCTGCCGGAGTGCTCCCACTCTCAAAACCAGTCGCCATCTGTCGGCGCGTGCGGCACGGACTGCGGGCGGGTCGCGCCGGCGGCGTGTAGAGTGCGTTTACATGTTCTTCGCTTCCGTCGCTGATGCGCTCTATCACCTAACGTATATGGGTGTGTGCTGTGCATCACTACTCAGATTTCCCCAGGCCGTTCTACGGTTATCTGACACACATTGTTACACATATATCCGAGGGTAGTCAACCGGGTAGGGTGCGGATTCGAAACAGGTACTTACAAGCACATTTTGCGCTGGCATGTCGTTTGTTGCCGTCTTTTACGTACGCTAACATCTATGATAATTTTATGCATCAGGATGTATATTTATTGATTTGACTCGATGGTGCAGTGATGTGCAAGCTGTAACGGGATCGGCCAGCTGCAGACCGAAGCTTGTCCAGGCGAAGCACGTGTTTTCGATCAGCAGTACGTCTTCGACATCCATGTGCTGAGCTTGCTTTTGTTCCCGTTAAACACATTTCGTGCACGGGGATGTAAGCGCGACGCTACCAATTTAAGTTGCTATTTCCACATCTATCTCAGAGGGATCTGAGGGTAAAGGGCTGACCGTAGTATCTCTGGTGTTCGTACCTGCTTGAATCACAGCTATATATGCACGATTTTATTACATTCTGTGACACTTGGCCAAGCGGCTAAGCGACGCTGTCACACGCGCCGAGAGCTTCCGAATAAAATAAACGTGACTTCAGGCCGCAGAATTAGTGAAAGCTGGCCTCCCTGCCGATATTGACTCAGTCTTTCAATATTGATTCAAATGATTCAATATTGATTCAAAATGTTTTTGTGCGCCAGATAGCATAAATTATGGCTAAAACAGTTTTCTGTTAGCCCTGCAACTCAGTTGAGCTCACAACAATAAATTGCTGATGTAACTGGCGCACCACGTAGCTGGCGACAAGGAAGCCCTATTTGTGGTGGGTGCTTTATGGCCTGCAGGAAGGATTAAGAGTGCATTAGAGCTGAAATTGCATTCTAGCTGTGCACATAATGCTTTATACTGACCAAAAAAGTTTTCTCAGCCACATACCCTAGGAAGACAGGGCAAGCCAACCCCAGTGTGGTAGCGGTGGTGATAAACTCGAACACACACGAAATTGTTAGCGCATCGCTACGAGACTACACGGTAACCGAGGCTGAAGAAGCGGCCGTCGCTCTAGCTGCAGCGGAGGGCTACCGGACTAAGCGGTCCTTAACCATTCTCACCGACTCTCAAGAGGCATGCTGAAACTACACGTTACGCAGAATAGGACACAGAGTGCTCCACATACTCCGCTCTGGAGGTCACCACACAAGAAGCACACAAGAAGAAAACCCAGTTAAACACACGATAGAGTGGACGCCAGGCCACACGGACATGGAAGGCAACCGAGAGGTCGACAAGGTAGCTCGAGGATACACTACATACCGAGCCCCCTACGATATCGGTCTCGAGGATGCCGAGCCAGTCCATAGAGAGTACTCGGTTATACTCAACCACTACAGGGGCAGCAGGAAGCGGTATCCCCCACCGCACAACTCTCTCACCAGAGAAGACTCCGTAGCTTGGAGGCTGCTACAAACAGGCACATACCCGAACTTGAACACACTCAGTAAGATACAACCCACACAATACACAGACAAATGCCCATGGTGCCAAGAAACACCCACGCTATACGACATAACGTGGGCGTGCCAGGAGATAGATGCGGTACCAATAATACCAAACCCCAGTGCGGAGCAGTGGGAAGGAATGCCCTCCAGCGACCGTCAGGACGTCCAACTTGGGCTATTCCCACGGGCTCAGCTGGCAGTAGCATCCAGCGGAGCCCTGGACTAGGGGCAGACGGCCACCGCTAAGAAGATGGAAGACACCATCTGATTCCGCGAAATCTCACCAATCTTAGAGCTCAATAAAGGTTTTTCGTCTTCCTCCTCTCTGCGATAGAGCACCAGGACGGTAGCGATATAAGCGCGAGCGCGTGCTAAGCGCCGGCACAATTATCATGAATGCCGAACTAAATGTCATCAATTTTTATCTTTTTGATAACCCAAAGACTTCCTGCAATGGAAGTATGCAGGGTAAGGTTTTGATAGCGCCCGCAGGGTAGTAATTCATGGCTAAATGCAGGCGCGGCCCGCAGAGCTGCCGCAGACCCGTAGTCCCCAGTGAAACGCCCGCATCGCGGCGCGACAGTCGGCGAAAAATGGCCGTGCCCGAGAGCGGCCCTGGATTCTGATCCATACGCACTGAGGGGCACCGCCCACTTGCTCCTAGCGCTATCGCGTGACAACTCAAACAAGCACAAGGCGGCGACCACTACATCTTCCATCCTGAGACTGTTACAAGTTCAACCTGCGCAGTGGTCTCATTGCACGACCGTATCGCGTTCGAGTCTGTTCTTGAGGTTGAGGCGAACCCTGGATCTCAGGCGAATAAGGATACGTGCAAAGGTCCCACCGGCAACGAGCAGGAAGAAGTTTGTAGCGACCTTTCAGGTTTTGATGGCGAGGCTGCTGCCTGTTCTGGGATGTTCTGGCCAGTTGGGAAACGCACCAGATGGCGACGATTTCTCTGCAGAATGCTGGCAAGAGTCTCAACCACGTACGACCGAGGCCACTGAGCAGGGCTGAGGACCCGACCGCTGCAACCAATGTCCTTGACTCATACGTCGTCCCCTGGTTTCAGAGGACTCAGAGGGCTTGCACTGTGACCCTGTTGCACCTTGGCTGCACCTTGACCGTTTCCCTGTTGCATCTTGGTTGCAGAATCCTGTGCCCTGAATGTCTCGTGACTTGGCAGTGCTGGCAGAAGCCGTTCTAGCAGTCCCGGAAGGCGTGTTTGCAGTTTTCGTCCCATTAGTAATTGTGCTGGAGATATGCCCGAAACACCAGGCGTCTCGGTAAGTGAGAAGGGCCAGGTACGGATCAGAGCTTTTCTCAAGCAGGTCCTTCACTGTCCGCACCATACGCTCGGCCTCTCCGTTACTCTGGAGGTATCGAGGGCAGCTTGTATCACGACGGAATCCTTATGATCGGGGGAACTCGGCGAAACCGTTGGATACGAACTGAGGTCCGTTGTCTGTCCGCACGACATCGAGAATCCCGAAGCAAGCTAAGCAACTCTTCGCAGCAGCAATAACCGCCGTAGCAGTTGCAGTCCCCAGTGTGACCACTTCAGGGAATCTAGAGTAGTAATCAACAATCAGAACATAGTCACGTCCTTTAAACTGGAATAGGTCGATACCGAGGTGTTGCCATGGCCTCTCCCGTGTGCGAGTTGGCATCAGTGGCTCTGAACGTACGACTCTCATCTCGGCACACTTGGGACACTGGGCCACAAGATGTTCAATGTGCAGGTTGCAATTTGGCCACCAAACGCACTCTCGTGAGCGTTCTTGACAGCGGCGTACCCCTTGGTGCCCTTCGTGCAGCAATACGTGAATGTCCTGGCGTTGATCAGACGGAATAACGATACGGCAATCCAACAGAAGCAGACCCTCATACACACTCGGTCTGTCTCTCTCCTTCCAGTACGCTGCTATGTTGGTTGGTACTCAGTTCTTGGAAGGCCAGCCTCTCTCGCAGTAAGTCATGACAGGAACACTCCCCATCTTGACCTTGCTGTCGGCGAACATCATCTAGCCAACTTGCCACGCGAGGAGGTAGATCCTTCAGGACCTCACCGATAAGGATTTCCAGGCTGTTAACGGCTTTCGAGGCTGGCAGTGAAATAAACTCGATATGTGCGCATTCATGCATCTCGGCGTGTGAAGTCTCGCGCGGACGGGTACGCCTGGCGTAATCTGCCGATGCATGGCCCTATGGGCACCGCGCAGGAACCCAGGGGGCAGCACTCTCGGCGAACAGCCAGTGCCGCCGGAGCAAATGCGCTGGGAGAGTCGCGGCCGCCTGGGTCGGGCACGCGCCCAGTTTGGGGCGGCTATCGGGAAGTTTTCGGGACTTTTGCAGCGAGGTGGTAGCGATTTGGGCTAGTTGGAGTGACACAGCGATAAATAAACAGTGCGGGAACATAACGCCACCAGACAGAGAGACGTGGACGAGACCTGGCTTTATGCTGGGCGCTTACTTCCAAGTAGCAAAGCACGAGAAACGGAGCACACTACACAAGGAGAAGGGTGCCCAGCGTCACGAATTTTTCGCCCTCCGTAGCTTAAGCGCCGCAAAATTGCCCGTTTCCTGAGAGCCAGGTTGGCAAGAATAAGGAGAAAAAATTGCTGATGGCCTAGCTCTGATAGGCCAGGATATACGTAGCGAAAGGGCGGCTTTTGCATCGGAAGAGTGCATTCACTAGATGCGCCTTTATTTATGGTTAAAGCTTGAGCCCTCGTGGCGGTGTGGTGTCGTGCAGGACTAACGCATTTAAAAATTCCTTTTTTCCGCGCACTATTTGCGATTGGAATGCGCTATCCACCGACACGGTTGATTGCCCAACGGTTTCGTCATTCCTCTGTGCACTTGCGCATAAATCCTGAGTGACATGTGCCTCCCCCCCCCAAAAAAATGAAACTCATGTTGTAAATGGTATCTTGTGTGTTTGTTTTTGTTCTGATTTATTATTCAGCGTCCTGTATCTTGTTTGCAGATTTTAATGTTTTTGAATTTGTTGATTTGTGTTGTCCACTCCTGCCCAAGGCCTGATAATAAGGCTGGCAGTACCTATAAATAAATACAAATTTCTTAACAATTTTTGTTCTCGCACCTGTATGATGATTGAGGAAATCATCGCAACTGCAAAATTTCTTATCGTTTTATTTCAAACTGAATTATTATTGGAAAATGGATATATTGTAACAGTTGTTACACTGAAAAGGAACTGCAGCGGCTGAACGAGGGCACCAGAGAAACGGACCTACACTTCAGCGTCGTCTACTTCTAGAGGCTGCGATCTCTTTCTTCTTCTACTTCCAATCCTCGTGTTACTGCCCCCTCTTCAGGAGCATCGCCCCGATGCGGTGTTACCGTCAGACCGAATAGCGGGAAGAAAAAGTGTTCAAGAGGTACACCACGAGTCTTACATCACGGAATATGACTACATGCAGCCGGAAAGTCACTCGGGGGGGTCGCTCGTAGTACGGCTTCATTCGCACCACATGCACAACGTCGCTGCGCTTGCCGTTGTGCGATGAACGAGCTGGCGAGGCTGGTGCAACTTCGTACGTTACGTCGCTGAGGCGGCGGACAACAAGGTAAGGGGCGAAGTAGCGGCGCAGTAACTTTTCGGACAGCCCGCGACAACGAACGGGCGTCCAAACCCACACATAGTCACCTGGGTGGTAGGTAACGTAGCGGCGTCCAAGGTTGTAGCGGTCAGCATCGATCTGCTGCTGACGGTGAATGCGGAGTCTGGCCAGTTGCCGTGCTTCTTCCACGCGCTGAACATAGGTGGCGACGTCGACAACAAGTTCGCTCTCACTGTCAGGGGGGTCCACGGGTAGCATAGCATCGAGGGGGGTGGTAACCTGTCGACCAAAGACTAATTCGAACGGAGTGAACTGCGTCGTCTCTTGCTGCGCGGTATTATACGCGAATGTTGTGTATGGGAGAATTTCGTCCCATGTCTTGTGCTCGATACCAATATACATGGAAAGCATGTCGGTCAAGGTACTGTTGAGGCGTTCTACCAAGCCATTTGTCTGCGGGTGGTAGGCTGTTGTACGTCTATGGCTGGTGTGCGTGAGCTTGAGTACAGCCTGAGTGAAGCGGGCCGTAAATGCAGCTCCACGGTCAGTAATGATAGCTGCAGGAGCGCCATGACGCAGGACGATGTTGTGGACGAAGAAGTCGGCGACTTCAGCAGCAGTACCGTTTGCAAGTGACGTGGTCTCAGCGTATTGGGTCAAATAATCTGTCGCGACCGCAATCCACCAGTTTCCTCTGGTCGACTTCGGAAAAGGGCCGAGGAGGTCTATGCCAATTTGCTGAAAAGGGGTCTTTGGTGGTGCTATGGGCTGCAGAAAGCCGGCTGGCTTCAGAGGAGGAGATTTGCGCCGTTGGCAATCCCGGCATGTTGTTACGTATCTACGCACGGATGGGAGTAAATTGGGCCAGTAATACTTAAGCCGAATCTTTGCCAGTGTGCGACTAACCCCCAAGTGGCCGGCGGATGGTTCATCATGACAAGAGCTTAAGATTTCGGATCGTAACTGGGATGGCACAACAAGCAGAAACGTCTCTTTGTTGCTGTCAAAGTTGCGCTTGTAGAGGACTCCACGCCGCAGAATGAAGGCCTGTAGTCCACGGCGAAACACACGAGGTACATGAGAATTCAAACCCTCCAGATACTTAACGAGTGGCGCCAACTCAGAATCTGCTCGTTGAAGCTGCGCCATACGGGAGATGCTAATGGCACAAACAACAGGGCAATCTTCAGGGATGTCTTGCGTAGCCGGTTCCACGGGCGCTCGTGATAAACAGTCCGCGTCCTGGTGCTGCCGACCCGATTTACAGACGACCGTAACGTCGTACTCCTGTAAACGGAGGCTCCATCTGGCCAACCGGCCAGAAGGGTCTTGAATGCTGGCCAGCCAGCATAGCAAGTGATGATCGCTGACAACACGAAACGGTCGGCCGTAGATGTAAGGTCGAAACTTACTCAGAGCCCAGATGACGGCAAGGCACTCTTTTTCGGTCGTCGAATAGTTCCGTTCCGATCGAGAAAGTGTGCGGCTCGCGTAGGCGATTACTCGCTCTGCGCCATCCTGCCACTGTACGAGGATCGCTCCGAGGCCGACATTGCTGGCGTCAGTGTGGACATCAGTCTCTGCATTCTCGTCAAAATGAGCTAGTATTGGTGGACTTTGAAGGCGGCAGCGGAGTTCCTCGAAGGCTGCGTCTTGGGCACTTCCCCATACGAAGGGTGTGTCATCTCGAGTCAAGGCAGTCAATGGCTCAGCTAGGCGAGAAAAATCTTTAACAAAGTGGCGGTAATACGAGCAGAGGCCCAAAAAACGTCGGAGGGCCTTCTTGTCGGTTGAGCGTGGGAAACTGGAGACGGCGGAAGTCTTGTCGGGGTCTGGAAGAACACCTTGTGCGCTGACAACATGTCCTAAGAAACGGAGCTCCTCGAAGGCGAAATGGCATTTCTCTGGCTTGATCGTTAGTTGTGCAGACTGAAGAGCTTGAAGGACAATGCGCAATCGCTGCAAGTGTTGTTCGAAGCTAGACGAAAAGATGACCACGTCGTCCAGGTACACAAGGCACGTCTGCCACTTCAAACCAGCTAAAACAGTGTCCATCATGCGTTGAAATATGGCCGGAGCGGAGCAAAGTCCAAACGGGAGCACCTTAAATTCGTACAGACCGTCGGGTGTCACGAAAGCCGTTTTCTCGCGGTCTCGCTCGTCCACCTCGATCTGCCAATATCCGCTTTTCAGATCTAAGGAAGAGAAGAACCTGGCATCCCGGAGTCGGTCAAGGGCATCATCGATCCTCGGGAGTGGGTATACGTCCTTTTTGGTAACATTATTCAGTTTCCTGTAATCAACACAGAATCGCAACGTGTTGTCTTTCTTTTTCACCAGGACCACCGGCGACGCCCACGGACTTGTTGACGGCTGTATAACGTCGTCTGCAAGCATTTCATCGACTTGCGTCCTAATAGCTTCGCGCTCTTTAGGCGAAACGCAGTATGGACGCTGACAAACTGGTGGCGTAGCCGAATCGATGACAATGCGATGCTTGGCTACCGGCGTACGTCCGACCTTGGAGCTCGCCGCGAAGCAATCTTTAAAATCAAGTAGCAGCGACGACAGAAAGTTCTTCTGATGAGGTGACAACTCCGGGTTGATTTTAACCTTCTGAAGGGCGTTACTTGGTGCGGCATCGTCGTGAAGATTCACCTGTATGGGGCACAGATTCGGCAACCTATCCACGTCGTCGAGGAAGGCGACGGCCATTCCCTTGGCGAGGTGCTGAATTTAGTTCGTGAAATTCGTCAGAAAAACTGTCGCACAGCCGTCATTCAGTTCAACAAGACCGCGCGCAATAGCCACACCCTTCTCGAGCAACAGCGAAGGGTGACTGTCCGCAATACCTTCGTAGTCGTGAAACGAGTCGTTCCTCACTAACACCAGCACACTGGACCGTGGTGGCAGCATTACGTCGTCTTCGACTATACGCAGAGCGTTGACTCCTGGGCCTTCTGTGTTACTGTGCGCCACGGCTTGCTTCGTCGAAAATGTGACTCGCACCTCGTGTAGATCAATCACAGCACCGTTTGCCTGTAGAAAGTCAAGGCCCAGGATCAAATCTCTCGAACACTCACTCAACACGACGAATTTACCCACGTAGACGAAACCGCGGATGCCGACTCGGGCTGTGCACCTTCCGGCCGGGCTAATGAGGTGACCTCCAGCCGTGCAAATGCTAGGGCCCAACCATGGTGTCAAAACTTTGCTCAATTCCTGGGCGAGGGTGTGGCTCATCATGGAATAGTCAGCCCCAGTATCAAGTAAAGCGATGGTGTCAGTTCCGTCAATCGTCACACGCAAATCAGAAGTAGCGCGTCGGATGCTGTCGCTACCCTGCCCGGTGAGGAATCAGCGTATCAGTATATCGGCGGCGGAGGACCTTCAGTTTTCCGGACAGCAGCGGCCTTGCCTCCGGAGACCGCTGGAATTAGTTTTCCCGGCGTGGACTGGGAGAACGCCGCTCAGGGTAGCCGGCGTTTCGGCGAGGGCTTGGGGAACGGTAACGCAGCGGAGATGACGACCTAGGATCGTAGCGACCGTATGTCCCAGGCCTCTGACGGGCCGACAGATGAGCTTCAATTTCGAATGGTCGTTCGCCATTCCGGGGGCAAGGGTCGTCGGGCGCGAAACCACGCAGACCCACTCGGCGGTACGGGCAGGCCCTGTAAAGATGTCCCGCCTCACCACAGTGGTAGCAAAGGGGCCGCCGGTCCGGTGCACACCACACTTCACACTTCCATGGCCGCTGATAAGCTGGTCGAGCAGGCACACGGGAAAGACCAGACTGCTGCGCTGCGTGAGTCGCGGTATTCACGTCGTAGCCTGGCGTTGGGGCCCGGCAGAGGACAGATGCATAGGTTGGTCTGACCTCAGTCTGTCTTGGGATCTCAGGCAGTTGTTGCTGCTGTGCTGCTAGGCGCACCTCGTCCCGGACGACTTCAGACAGCGATGTAACAGACGGCGGTGCTGGGAGGCAGCTGGAGGGCTTGTAATTCCTCCCTGACGATCGACCTGATTAGGTCCAGTAAAACGGCCGCATCACTCCCTAGCGGCATCGAAGAAACAGCGGGTCCATGCGTGCTTACATCCCGATTGTATTGCCGGGCTCGTTGCAGGAGCGTCGTCTCCATGGTAGTCGCTTCCGTGAGGAATTCGGCAACAGTACGCGGTGGACTGCGCACAAGACCGGCGAAAAGTTCCTGCTTGACCCCGCGCATGAGGTGGCGAAGCTTCGTCTCCTCCGCCATGGATGGGTCAGCACGCTTGAAGAGGCGCGTCATGTCCTCTACATACATGCGGACGCTTTCGTTAGTCCGCTGGTTACGGGAGCGAAGCGCAGCTTCAGCTTTCTCCCGGCGGTCTGCGTTGGGGAATGTAGCTATGAGATTTTGGCGAAATGTCTCCCAGGTGGACAGGTTGCCCTCGTGGTTCTCGTACCATGTCCTAGCGGAGTCCTCGAGCGCAAAATACACATTATGGAGCTTACGGTCGTCGCTCCAACCGTTGTAACGGGCGACCCGCTCGAAGATGTCCAGCCAGTCTTCCGCATTTTCGTACACGTCGCCGCGAAAAGATGGCGGTGTTCGCGGCGTGTGGTAGAG
Organism: Amblyomma americanum; assembly: GCF_052857255.1. Classification (NCBI taxonomy): domain Eukaryota; kingdom Metazoa; phylum Arthropoda; class Arachnida; order Ixodida; family Ixodidae; genus Amblyomma; species Amblyomma americanum. Next base: position 227,172,857 of record NC_135498.1, on the reverse strand, counting down.
GATGGGCGCCGGGAACCTACTGTCTGTGGCCATTTCCGGTGGGACTGTCGGTCGAGGCTGCGTCTTCCTCGTCGGGTTGTCAAGAGGCCCGAAATCAGGTGTCTCACCGCGGAGGCAGCGGCTTGGGCGCTGATGGACCGGTGTGAGTGCCGTCTTTATCTCGTAAGCGTACGCAGGTCGGGAAGCGTACCCAGCACTGCTCCACCAGATGTGTAACAGTTGTTACACTGAAAAGGAACTGCAGCGGCTGAACGAGGGCACCAGAGAAATGGACCTACACTTCAGCGTCGTCTACTTCTAGAGGCTGCGATCTTTTTCTTCTTCTACTTCCAATCCTCGTGTCAATATTTTATCCTGTGTCGGAGCCGAGTGTTTGTGGTGCCCTTCCTCGGAAAAAAAATAGTTACAGTCAACAAAAGAGAACAAAAGTACTGAAAAAGACTTGTTTTGCAATCATAAGAGAACACTGCAACAAGGCAGGAGGGGGAAAGCGAAGGACAGGTAGAAAAAAAATTGAGGAGGGAGGGGGAGGCTGTCAAACCACTGAAGAAGAGAAACGGCGGTGGAGCTGGAAGAAAAGGGTGTAGGTGTGGAAACAAAGAGAGGAGCAAGGAATGTTATAAGGCAGGAAAAAAAAAACAAAGCCAAAAGGACGCATTCTAGGCAACAAAGAGATAAAAAATAACATATTGAAATACAATTCTGAGCACGAAAGACATCAGAAAACAACGCATTGAAATACGAGAATCTGATCAAAAGCTTACGTTGGCCAACGTGCCAGGTTTATAATAAACTGCACATCTCCAACCATAAACTTTATCTTTAAGTTTTGAAGCCGACTCGGCTCCTTCATCAGGGGTGCCGGTAGCATTGAGCACGAACAAATTAACATTATAAAGCTTTGCGGCAATACAACTAGTATAAATTAGTTAACCAGCTTACTAGTCCACATGATTCACCAGTTTTCTGATGTCTGCCAACAATGGTATGCCACAAAAGGCATTAAGAATTTACTGCATTCAGAAAATTAGATTTTGGCATTCTGCACAGAGTTTGCATGCTCTGCCTGTATTTATTTTTGCATCTAGTGACTCATTCGAGTTGTTTCTCTCAAACAGGCCGATGTATACAAACAAGAAGGGAGAAAACCCAAGTGTGGAGAAAGGGGCCACTAAATGGCAGCCGCAGTTTAATGACAGTCTCGTTGCTCTAGAGATGTGCGATAAAAGAGGCACTACGAACAGCAGTTGAACACAGCACACCAAGGAAGAGTCTACAGCTTTCTGCTGCACTGGGCCCGAATGTAGCGGAGCGCTTCTAGGGCATGTGGCAGGCTCACTCTGGACAGCAGGACGCGTGCGAGTTCCAGCGACATTGGCCCCTGCAGGCCCTGAGAGGAGGAGCAGCTCCCCCAGCGAGGCCAGCATTGAGCCATGAGGCCACAGAGCCAGCGCAGGACCCACCGAGCGTCCTCTGCAGTGTCAGCTTGGGGGCCGCGGAGGAGGAGGTCCCGGGGAGCCAGGAGCAGCATCTGGCAGACCGTGGCAGCCACTGCCGGGCTGGGCCGCTGGATGTGGGATCAAGATACCCTTGCAATGGCTCCTCCAAACCAGCATATCAGAGAGTGGCAGTCTAGCAGGGTACCACTTAGGAGCATGATGTTAGAGGGCCTGTACAGTTGCTTGGGGGTACCCTTACCCTATAATTCCATTTTTTTTTTCATTGAAACTCTTTTCTACATCACTACCCTCTCGACCAATCAGGATTTTTTAATCACAATGACGGCGACGCTAGCTCGTCACGAGCTTGTTTGCTTATGACTAGCTGAGGTCGTCATGAGTGTTCCGCAATGTTCCGAGTGGCTTTTGATGAGCCCAGCTCGTCAAATGGTGTCTTTTTTATTTGAAACACAGATGGAAACACGGATTCCATCATTTGCACTTTTACTGAATAAGAGTTTGCACCCTTGATGGCATGCCTTGTGTTTCTCGCGCTTTCAAACAAGCATGGCATCATCCATGCAGCATTCTCATAGAGAAGATCAATCTCCGTCAGATGATGAGGATGTCAGCGTCGTGTTTTATTCTTCGAATGAAGAACTAAGTGACGACATTTTTACTGACAGCGAGTCTGAAGTGGAAGAAAGCAGCAATGAGATGTTGGCCAGATCCCTCAAATGGTGTCAGATAGACCACAACAATATTGGTTTGAATTCAAAAGTTCTCTGCCGCCACGGTGGCTCAGTGGTTATGGCGCTCGGCTGCTGACCCAAAAGATGCGAGTTCGAACCCGGCAGTGGAGGTCGAATTTCGATGGAGGCGAAATTCTAGAGGCCCGTGTCCTTTGCGATGTGAGTGCAGGTCAGAGAACCCCAGGTGGTCGAAATTTCCGGAGCCCTTCACTACGGCGTCCCCCATAGCCTGAGTTGCTTTGGGACATTAAATCTCAATAGACCATAAACCCTCAAGGATTCTCCAGGACTGACGGATACAATGGGAAGAGTCGACAGGGCAGATCAGATGCTGTCCAGCTACTCAGTGCCATAGAAACGAAAGATATCATACAAGAAGATTTTTTAACGCTTATTGGATGAGGCGACCTATAATTCATACGACCTCTTTCAGAAAGAAGGAGGCAGAGCATCTCATCCGGAGTAGCGGTTGCAACTTGTTGAGGACACCGTCAGTGGATACTCAAACAATGGCCGTACGAAGAAGAAAGCGAGGCCAGGATATCCCCTGAACATGAAGTGGTTTGCTGAGCACCACTTTCCGCTGAGCATCCTATGAACAGAGAAGAAGCAAGAACCGACACGTCTGCTACCTGATGCGAGATGCAAATGACAAAAACATCCGCAAGGAAACCAGGATCTGGTGCAGGTGGTACCAGAAGGCCCTCTGCACAGTGCCGTGCTTTGAACGATACCACACGGACGGTAGTCTCATCTAGTTTCAAGGAAACCATGGAGCAATAGTGCATTTTGTGCATGGCAGTTTAAAGCCAACCCTTACTTTCTGGAGTTTCAGGAATTTACTTCAGGATACACCTGATAGGCCCTAGGTACGGTATATTGCATGAGGAAGCGAGCAATGACAAATAAAACACTTCTTTTTTTTGCCGTAAAATGTTTTCAAAAATATGTTACTGAAGCATTTCATGTCAGAAAAAAAAAAATTTGCAATTTTGGAACATAACTGTTTATTGAGCCCATAAGGGGGCTAACACTGCCACGTTAAAATTACGTCAACCAGCCTAAACCTGGACACGCTTAGAACCAGGTGTCCCCTTTCATCATCAGCCTTACTACACCCACTGCAGGGCAAAGGCCTCTCCCATGTCTCTCCAATTAACCCTATCCTTTGCCAGCTGTATCCACCCTTTGCCTGCAAACTTCTTAATCTCATCCGCCCACCTAACGTTCTGCCGCCCCCTGCTACGCTTACTTTCTCTTGGAACCCACTCCGTTACCCTTAAAGACCAGCGGTTATCCTGCCTTCGCATTACATGCCCTGCCCAAGCCCATTTCTTTCTCTTGATTTCGACTAGGATGTCATTAACCCGTGTTTGTTCCCTCACCCACTCTGCCCGCTTCCGATCTCTTAACGTTACACCTATCATTTTTCTTTCCATGGCTCGCTGCGTTGTCCTTAACTTAAGCTGAACTCTTCGTTAGCCTCCACGTTTCTGCCCCGTAGGTGAGTACCGGTAAGATCATGCTGTTGTACACATTCCTCTTGAGGGAAATTGGTAAACTGCCACTCATGATCTGCGAGAATTTGCCATATGCGCTCCACCCCATTCTTATCCTTCTAGTTATCTCCCTCTCATGATCAGGATCAGCTGTCACTACCTGCCCTAAGTAGACGTATTCCGGCACAATTTCTAGGCTCTCGCTGCCAATTGTGAACTGTTGTTCCCTTGCTAGGCTGTTGAACATTATCTTGGTTTTCTGCATGTTAATTTTTAGACCCATCGATCTGCTCTGAATGTCTAACTCGTTGATCATGATTTGCAGTTCACCTCCTGAGTGACTCAGCAAGGCAATGTCATCAGCAAATCGCAGATTATTTAGGTATTCTCCATTTATTCTTATTCCCAACTGTTCCCAATTCAGGCCTCGAAATACCTCCTGCAAACATGCGGTGAACAGCATTGGCGAGATCGTGTCTCCTTGCCTGACGCCCTTTCTTATTGGAATTTTATTGCTGACTTTATGGAGGACTATAGTAGCTGTGCAGTTGCTATATATATCTTCCAGTATTTTGACATAAGGCTCTTCTACCCCCTGATTACGCAATGCCTGTATGACTGCTGAGGTTCCCACTGAGTCAAATGCTTTCTCGTAATCAATGAAAGCTATATATAGAGGTTGGTTATATTCTGCGCATTTCTCTATCACCTGATTGATAGCGTGAATATGATCTATTGTGGAATATCCTTTACGAAAGCCTGCCTGATCATTTGGTTGATTAAAGTCTAACGTTGCCCTGACTCTATTAGCGATTACCTTAGTAAGTACTTTGTAGGCAACGGATAGTAAGCTGATCGGCCTGTAATTTTTCAAATCCTTGGCGTCTCCCTTCTTATGAATTAAGATAATGTTTGCATTCTTCCAAGCTTCTGGTACAGTCGAGGTCATAAGGCATTGCGTATACAGGGTGGCTAGTTTTTCTAGCACGATGTCCCCTCCATCCTTCAACAGATCTGCTGTTACCTGATCCTCCCCAGCTGCTTTTCCCCTTTTCATTGCTTCTAAGGCTTTCTTTACTTCATCTTTCGTTACTGGCGGGATGACGCATTGCTGTGCACTGCTGTCTTTCTCTTTAGCGCTCTGATTACATTGGCTACTGTACAGGTCTGTATAGAACTCTTCGGCTACGTTTACTATCTTATCCATATTGCTAATGACATTGCCCTGCTTGTCTCTTAATGCATACATCTGGTTTTTACCTATGCCTAGTTTCCTCTTCACTGTTTTAAGGCTACCTCCGTTCTTTATAGCATGCTCGATTCTCTCCATATTAAACTTCCTTATGTCGGCTACCTTGCGCTTATTTATTAACTTTGATAGCTCCGTTAGTTCTATTCTATCGGTAATGTTAGATGCCTTCATGTTTTGGCGCTTCTTAATCAGATCTTTCGTCACCTGAGATAGCTTCCCGGTATCTTTTCGAACTGTCCTGCCGCCTACTTCTACTGCGCACTCCGTAATTATTGATGTCAGATTATCGTGCATTGAATTAACATCAAGATCATCTTCCTCAGTTAAAGCCGAATATCTGTTTTGCAGCGCTATCCTAAACTCCTGTGCTTTCCCTCTTACGGCTAACTCGTTAATGGTCTTCTTCTTCGCTAGCTTCTTCCGTTCCCTCTTCAAGTCTAAGCTAATTCTAGACCTTACCATTCTATGGTCGCTGCAACGCACCCTTCCGAGGACGGCCACATCCTGAATGATGCCAGGTTTAGCGCATAGTATGAAGTCGATTTCATTTTTAATCTCACCATTGGGGCTCTTCCAGGTCCATTTCCTGTTTTCTCGTTTGCGGAAGAAGGTATTCATGATCCGTAAATTATTTCTATCCGCGAATTCGACTAATAACTCTCCCCTGCTATTTCTAGAGCCTATCCCATAGTCACCTACCGCGTGGTCGTCAGCCTGCTTCTTGCCCACCTTCGCATTGAAGTCGCCCATCAGTACAGTGTACTGCGATTTTACTCTATTCATTGCTGATTCTACGTCCTCATAGAAGCTTTCAACGGTCTGGTCATCATGGCTGGATGTGGGTGCGTAGGCCTGCACCACTTTCAGCTTTGACCTCCTATTCAGCCTAATTACTATAGCTGCTACCCTCTCGTTAATACTGTAGAACTCCTCTACGTTGCCAGCTATATCCTTATTAATGAGGAAACCCACACCTAGTTCTCGTCTATCTTCTAACCCGCGATAGCACAGTATGTGTCCGTCCTTTAGTACTGTATACGCCTCACCCGTCCTCCTAACTTCGCTAAGCCCTATCACATCCCATTTAATTCCCGCTAGTTCCTCAAACAGCACTGCTAGGCTAGCCTCACTAGCTAAAGTTCTAGCGTTAAATGTTGCCAGGTTCAGATTCCAATGGCGGCCTGTCCGGTGTCCCCTTTAGAGAAATTTAACACACCGTACAATGCTGGGTGTGGAGACAACCCAACGTTGCCTCCACACACAAAGCCTGTGCCTGTTCAACCATATTTATATGATTGTAAGTCGACTCGAATGTAAGTCGACCGTCCATATCACATTTCAGAAAAAAAACACTTGGAGGTCGTTTACGCTTGGCCTGAGGCCGCCGCTTATTGCCAGCTGCTATCAGCTGCCGAGCGCGGGCACGCCCGTGGGCACATTCCAAAACAAAAATGTATTATTCACTGGACTACTCGTCCACACTTGCGCCATCGTCCACACTAGCGCTGCTGTCGTGATCGCTGCTGCGGTCCCAAAGCATGTCGTTTCTAACGTCGCCGTGCAGCGAAATCCCACACTTCACAAGCAGCCACATCATGACATCGCACGGAACAGCTGAAAATTTTGCCTCGCTGCAGTTGACACACCTGTATCACCCGTTGCGAATGTCGAACTTGCGGCCTGGTGCACAGTTGTTCGTTCCTTCGGCATAAAGAATGACAGACATATTGAATGCAGCCGTGAACGAGTGTCAGTCGCTTACGGATCCACAGCACAAGTGACGACTGACGAAGCACTACATTAAAAACTTGCGAAATGCGGCCGGCACTAGTGAAATATGTGTGACAGCCAAAAAGAAATTACGCGTGAGCGGCGTCAGCTCTTGTCAGCTACCGACACTCCCTGGTGCGGCTGCTGTTCCAAGTGACCATGGAGGAAGGAAAACTCAGGAGAGGCCCTTCGTATTCCCAATGCATTGATGAAAGTGTGGCGGAAGTGACATCAAAATTTAGGCTTAAAAAGTCGGGCCACCTGTTGCTATCGTTGACGTCGTTGATATGAAAACTCAGGTCACTAGCAACAGCGTACGGCATCGTCGTTGCTAGGGGCCCGGGTGTTTTTCTCGGTGATGGTGGATGAGCTTTTGGCATGGCGTGCTCGACCTTGTGTGTTAAAGTCGACATTCCTCGCGTCATGACGTTACGTACGCATCCAGGATTTTTTTCAAATGCGGCAAATAGGCGTTGATTAGATATTTTGTTCGTTAAATTTGGTGTGGTGATGCGGAGCGATCAATGCATTGAAATGATTTCGCGAAAGGTGCCACTCCGGAACCGTGCTTCGACACAGAAGCAGCGTTGGTTGTTTCGATCAGCGGACTTTCAGCACCTCGAAAAACAACATAGAAACATGAAGCGAAGCTGAGCTGCGTTTCGAAGGCCACATGGCATACGGTAGTCCCAAACAGGATGGTGCGCTGTGCTAAGTGGCGTGCGATAGTCTTTCTCGGCCTGGCGTCAGAAAAGGTTCACCACGCCTGTGCGCCGGTCTGCGTGTAGATGTGTGTTTACAGGGAAGTAGGCGTAGAGGTAATGTGGTGAGCGGCGCGGTTTCAAGATATCTTCTTTCAGGAACCGCTTGACAACGTAGCCTCGGAGTCCTGTTCGTTGTATGTTCTGGGTGTTGGCATCGGATCACAATGGCGCATTTGATCATAACTGATCGTTCGCAACCGATTTGTGCATTGATATTTGAAACTATATTGACGTCTGTCCCATCTGAATAATTAAAAAGTAACAAACTGTGCCTTTTGCAATGCCGGTATGCTATTGGTGCGGAAGTTTTGGTTGACAAGGATAGATTTGCTCCCAAACTCATGCACATGCTAAACCATATATACACTTTTAAAATGTGCACAAAGTCATACAGCTGCACTGCAACACAATTTTTTTTTAATACATGCTTCTTCTGTAGCACATTTAAAACAAGACCATCATGAAAATCTACACTGAAACCCTTCCAGCTCATCAAGTGCATTTGTTTACATACAATCTCATAAGAAATGACGTGCATGTGCAACTTTTGCACACGCATCACTCAGAGCCTTGTGTAACAAGGGACGTCCTAGGATAGCACTCCAGATCGCATGTGGGCTATATGACTCATGTGTTATCACATGATGGTCACCTATTTTCTGCTGGCTATAGTCTAACGAGTGTGGCCAACATAATGTGGAAAGTCATGGTCTTTGCAATGGATTGGTTGTTTCATATCTTCAATTCTCCAATGTAATGTAATGTAGTGTAATGTAATGCAACACCACAAATGCATTTTGGTCAAAAACATTTTTTAAGGCTCTGTGATGTTAATTATTGGCTGTCATCTGCAGATATGACTGTCATCTGGTAGATGACACCTGAAAATGCTTCAATCGGCAGTTTGTCTTTCACGTTCATGAGCTGGTTACAGAGCTTGCTGGTCGGGATGTGGGCAATGCGCATGCCATATTTTGAAACCACGCGCGATAGTGCCTCGCTGATTCCCTGCACGTGAGGAATGGCAGCACATGCCTGGAATGTCTTGTTGCTTTGTGTTCCCGGCTTTAATATCCGCCTCTGAATATTGCAGACAAAGCGACTAGGGTAGCCGTTATTAGTCAGCTCTCGGTGAATAGTCCTCGGCTCGTTTTCCAATGAATTTTCACCTGAGCAGGTACGTATGGCACGTGCTATTAAGGAAGATACCACCAACGTCTTGTGGCCAGCCGGATGACAAGACATAAAATTGGGGTAGCCACCTGTATGCGCAGGCTTCCTATAGACCGAGAAGGTGAGGGTGCCCTTATCCCTGCGAACCGGTACATACAGGAATGGCAGAGATCCGCCTTAAGTTCAAGGGTGAACTGTATATGCGTATTCTGGGCATTTAGGCTGTCCAGGAAGGTATTACTGACAGTCCTTCTCTGCTACTTTGGATGACTGTTGTGCCAACTTTCAACATATTCAGCATCCCCTCTGCTACTGATTAAAAAATGTGGAGAAGGTAATCTGCAGCGACAAGCCTCTCAACCTGACAGGAAATACCATAGACGGCATTGATAAAACAGGATGCGACGATGCTCCGTTTCAAAAGTTTCGAGGGGGAAAAGCTATACGGAAGGAAAGGCTTCTTACAGAAGGAACAAGACACATGTACAGTAGTGAATACAGGGTCAAGTCATGAAGCCTATTGCAGTCATTAACAGGCATTTCCTGTGTTCATTCTAGTGGCACAAGAACTTCGGAGAAAGAACTAATTTCAATCACTTCTGCAGCAAAACATGCCGAGTTACGTCTGAGTATATAAAACAAGTTGGTCATCTACAAACTGGGCTACTTTTTTAGCGTTTCCTGTGAATTGGTATATCACTCTAAGAAATTGTTGTCTGCAATTCATACATTTCGCTACTAGACCCCTTACTAGCCGATAGCTATGGGCTCAAACAGTGTTTGTGTATATGATGTAGTGCGACAAAGAACAACAAAGAAATTCAAAATTCATGAAATCCAAAATTCAACCCATGGGGACAATCTTCGAGTGCCCTGTCAAGCACAACCAAAAAGAAATCGATAAGCAATGCAGCAAAACAAGCCGTTTTATTTTTGCCCCGAGGTCTCGCAAAAGCCTCCCAACTGACAAAACATGCAGGATCTGGTCTTAACAAGAGCATGCATAATGGAACTTAGGAAGGAAACAAACAGGACAGGGCACGAAACATCAACCACATGAACGACATATTATGCAGGCATCATAATCACACCTGAAAGAATGACAAACATTATATCATGTTACTCTGGCATGCTGGCGTGTGCAGCGCAAATTTTCATCTAGATCAGCGACCTCTTTCTTTACTTAGCAAGACTGACACTTTGCTGGTGCAATAGGCAATTTCTTTATGCAGTACGCTTTGTAAATTTCTCAGCTGAGTTGGGACGCAAACTTTTTCAACATTTACGCGTCACGAAACAGAGGCTTACAATTATGCCAGTGGCGACAATGGTTGGGCAAATGCCCACCCCCCACACCAAAGCGTCAACTGCTGCTACGTGGTGCTCGTATAATATACACTCGCCAACCGATTTTTCGGACTCGAAAGGACCCGAAAAATGGTCCGAATAATCGAACAGTCCGAAAAATCCGTGAAGTACAAAAAAATCACTTTATTGAGATGAAATTGGCTTCAAAATGTCACTGATTTTACCTTACAGCAAATTTCTCTTGCGGGCGATGATTTGAGCCTGTATTTGCGCCAAAGTTGTGCTCTCGCTGTACATGCTAGACAACAAGGTCACCGCATTTAGTTGGAATATTTTCCACGCTTCTTTGGCGGACCCGGCGGGGCCATGCTGTCCACAACCAGAGTGTGCACCACACCGCTCGTCGAACACTCGCAAAGCGGCGGAACCGCCGGACGCAATCACAAAACGGCAAACGAATTTAACTTCGTGAAGACTGAACGCCACTCGGTCGACGCGGTCAGAGAAACCCAAGTGACGAAACGGCGAATGGTGAACATATGAGACTCGCCGCGGTGGCTCAGTGCTTAGGGCGCTCTGCTATTGATCCGGAGTACCCGGGTTGGAAGCCCGATCGCAGTGGCCACTTTTCGATGGAGGCGAAACGCAAAGGCACTTGTGGGCTGTGTGATGTCAGTGCACGTTAAAGATCCCCAGGTGGCGGAAATTATTCCGGAGCCCTCCATTACAGCACCTCTTTCTTCCTTTCTTCTCTCAGTCCCTCCTTTATCCTTTCCCACCGAGATGTGAGATAGCTCCTGCACAATTTCCTTCCCCCAACAACCAATTTTCAACGTATGGGACAAGAGATAACCGCCCGCGACAACGTCGGCGACAAAAGCAAGTTGACGGCGATGATAATCCGGCTGCCACCTCGAAGTGTCAGAGATCGCAGGGACCTCTACTGGCAACAATGAGGTACCGAAATTGTGTCAAGCCAAGCCAACTGCAGCATAAATCCACCTCAACCCAAGAATCGGGTCGCCTTTTGCGCCAACAAAAAGCCGATAAGATGGCCGATTTTGGCCCACATGCGACTGAAATTAGTCCGAAAAATCGAACTTTCGGACTTTTGAAGTTCAAAATATCCGTCGCGATTATGTATGCGCTTCTACTGACGGTGCCTCATCGAGGTCTAAAATATCCTACAAGTCCGAATTACCCGTCGGCTACTGAATGTTAATGCAACATCCAATTTGTCCTATGTAGCATTTTCCACAGGAGAGGGGTATACGGTATACTATCCCACTTTTACATGGGACAAAAACTGTCTGCGTGCCTGATGGTTCTTTTTTCTTCCCAGTAACATATTGCACATGCCGATAAGTTTTTTGGGTGCTGTAAAGACCACGAGAATGTCACATTTCTGAGCTGCATTTTTGAGAGAATGCGATATTTGGTGGTGGCACAGGATGGCAACAGGATGACGATCACCGCGGTGATCATCTCACAGGGAAACCCTCCACTGTTGGGCCTTCAAAGCTGTGTTGCATTTCATGCTGGCAGGACTTATCAAGAGCGGTGTGAAGGCAGTTTTTGCTATACTGCTTTAACAAGCTTGGAATGGGCGGACTGCTGACACCCCACTTGGGGTTCACTAATAATAATATCCCTGCAATGGCAGCTTGAAGGGGAACCTCAGCTCGAAAGTACACACTTCAAGGACCCACAGGCATACAGCCCTCATGCGAGGCTCCTTTATCTGAACATTTTAGCTGAGTGGGCTGTGTCAAGGCGTTCAGCAATTGACTTGTCACAATATGACAGCAAAAGGACGCTCAACAATGGGGTGATACATGAAGCAATGCACAACGATGTTCTTTCCTTGGACAATAGCTATGGTTGAGGCAAGATAAAAGCGAAGCATTTCCAAGAAGTCGCCCACACTTCAGCCACGTGCATTCTGGAATGCCACTGGGCCGTCGTTCATGGGGGAGTTCCGCGGTATTTCCACGATTGTAAGTCGACTCGAATGTAAGTCAACCCCCCCACATCACATTTCTGAAAACAAAAAAAAACTTGAAGGTCATTTATGCTCGGCCTTTAATAATAGAACGCGACAGCACTATCCTGCGGCCTCCGCTTATCGCCAGCCACTATCGGCTGCCGCACACGGGAGAGTCCGTGGGCACATTCCAAAACAAAAATGTATTGGTCACTAGGCTACTCGTCCACACTTGCGCCATCGTCCTCACTAGCACTGCCATCGTGATCGCTGCTGCAGTCCCACAGCTCGTCGTTCTAACATCCTCGTGCAGCGAAATCCCGCACTTCGCAAACAGCCACATCACATTGCATGGAACAGCTGAAAATTTTGCCTCACAGTAGCTGCCACACCTGTATCCCCGTTGCGAACATCGCACTTGCGGCCCGGCACGCAGTTCGTTTCTTCGGCATAAAGAATGACAGCCATCTTGAATGTAGCCGTGAATATGCACCGGTCGCTTACCGGACCTGGAGCACGAATGACGAAGCACTACATTAAAAATTGGTGAAACGCACCCAGCAGTAGTCGAATGCGACAAAGCCTAAGAGAAGCTATGCATGAGCGGCGTCTGCTCTTTCGTCAGTTATCGACACTCCGCGGCGCTGCTGCGGTTCCGAGTGGGTGGCCCTTCCATCAACTATCGATGCTCCCTTGAGCGCCAAGTGCGCGATTCAAAGCAAAAAAAAAAAAAAACTTGGACGACGCCTATTAAGAGTAGAACACGAATGTATTATCGGGTCGCCGCCACTTATGAGCACACGCAATCTGCGGCCATGTGTGGGGAGTCGGCTGGAGCCAGTTTGCTGCTTATCGACAGCCACCATCGGCCGCCTCGCGCGAGGTGGGGATGCTAGTTCTGTGCGTTGACATAGCAGCTGCTCAAGGCCAGCACCAAGAGCGATGTGACGGAGCCGCACAGCAAAAATGCAACCACGCTGTAGAGAGCCAGATATCTCGTTTGTCTCGTCTGTATTTATGGTGCAATGCTTTGGTTTCGATTTTAAGTCGATCGACCCCCCCCACTTCAGATTTTCAAATTTTGAAAAATAGGCCGACTTACAATCGTGTAAATACGGTACTTTCCAAGGGCAACTTTGAGCAGAAAGCAAGTGAAGAATCTTCAAAATAGGAACCTGCCGTCAGAAGAATGGCAAAAAAATCGTGCAAGAACCTCAACCAGGGAAAGAAGATGCATGCTCTCTTTAAACACTTGTGTTATGCTGTCCCTCATCACAAGCTGTGCACTAACGAAGTGATTGATGGTTACGGAGTAGTTGTCGCTCTTCACAATGCGTAAGAAGCCCGATGCCTTCTTATCTTGAGTCCACTTAAGCAAAATGAGATGGCTGTGCTTTTATTTCCCATTTCACTTCTCCAGCGTGGGTGGAGTAGGGAATGTGCCATGGAGTGATGCGATTTAATAGACATCGTTTCGGCACAACAAATAGCCCAAATTACTTGAGCAACAGCAGTGACAGCAATCATCTTTTCGAAGTCTACAGCACAAATTTCTAATTGCAGTAAGGTGCCTAGTTAAGTTAGTTAAAAAGTGACTAACAGATTTCACTTTATCACTTTACTCGTTAACAAGATTTGCCTGTTTTCTGACATCGACCAACACTGGTATTGCTGTGCCACATGCCTCTGTTTACATGGAAAACACATCTCTAAAAATTAGTGGCAAGTTCCCCTGAAACACCCGGTATAGAGGTTGTTATACTCTGCACGTTTCTCTATCACCTGACTGATAGTGAAATCTCTGTAAATAAATAGTGATGTTCGTAATGAACATATAGTGATGTTATAATGCAACTTTTTCGTTTGCATTTTCGGTAAAGAAACCTCTTGTTACAATCAAGTAAATATGGTCGGGCAAGAATACTGCCTAGTTTGGTTTGGTTTAGGGGGGTTTAACGTCCCAAAGTGACTCAGGCTATGAGGGACGCCGTAGTGAAGGTCTCCGGACATTTCGACCACCTGGGGTTCTTTAGCATGCACTGACATCGCACAGTACACGGGCCTCTAGAATTTCGCCCCCATCGAATACTGCCTAGTTGACTTGCCTCAAAGTACTAGGCATGCAAGTACACCAAAAAAACAATTTTGTGATCTTCTTAAGGAGCACCCTTTCAGAATGCCCACCTGTGCAGGGTCCCTGTGCAGCATGTCCTGCACCAAGGCTTGCACCACGAAGGGCATGTCCCGTGGCGGGGGCGGCAGCTCCGCCTCGCAGTATGTACGGCTGTCCCGGTCATGGAACGGGTTGGGTGCCCCGTACAGCTCGTAGGCCAGGGTTGCGGCCGCCCACAGGTCGGCCCGGCTGTAGTCCAGCACTGATAGAAGGCCCGGCTCAGCTGCTGCAACCTGCCCCGATTGACGCCTGTCAGTATTACCACTGCCAGTGAGGCACTTTCCCCTTACGTTCCGCCGCTAAGATGAAATACTAAGCAAACAAGTAAAACATCGCAAATGGGTTCCATATAGCCGAAATTCGTAATATAAAATTTTGCCAAAAACTCGCGGAAGCGCTATTTAGTCAGTGAAAGGACGGCAACTGGGAGAGACCTTTTCCAAATTTTCAGCTCTGTTTCGAAGCTGCTCCTGGCAATTGCAGATACTGCACCGGTGGCTGTGGTGGCTGTGCAAGCGGTGGCTGTGCAAGCGTGCACACCACGAATCCGTTTGTCTACATCATGCAGGTGTTCGCCTTCGTCGCTTCCGGCGTTGTTGGCCCTTCCCCCAGCAAGCACGTCATCCACTGCAGTTTACTGCAGTGACGATCGCATCTTCGCATGGCCCCAACCCGACGTCATCACTTCATCATGCCCGGCAGCGCCTCCCCCTGGATACCATTTCCCCGGCCCATCCTGGAAAGCCTCATCACCAGCAACATCAGCCACGGGATATATAAGCAGCGATCGACCGCCTTCGCCGCTTTGTGGGCTCGGTGGCTGTGCAAGCGTGCACACCACTAATCCGTTTGTCTACATCATGCAGGTTAGTTATCCGCATTCCGTAGGAAGCCGTAGGGCTTCCGAAACGTCAATACGTTTCTTTAAAAATTTTGACTTGGTCAGTGACCCTATGTTTTTATTATGCTAAAAGAAGTAGCAATTATTTCCTAGTGCAGCTGCCGAGCCCGCAGTGCTGCATTTTTCTTGTGCTTGAATGCGCTCATGTTGTTCGCTGCTTGCTGATCTTGGCAGGCGATATTGAAACTAACCCAGGACCTAACAATCTCGAGGCTGTATTCGCAGAACTAAAAAAGTTATCCGCCGGTCAACCTCAACTAATCTCCGAAGTGCAAGGTCTCAAAAACCAGCTTATATCCACTGACGGTGCTATAGCTTGTTTAAGTAAGCGCATGACCGATCTTGAGACACATTTGGAAGCCATGACAGCCATAAAATCTGAGTTAGAAATTATAAAATCTGAAAATACTCGGCTATCTCGTCAGATTGAAACCCTTGAGGCCCGCATTGACGATAGTGAAAATAGATCTCGCCATAACAACCTCATATTTTATGGAATTCCGGATTCTAACCTCTCCGAAACGTTTGCGGACTCTGAGGGAGAGGTCATTCGTCACTGCGCTCAACACTTGAGCTTAACCATTCATCCTGAGGAAGTAGAACGTGCCAACCGACTCGGCCGCCATGAACCCAACCGCTCTCGACCAATAATAGTCAAATTTATTTCGTACAAAACAAAAGACACAATACTCTCTAACGGCTGCAAATTTAAAGGAACGAAATTCAGTGTCGGCGAAGACTTCTCCCACAGAGTTCGTAGCGTCCGCAAGCAGCTAGTCACCTTTGCTAAAGCTAATTACGACAAATTTGCCCTACGCTACAAAACCTTGTATATCGGTCCCAGGCGCTACATTTTTGATGAGATCTCGCAAACTGTGAAAGAAATAACAATTGCTACACCACAATCAGATTAGCAATCATCTCTTCGCAAACAACTAAAAACCCGCCCCAAAAATATTCCCCTGTCCGCTGTGTTCACCAACATACGTAGTTTCCTTTCCAAGCGCGAACTTATTTCCAATATTGTCTTGTCATCTAGCAGCAATCTACTGATACTAACCGAAACCTGGTTGAACAGTGCCATCGCAGATAGCGAAGTACTAACTGACTTGCCAGACTTCCAAGTCTTTCGGAAAGACCGCCAGGACTCACGAGGAGGGGGAGTACTGATAGCGGTGAGCCAGCAGTTATCAATGTCGATAATTGACGACTCGTCCGACCTGGAAATCTTATGGCTCCACTGCCACGCTGTACCACACACGATTTTACTCGGTGTCTGTTATAGGGCTCCACATAACTCTCGTGATTTTTCCTGTCAGCTTAATAATTCCGTAAGTAAACTTATCACGAAGCACCCTAACGCACACATCTTCCTCTTTGGCGACATTAATTTTCCTAATATTGATTGGCAGCACCAGCCCGCACCGACAACTAATAATGGCGAAGCAAGGGAATTTCTAGATTTCTGCTACAATTTTAACCTTACTCAAGTAATATCCAAACCTACGCGTGTAACACAAAACTGTGCCAACATTTTAGACCTATTACTGACTAATTGCCCAGATAGCATTCAGCCCATTACGTACCTCCTTGAGATTAGTGATCACAAAACTATGCATGTCAACATCGACCTTAAAGCAATTAGGCGCCCAAAATACAATAAAACAATCCGCCTTTACAACAAAGGTAATTATGATATAATGAATGCCGAACTGACAACGTTTTTCGTAAGTTTTTCCTCAAGTTTTCATTCACGAAGTATTCATGAGAACTGGCTAGCATTTAAGAATAAACTTGATGCCCTAGTCAATGAATTCATTCCCCAAATAACTTTCCACGCTAATCCACACAAACCATGGTTTACTAAATGTCTTAAAAGGTTGGAAAATAAAAAGAAACGCCTGTTCCGCTCAGCAAGAGCCCATGGAGCGCAAAGCGCATGGGCGAAGTACCGCGCTGCGGAAAAATCGTATCAATCTGCTATCCATAACGCCAAGCACAACTTTTTTCATCAAGACCTTCCTAATATGCTCAGCGATAACCCCAGGAAGTTCTGGCAAGCCGTTAACCCTCATCATGAACACACGATTACCCTCAAAGACGAATCAGGCATGGCTATGACCGACTCTGAGTGCGCTACTTTATTCAACGCAGCGTTCTCATCCGTCTTTACTAATGAAACCGATACGCAACTTCATACATCTAATTTACTCTTTGAGCATGCTGTGCCGGTAGTCGCATTTTCCTCACTGGGTATTGCGTCCTTAATTAGAAACATGGAAATCTCATCTTCATCTGGTGTAGACAACATTAACTCGAAACTTCTAAAGAACACTAATGATATTTGTGCCCAGTTCTTATGCTTACTTTTTACCCAGTCACTCTCAACAGGACAACTACCGGACGATTGGAAAACTGGAAAGGTCGTTCCAGTCTACAAATCAGGTAACAAGGATTCGCCGTTAAATTACCGACCCATTTCCCTTACTAGTGTGCCCTGCAAACTAATGGAACACGTCATCTATACTCATATTATAAACTTCCTCGACTCGAACAATTTTTTCCATTCGTCTCAACATGGTTTTCGGAAAGGTTTTTCTTGTGAAACGCAGCTGGCCCTATTCATTCATGATTTACATGCTAATCTCGATTCTAACCTACAGACTGACGCCATTTTCCTGGATTTTGCAAAAGCATTTGACAAGGTACCTCATAAACGCTTAATCCTAAAACTTTCCCGTTTGAACTTGCCCCCCGACATAGTAAAATGGATAGAAGAATTCCTGACTAATCGCTCACAGTTTGTCGTTGTTAACAATCAAAATTCCAATCCGCTACCAGTAACATCAGGCGTCGCTCAAGGTTCTGTACTAGGCCCGCTTCTATTCCTAATTTATATTAATGACTTACCGACCAATGTGTGCTCTAATATTCGCATGTTTGCGGACGACTGCGTCGTTTATCGCACAGTTACTAACGCCTCCGACCCAACATACCTTCAAGATGACCTAAACCGCATACAGGAATGGTGCGACCGTTGGCTAATGGAACTGAACCCTCATAAATGTAAACGTTTGTCCTTCCACCGCCGCCGTAACCCGCTTGATTTCCCATATGTAGTCGCTAACGTTCACCTGCAGTCCGTTTCATCATACAAATACCTAGGCGTCACACTGTGTAACAACTTATCATGGGCTACACACGTTACTGACGTCATTTCCTCGGCTAATAAAACTCTCGGATTCTTACGACGTCATCTTCGCCACGCCCCACAACAGGTAAAATTACTGGCATATAAAACTCTTGTCAGGTCAAAGTTAGATTACGCATCGCCAGTTTGGAACCCTCATCAAGTTTACCTTATCAATGCGCTCGAGTCACTTCAAAACAGAGCAGCCAGATTCATTCATTCCTCCTATTCGTACGATATCAGTGTAACATCTTTAAAAGCGGAATCCAGTTTAGCACCCCTTTCACTTCGTCGTCGTATTTCTAGCCTCTGCCTATACCATAAATTTTTCCATAGTTCGCTGCGCTGCGCTCCCTACATTGCCCCGCCAGCCGGCATATCCCACCACATTCGTCATCCTTTCCAAGTGTTTCGCCCCCGTGCCCGTACTGTTACCTGTGCCGCTTCTTTTTTTCACCGTGTTTCTGTAGACTGGAACGACCTCTCCAATGACATCGCTACCATCTCATGCCCATCCACATTCGCCGAAGCTGTTACCAACCATTTTTCAACATAACACTTGTTCATTTGACTGTATGTACCCACCCCTTATGTAATACCCCCAGTGGGTCTTTAAGGTCTTAAAATGAAATGAAATGAAATGAAATGTCAGTTGGGTTGGCTTCCCCGCAGAGCACCGTCGTCCCGCAATGGCGACAGGTTAAAGGGGCTCTGAAACACCTCCTCAATCACTACATTCTCTAGTCATGAACACCTGACCCAAATAATGCATTTCTACATGCAGCAGAGAACTCACAATCACACTCGAAAGAGCCCTTGTTGACCCTTCATCTTGTAGCCTTTGCTGGCCATAAAAAAGAAAAAACTGACTCCAAATATACGCACACACCCATCATTACACTTTGTCCCGCCACCACACTTTGTAGATTCCTGTGGAATGGCATCACAGCACGTGCACAACTCAAACCAACAAACATGTAACGATGCAATCATTCTGAAGCCAATGGACTCCACCCTGCCTTCCACACTTGCGTGTGGCCCGAATGACTAGCGACAAACCCAGGCTGCTGCCAAAGTCACACAGCACCAGCCGCGGACACTGGGCACCTGTGCAATAAAAGCAGCAGAGGTCCACCCTTCCCTGTAGATAATAGACTATTCGAGAATCTTCAGGTTGGCGCGCTATACTCTGGCAGAAGGACTAGTTATCACGGGTTACGGTTTCATGAATAACAACTTAACATCTTGTATCTCATACGTGTTTGTACATTTGTTCTTTGTGTGTGAGTATTTAAGGAGAACGGTACCTTTAATAAACAGCTGAAAGTTCGCGCACGTACCTGTCTAGTCCAGTTTTTTGTAACCACTCCTGGTGCCAAAGTATGGCACCCCAACCTGAAGATGACGAACAACTAGCCACCATTACAGCATTATTCGAGAGTATCTTTTATTGTATTCACATCTACTTTGCAAGCAAAAATTTGATGCTCAGTGAACACCTTTAGGGTACTTGCCTCGGGTGCCATGAGAGCTGGGTTGCCCCCCCGGCTGACCTCAGTCGAAGTGAAGTGCAGCCGCATGCTACCCAGGCTGCTGCCAAAGTCACACAGCACCAGCCGCGGACACTGGGCACCTGTGCAATAAAAGCAGCAGAGGTCCACCCTTCCCTGTCTGTAGCGTAAATGCCAGCCAAGGCCATCCAGGGCTCGCTAGCTTCAAAGCTTCATTATGCAGAAATCACCCACATCATGACCGCGCCAGGCATCAGTGTAACATCATCATAAGCCTGTTGTTTACTAGGAAGCGCAAAAAACAAACGAGGGACAGAGTAGGGGACGCAAAAACACGTTCACGAGCGCTGTGTGCCCTACTCCGTCCCTCGTCCGTTTTTTGCGCTTCCTAGTAAACAACAAGCTTCACCAACTAGCCCGGCAGCTTGCTCTCCTGACGTGATCATAAGCCTGACTAAGCCCACTGCAGGGCAAAGGCCTCTCCCATGTCTTTCCAATTAACCCTGTCCTGTGCCTGCTGCGGTCATCATACCCCCGTAAACTTCTTAATCTCATCCTCCCACATAACTTTATGCCGCCCCCTGCTACGCTTGCCTTCTCTTCAAATCCACTCCATTACCCTTAAGGATCAGCAGTTATTTTGCCTTCATATTACATGCCCTGCCCAAGCCCATTTCTTTCTCATGATTTCGACTAGTATGCCATTAACCTGCGCTTGTTCCCTCACCCACTCTGCCCGATTCCACTCTCTAAATGTTACACCAGTCATTTTTCTTTCCATGGCTCGCTGCGTTGTGGTTAACTTAAGCTGAGCCCTTTTCCGTTAGCCTCCACGTTTCTGCCCCTAAAACTTATTTTGCAGAGAAAAAAGAGAGGCCAGGCTGCAAAACACTGCAGCAAGCATAATTGTACCATTGTTGCCAGTGATACACAAACAACCAACACCAGCTTCTTCAAGACTACATGAATTCTACAACAGCTTTTGCCTGCAGGTAACTTAGCTTCCACAAAGCGCATTAAAAAATTCTTCCTACAATGAGTGCAGGTTTGGATCAGAATCCCAGGGAACGAACACAAACTCTAATACATCAACATGGCAGGACAAAACCAACTAGAGATATGGCAATGGAACTGAAGGAGCTACAAGCGCAAACAAGGGCTCCTACAGCAGTTCATTAGCACTAGAGGAACCCCACCAGATCTATTACTTTTACAAGAGACAAACTGCATTCCAGCCCCGAGAGGATATACTTGCCAGGAGAACGGACGAACAGCTACTCTAATTAGCAACAAAATCGCCACCATTGCACACAAAGAATTCGAGGATACACAGCTCGAACACATAGTAACCGAGATAATCCCCAAGAGGAAGCGGAAAGCTAAAAGTACCTTCATAGTTAATCTATACAGCCCACCTAAAAATAGGGGAGACTTCATTAAACTTCACAGAAGCAAAAAAGCTAGCGGGACAAAACACCCTGAAAATAGCCGGGGATTTTAACGCAAAAAAGCCCGCAATGGGGCAGCAGAATTGAAGACAAAAATGGACGCAGCATCTGTACAGCAGCGGAAAACATAGGCTGCGAACTACTCACAGATGAGGGCCAACCTACTAGACAGGGGAATAGCGTCAGTGTGGACACATGTCCCGACCTTACTTTTGTCAGGGGCGCCAAGCAAGTGCACTGGGAAAACTTGCAAGAAAATCTGGGAAGTGATCACTACATAATTAGGATCAGCACGGAAGCAGAAAGCATCAAGAGGAAAATTGGTAAGGCAACCCTAACAGACTGGGACGCCTTACGAATCCACTGCAAACAGCTAAAAGGGGATATAGCTTCAGTAGAAGAATGGAGCCAACAACTCAAGCAAATCAGGGACCTCTACACCAAAGAAGTAGATCGAACAGAACAAGCGCCGGAAGTGGACAAGCGACTCCTCAGACTATGGGAGGCACGACGGGGCCTAACCAAGCACTGGAAGCGCCAAAAACTAAATCAGAAACTAAAGAAGAAAATTGCTGAAATAACACAGCAAGCTGAGGAATATGCAACGCAGCTAGCAAGACAGGGGTGGGAACAGTTTAGTACCTCACTGAATGGCACCCTCAGCACAGCTAGAACGTGGCAGATCCTCAGAACACTAATGGACCCAAGCAAAAGCAAAACAGAAAGCAGCAAATCTATTCAGAGACTAATTCACCAATATGAAGGGACCGAAGACCAGCTACTCCAAGCAGTACGAGAGAAATGCTATGGGAAAGACTCAATGGAAGGCTACAAGGCGACTACCAAGGAGAGGAGAACCCCACAACAGACCGGCCCATCACAAGGGAAGAAGTTGTCGAAGCCATACGAGCAACCACGAAGAACACAGCGGCAGGGGCGGACAAGATTCGCAACTCGCTAATACGAAACCTAAGTGAAGAAGCAGTAGACCAACTCACCCTCTACCTCAACAAATTATGGGAAGAAGGAACAGTCCCAGTGGAGTGGAAACACGCCGTAGTGGTCATGATTCCCAAGCCCGACAAGAAACTCCAAATTGAAAACCTCAGAGCAATTTCGCTCACATCGTGCCTCGGCAAGCTGTTTGAGAGAATCGTGACCCGACGAATCCAAACGCACCTAGAAGACGGAGGATGTTACCCCAACACCATGTTCGGCTTCCGGGCAAACCTCTCCACCGAAGACATCCTGCTACAACTAAAAGAAGAGGTACTCGAAACAATGCCCAAAAACGGGGAGAACGTCGTCATGGCCATTGATATATGGCCATTATGGAAGGACTCAACATTACCAACTGCGGGAAGAAAGTACACGACTACGTCAGAAGCTTCCTCACAGATAGAACTGCGACAGCAGGCCTCGGAGACCTGCGGAGTGACACCTTTCAAACGCCATGCAAGGGCACTCCGCAGGGCTTGGTAATTTCGCTGATACTTTTTAACATCGCCATGGTCAACCTTGCGAAGAAGCTCAACGAAGTCCAGGGAATCAGTCATGTCATGTATGCAGATGACATAACCATCTGGACCACCGAAGGATCACTAGGGGACAAGCAAGAAGCGCTACAGAAAGCCGCCGCTTGCATCGAGGAATATACGCAGCAAAGAGGCCTCAGATGCTCCACGGAGAAGTCTGAGCTCCTCAGTGTGGGAAGGCACCCAACAGATGCCCCACTCGAAGTAAAACTCGAAGGCCAAAACATTCCTAAACAGAAAATGATCAGGATCCTCGGCATGTGGCTGCAGGGCAGACGGAGGTGCAGCCACACCCTCTGCCTGCTGAGTAGAGCAGCAGGACAAGTGGGCCGCATGATCAGCAGAGTTGCGCACAAGCGATACAGCATGAAAGAGGAAAATACCCTCAGGCTGGTCAACAGCCTAATGGTCAGCCGGGTCACATACTCCCTGCCGTACCATGTAACCATCAAAGCCGAAAGAGAACAAGGAGAGCACTTTGTTGGGCGAGTCGGTCGTACATACTTAAAGAAGGGAATTGCGCTAAAAAAGACACGGACGAGAAAAGACAAGGACGGGCGCAAACTCGCGACTGATTTTATTCAGAAAGAACACAAATATATATATACCTAGATTCTTATTCAATCATTGCCTAAGCGCACATGCCAGGAACGTTTTCTCTTTCTTATACAAATTGATACTAGAATCGCTTACGCATTCATCACCTGACTTATCAATGAAAAAAGTCTCTGCGAGTTCACGTGCTACCTGGTTACGACTGCACCTTAAGATTTTTGTTCTAGCCAGCAAACGCTGGCATGCTTTATCAGGCGTAGCCAAAGGGCATGCGCCGCAATGTAAGGGCAAATTTGACCCTTTTCCGTTAACCATAGAAAGTTTATGTTCCCTTAGTCGTTCATTTATACAACGGCCCGTCTGGCCGATGTAAACTTTTCCACATGTCAGGGGAATTTCATACACAGCCCCGACAGAACACCTGACAAACTGGGTGGCGTGACGTTTCGTGCAGTCTCGCACGCATTCCTCGCCGGAGACAATCCGGGGGCACAAAGAGGCCAACTTGCGCGGGGCAGAAAATACCACCGGCACACCGTAGCGATTGGCTACATTCTTTAGGTTGTGGGACACCCTATGAATATAGGGGACAACAGCCGGTCTGGTCTTCGGTTGACCGCCAACTTTTTGAAGTGTTCTAAGTTTCAAGCTGTGCAGAAGCTTCTCTGCCACAGCAACCACAATGGAAACGGGATAACCAGCTTCCTGTAACCTGCCAATCTGATTGTTGAGGCTGTCCTTTACCAGGTGAACACATGATTTCTGCAGGGCTTCCTTCAGGCACAGCATAACAATGGCACGTTTAACCATCTTAGAATGAGCAGACTCAAATGGCAACAGGTCTTTCCGGGCTCGTGGTGAGTATATCCAACACGTGTGATCTGGTGTTAAAGTGAAGTTAATAACTAAAAACTGCAATCTATCTTGTTCAGGTAATTCGTGGGTGAAGGTTAGACCCCTCCCGTGTCGTTTAAAGACAGATAAGGTCTCTTGCACGGTAACCCGGTTTGACGCACACGGTTACCGTGCAAGAGACCTTATCTGTCTTTAAACGACACGAGAGGGGTCTAACCTTCACCCACGAATTACCTGAACAAGATAGATTGCAGTTTTTAGTTATTAACTTCACTTTAACACCAGATCACACGTGTTGGATATACTCACCACGAGCCCGGATAGACCTGTTGCCATTTGAGTCTGCTCATTCTAAGATGGTTAAACGTGCCATTGTTATGCTGTGCCTGAAGGAAGCCCTGCAGAAATCATGTGTTCACCTGGTAAAGGACAGCCTCAACAATCAGATTGGCAGGTAACAGAAAGCTGGTTTTCCCGTTTCCGTTGTGGTTGCTGTGGCAGAGAAGCTTCTGCACAGCTTGAAACTTAGAACACCTCAAGAAGGTGGCGGTCAACCGAAGACCAGACCGGCGGTTGTCCCCTATATTCATAGGGTGTCCCACAACCTAAAGAATGTAGCCAATCGCTACGGTGTGCCGGTGGCATTTTCTGCCCCGCGCAAGTTGGCCTCTTTGTGCCCCCGGATTGTCTCCAGCAAGGAATGCGTGCGAGACTGCACGAAACGTCACGCCACCCAGTTTGTCAGGTGTTCTGTCGGGGCTGTGTATGAAATTCCCCTGACATGTGGAAAAGTTTACATCGGCCAGACGGGTCGTTGTATAAATGAACGACTAAGGGAACTTAAGCTTTCTATCGTTAGCGGAAAAGGGTCAAATTTGCCCTTACATTGCGGCGCATGCCCTTTGGCTACGCCTGATAAAGCATGCCACCCTTTGCTGGCTAGAACAAAAATCTTAAGGTGCAGTCGTAACCAGGTAGCACGTGAACTCGCAGAGACTTTTTTCATTGATAAGTCAGGTGATGAATGCGTAAGCGATTCTAGTATCAATTTGTATAAGAAAGAGAAAACGTTCCTGGCATGTGCACTTAGGCAATGATTGAATAAGAATCTAGGTATATATATATTTGTGTTCTTTCTGAATAAAATCAGTCGCGAGTTTGCGCCCGTCCTTGTCTTTTCTCGTCCGTGTCTTTTTTAGCGCAATTCCCTTCTTTAAGAAAGAGAACAAGCCGAAGCAATCCTCCGGAAGGCATACAAAACAGCCCTTCATCTCCCAAGAAACACATCCAATGACAAGCTGATGCAACTGGGGATCAGCAACACGTTTGAAGAACTAAAAGAATGCCAGCTCAAGGCACAAGCGCGAAGGCTCATTAACACAACAACAGGAAGGGCGCTCCTGACAAAGCTGGGTTGGGAAATAGAAAAACCGCAAAGTAGTAGGGCAATAACACCCGACCTAATAAGGAAGAAACTACACATACAACCTGTCCACCGCAATATGAACCCCAATCTCCATACCAGCAGGAGACAGGCTAGGGCAGAATTCTACGAAAAAACGATGGGGCAGAGAGACAACACACTCTACACAGATGCTTCCCTCTATCCAAAAGAACACAGGAAACACGCAGTAGCGGTAGTTGCTAGTAATCAAAGCAAACTACTCACGAGTCTCACGGCAGCGGTATCAGACATAACCGAAGCAGAGGAAATAGCTGTCGCACTGGCAGCAGAGGAAGAATACAGGATAGGAAAATCCCTCAACATCCTAACAGACTCGCAAGAGGCGTGCCGAAACTATATCAGGGGTAGAATAAGCAGCACGGCACTCAAGATCCTTAGTAGAGCCCCGCTCTATGAAGGACAACCTACACACAACATAATCTGGATACCAAGCCACGCAGGGATTCAGGGAAATGAAGGGGCGAACAGCTTAGCTCGAGGCTTAACCATCCGAGCGGGCACCTCAGTCCCCCTGGGAGAGCCTCAGATTACTTGCGGGGACAGTTATTCAGAGCTGCTAAACCTATATAGAGGGCTAAGATTCCAATACCCCCCACCACACAAAGCGTTGACGAAGGAGGAAGCCGCAGGATGGCGTAGACTGCAGACGGGTTCCTTTCCAAACCTTTACATACTAAGCAGGATGTTCCCCACACAATATTGCGCCGTATGCACGTGGTGCAGAGCAAGGCCAACACTATATCACATCACATGGGAATGCGAGAGAAACAAGACATTCCACAAACATACCACACCAAGTGCGGAGAAATGGGAGAGCCGGCTCACCAGCTGCGAGCTAGGGGTCCAAAGGACCCTCATAGCACACGCAAACGAGGTGGCCCGACTCAGCGGTGCCCTGGACTAGGGGCCCACCCAAGGCTGAAGAGGACCCAAAGTTATCAAGAATGAAGACTTCGTCCTCAACTCGCTAATATCTTAGGAACCAATAAAGTTTCCCATTCCATTCCTGGACAATATTAGTGAAGCGGCGTGCTTTAGCATCCCAGGCTTACCGCATCTTTATTGGAGCCCTTTTCAGAGCCCTTTTAACTTAAGCTGAACCCTGTACCTTAGCCTCCACGTTTCTGCCCCTTAGGTGAGCACTGGTAAGATACAGCTGTTGTATACTTTTCATTTGAGGAATATTGGTAAACTGCCATTCATGATCTGTGGGAACCTGCCACATGCGCTCCACCCAATTCCTATTCTTCTAGTTATTTCCCTCTCATGATCCTGATCAGCGGCCACTACCTGCCCTAAGTAGACATATTGTGAGCATGTTGCGCGAACTTCTACTTCTTTCGCCTGTATAGACTAGATGGTTTTACCCATGCACGCAAGCTGCGGGCGCGCTCCTACTCTCGACACCAGTCGCCATCTGTTGGCACGCGCGGCGCGGTGAACTGCACATTGCGCCGGCACCGCACGTAGAACGCGTGTTTAGACGTTCTTTGCTTACGTCGTTGATGCACTCCATCACGTGTGGGTGTAAGCTACGCATCACTACTCACATTTTCCTTTTACCGGACCGTACTGCGGTTATCGGAGAAACATTGTTACACGTTAAGGTGACATCCGAGCGTATTCGACCAGGTAGGGTGCGGACTGGAAAGTGGTACTTATAAGGAGATTTCTGTGCTGGCGCGTTGTTTGTTGCCATCTTTTACGTGCACTACCATCTATGATAATTTTGTGCATCAGAATGTAGACTTACTGACTTGACTCGATGGTGCTGTGATGTGCAACGGGTGACCGGATCGGCCAGCTGCAGAGTGGAGGTCGTACATGTGAAGCGCGTGCTTTCAATCACCAATAGGTCTTCGGCATCTGTGCACTGATCTTGCTATTGTTCCCATTAAATACATTTCCTGTGTGGGAACGTAATCACGACAGCTACCAGTTTAAGCTGCTATTTCCGCACGTATGTCAGAGGGATTGGCGGAGTAAAGGGCTGTTCATAGTATCTTTCTGCTGTTGGTATCTGCCTGAATCATAGCAAAATATACAAGATTTTATTACATTTTATGACACTTGGCCAAACGGCTACGCCACGCTGTCACACACACACAGAGAGCTTCCTAATAATTTAAACGCGACTTCGGGCCACAGAATTTGCGAAAGCTGGCTTTTCTGCTAACATTTATTCAAGCTTTGATAAATTAACCAAAAGTTTTTATGCGCCACACAATAGAGCCCATGACAATATTTGTTTTTGGTTAGCCATGGGACTCAGTTGAGCTCACAGCGATTATCTGATGTAAATGGCTCACCACCACGCAGGCGACAACAAAACCCTATTTGTGGGGGATGCTTTTCTGGCCAGCAGGAACGATTAAGAGCGCATTGGAATTGGAACTTTGCTAGCCATACATCTAATGCTTGATGCAGACGAAAAAAGTTTTCTCGGCAATGGAACACCAAGATGGCAGTGATATAACCACAAGCGCGTGCTAAGTTCCGGCACAATTAACGTGAATGTCAAACTAAATATAATCATTAACGCATCAATTTTATCAATTTGATAACGCAAAGACTTCCTGCAACACAACTGAGGCGTGAAGTATGCTCGACAATGCTTTTTTTGACGCCCGAAGGGCAGTAAATCGCGGCTATATGCAGGCGCGACCATGAAGCTGCCTCAGCCTCGCAGTCTCCAAAGAAACGCCCGCACCGCTTAGGGCCAGACTGTCCTGGAATAAAGCAGCTCATCGAAGCGGTGGCTCTCAAGTGGCGGAGATGCCCTTCCTGTTCCTAACCTCTTGCTTTCAAGCAGTCTACCGTCCTCCCTGGAGTTTCGTTCGTTCGCTGTCTCCGCCCGCTAGTGCAGCTACCCCAGCCTGGACAGCCGCCAGCCGCCAGCGCAATCCGCAGATCATTGCCGGACTTCGTGGAGATGATGTTGAGGACTGGCTTGATAATTATGACTGCGTCAGTGTTTTTAACTGCTGGGAAGATATGCCTTTGCTATCTCGACGATATATTTTCGTCGGATTTCGATCAGCACTTACAGCATCTCAACAAAGTTCTTCTGTCCCTTGCACAACCCAGTCTTCAGCTCAATGCCAAGAAGTGTCACTTTGCTAGCAAGACCATCAAAGTTATAGGCCATGTCATCAGTAAAGCAGGAATCCAGCACGACCCTGATAAAACTGCAGTTGTAAATTTTCCTCAGCCCCAACGACAAAAAGAACTCCACAGCTTCCTTGGTTTGGCGTCATACTTTAGCTGTTTTACACGGAACTTTGCCATCACTGCGACCCCATTACACAAACTCGACTTCTGAAGGGTTTTATGTGTGGTCCCCTGAGTGTGAAGAGGCATTCCATTCCCTCAAGCAGGCACTGACTTCACCTCACCTGCTCCGCCACTTTGATGAGGAAGAGCCCACCATTCTTCACACTGACAACAGTGGACAAGGCATCGGCGCGGTTCTTATGCAACGCTCCGCTACATCTGAAGAGCAGTAGCGGCATACGCCAGCCATTTCCTTACTGCAGCCGAGCATAACTACTTAATAAGAGAGGAAGAATGCCTCGCTGGTAGAAATAACTTACGGATCATGAATATCTTCTTCCACAAAAGAGAAAACAGGAAGTGGACCTGGAAGACCCCCAATGGTGAGACTAAAAATGAAATCGACTTCATACTATGCACTCAACCTGGCATTGTTCAGGATGTGGATATCCTCGGAAAGGACATCCACATCCACGTTGTAGCGACTACAGAATGGTAAAGTCTCGAATTAGCTTAGACTTGAAGAGGGAACGGAAGAAGATAGTGAAGGGGAAGTCCATTAACGAGATAGCGGTAAGAGGGAAAATACAGGAATTCAGGATATCGCTGCAGAACAGATATTCAGTTTCAACTGAGGAAGACGATCTTAATGTTCATACAATGAACGATAATCTGAGCGCTATCATTATGGAGTGCACAGTACAAGTAGGCAGTAGGACGATTCGACAGCAGACTGGCAAGCTAACTCAAGAGACGAAAGATCCGACTAAGAAACACCGAAGCATGAGGGTGTCTAACCCTACAGACAGGACAGAACTAGCAGAGCTATCAAAGTTAATAAATAAGCGCAAGGAGGGGTAGCCGACAGAAGGAAGTTCAATATGGAGAGAATCGAGCATGCTCTAAAGAACGGAGGTAGCCTGCTTTCAGTGAAGAGGGAACTAGGCATAGGTAAAAACCAGATGTATGCGTTAAGAGACAAGGAGGACAATGTCATTAGCAGTATGGATAAGATAGTTAAAGTGGCCAAAGAGTTCTACACAAATCTATACAGTAGTCAATGTAATCAGAATGTTAATGAGAGAGACAGTAGCACACAGCAATGCGTCAACTCACCAGTAACGAAAGAGGAAGTAAAGAAAACCTTAGGAGCAATGGAAAGGGGAAAAGCAGCTGGTGAGGATCAGGTAACAGCAGATCTGTTGGAGGACGGAGGGAAGATTGCGCTAGAAAAATTAGCCACTCTGTATATGCAATGCCTTATGACCTCGACCGTACCAGAAGCTTGGAAGAACGCAAACATAATCTTAATTCATAAGAAAGGAGACGCCAAGAACTTGAAAAATTACGGAACGATCAGCTTACTATCCGTTGCCTAGAAGATATTTAGAAGAGTGCGGTGAGGGGCTAGTTGGTACGACATTATGAAAACAATGAATCTGCGCAAAAAGGACAAGACAAGAGAAAAGAACCACACGGGACAAGCGCAGACTAATGACTGATTTATTGCACCAATGCCTCCTTTCTTCGACAACAAAACGCATGCACACCAACCACAAAGATAAAAGCCATGATCATCTCGTCAAACCAAGAAACTCCAACTCCTTGCGGTACAAGTGTATAGAAGCCTCGCTAACACGTTCGTCAGGCCCTAATCTCGCAATTTCCAAGGCTTCGATAATTTCAAGCTCTTCACTTTCAGGAAAACCACTATAAGGATAAGAATGGGATGGAGCGCAAAAAAAACTGACATTGAACCTGACGCTTACCTTGCACCTCCCACATACATTTCCCGTAGAAGAGACCATAGCCATAGAACACGCGAAATTGCCTGTCGGACATCTGTATTTAAATCAGCTTTTTTTACCATGCACAATAAGCGAATGGAACAGCCTCCCAAAGCAATAGTTTCATTAGATGCATCATTGTACCATGCACCATAAGCTATTGACTGCTCTCCTTATCACAGAGTTTTTGCATGCTATTATCTCGCTTTAAATATATTTTAACCTTTTCATGACTTGTACAGCATTTCCCAAGGGTTTGTTACTGTTTTTTAGCTGCATTGCTGCTACGTGTTTTGAATGAATTTACATCTCTTCACGGTGCTTTTGCCTGTCACTTTACGTACCTCCCCCCCCCGGACACTAATGCCCAGTGGGGCGATTTGTACGTACCCAAATAAATAAATTGCAGCGAACCATGACGGCCGCGCCTGATGCCGCATAGGCAGATCACTGACCAAGCACCGATGAAGACGAGGCGCCGATGAAAGACAAAGCGTCGCCGCGCTGCACGAGATCGCTTGGTTTTTGGACTGACCGTCAGCGCTGCCCGCCGTCCTGCTCGCCATTTTGTGTCGCCCGCCGTGAACTCTTTCCCCTGACCTATTTGAGCACAAACCCCGTTTCACTTGGTGGAGGTGCGGATTTGCTGACGCCCTGCAGCTTCGAAGCCGTACGCTTCCGGTCATCACCATGCCCAAATATTCCAGCCCCAGTCCTGCAGCGCCTGATGCCGATTGTCGTCTGCGCTGGAGCTTTGTGCCAGCACGATCCTCTTGTATTCAGTGGTACCGGGGACCGTGACATCGAGGATTGGATAGCCTATATAAGCACCCATAACAAATGGGACGATGCCCTCAAACTGAACAATGTCATCTTCTATCTTACGGACGTTGCGAATCTGTGGTACCACAACCACGAGGCTGACATCACATCGTGGTCCGCCTTCAAGCAGAATTTCACCGATGTCATCGGCTGGCCTGCGGTGCGCAAGTTGCACGCCGAGTAACGCCTACGTGCTCGGTCTCAGCTGCCTGGTGAAAATTTCACCAGCTACATTGATGAGGTGGACCTGTGTAGGCGTGTGGATTCTTCGATGCCGGAGCGCGCCAAGATCGATCACGTCCTGAAAGGCATCGAAGACTATTCGTTTCAGATGCTTCTGGCCGAAATTCCGCAACCGTCGTCGACGTCCTTGCCCAATGCCAGAGCTACGACGAACTACGCAAGCGCCATCTTCTCACTCGCTCTCCACTCTCGCACCCGGAGCCTCTGGAGGCTTTGACGTCTGAATCCGACCAGTCGCTACTGTCACCCCAGATAAAGCAGTTTGTTCGCGAAGAAGTTGCTCGTCAGCTCTCTCTCGTCCACTCGAGTCCTGACGCTGCCTCTCCTCTTGTGCCTTCACTTCAGCGCGTCATCCGAGAACAAGTCACCGAGGCTCTTCTTACCCTGCCTGAAGTTCCTTCCGTCCCTCCTTTGTCGTACGCCGAAGCAGCGGCACGTTATAGCCCCTCCACTCCTGTGGCGGCGCCCTTGACAAACACCGCCATGGCTGCGCGGCCTCGGCCTGTGGCGTTTCCACCCAGTCAGCCTGTCCTGCATCCGGCACCGGTCCCACCAGCGGCCCCACTTCATCCTCCCTCTTCGCCACATTACAACCCTTGGCGCACACCGTACAATCGTCCTATATGCTTTTCGTGCGGTTTCCCCGGCCACATGGCCCGCCTCTATCGTCGCCTCTATCGTCGCCCAATGGTCACCCCTCCAGCGTTTGTGCTTTCTGCCGGCTCACCCCAGCTGGTTCGGGCTGCTCCACCTTCGAAAGCGTACGCCATTGACCAGCATCCATATACAACCCGTCGATCCCCGTCCCCACATCGTCGTTCACTGTCGCCTATGCGCCGTCGCCCTACGTCCGCTGACGAGAGAAACTATGTTCCGCAGTTCCAGAGGCAAGAACTGCGTGCTCTTCGAACAGTTCAAGGCCTCATCGTTCTCCCACGAACAATCTAGTGGTGTCTGCTGATGGTCTGTCTGTGTCCGCGCTTGTCGACACGGGTGCTGCTGTGTCAGTGATTGATGAGAGACTGTGCCGTCGCCTACGGAAAGTGACGACGTCATTTTCTCGTTTGTCGCATCGCACTGCAATCGAAGAGAGGATCGCATCTTTGGTCACATGCGTGGGTTGTCATCACTGATATTTTGTACAGCATAGAATTCTTGGTCTTGCCGTCTTGTTCCCATGACATGATTCTCGGGTGGGACTTAATGTCAAAAAATAACGCAGTGATCGACTGTGCCCGCGCTGAAGTAGAATTTTCTGCATTGCGTGATGAACTGGCCAACGACCTCTATTTAGTGTGTCCGCAGAAGCTCACCGTCACTGAAGACGCTCCGGAGGCTTCAGCGCTTGTATCCCTCTCGTGTCTTGCCACGCCGGCCGTCACCGTTTTATTTACGCCGTCTTCTTCCTTTGTCCACCGCAAAAGCCTGCCGCTGCCGTCTGCTGTTCTCGATGTTCACGGAGGTCTCACGAAGATGCTTATCAACAATCAATCTCGTTGCCCGCTTACCCTGCTATGTGGCGAATCTCCTGGTTCAATTCAACCAGCCCACCTTCTCTCTGACCTGGATGCCCCCGCGACCTCTCGCCATTCCTCCATCAACACTCTTCATTCCGATTCGGCACCTGATCCATTGCCCGATGCCGCTTTCCAAGCGGCCATCAACAACGCTCTTCCTTCCGCCCACCGGACGCAGCTCTCAGCCCTTCTGCACACGTTTCGCTCCGCTTTCGACGTTGCCCACTCTCCTCTACGCCGGACTTCCACCGTCGCTCATCGCATAGAGACTGGTTCTCACCCGCCTTTTCGAAAGCGGCCATATCATGTGTCGGCAGAAGAGTGTCGCGTGATTGGTGAACAAGTTGAGGACATGCTACACAGTGGTGCCGTCCGTCCGTCCGTCTCGCAGCCCTTGGTCTTCGCCGGTGGTACTTGTAAAGAAGAAAGATGGCTCAAGCCGATTTTGTGCCGACTACCGCCGCCTCAACAAAATTACCCAGAAGGACAATTATCCTCTTCCCCGCATCGACGACGCTCTTGATTGCCTCCAAGGCACTGAGTACTTTTCTTCCCTTGACCTACGTTCCGGCTACTGGCAAGTACCAATGGCTGCACCTTACAGAAAAAAGGCAGCATTGGTTACACCCGACGGCCTCTACGAGTTCAATGTGATGCCGTTCGGTGTGTGCAACGCGCCCGCCACATTCGAAAGGATGATGGATAACATCTTGCGGAAGATCAAAAGGCAGATATGCCTCTGCTACTTGGATGACATTGTTGTCTTTTCCGCCGATTTCACCATGCACCTCGCACGCTTACGACAGGTTTTGACTTGCCTGACTGATGCCAGCCTGCAGCTGAATCTCAAGAAGTGCCACTTCGCAGCTCGGAAGTTGATCATCTTGGGGCACATCATCTCCAAGGAGGGCGTTCTCCCTGACCCGGCCAAGCTCCGTGCTGTGGCGCAATTTCCTAAACCTATGTCACTCAAGCAACTTCGAAGCTTCAGAGGTTTGTGTTCCTATTTCCGGCACTTCGTACGCAATTTCGCGTCAATCATTGCGCCACTGACAAAGCTACTTGGCGGAAACATTGACATGTCTGGCTGGTCGGCCGAGTGCGACGAAGCGTTCACTACCCTACGCCATCTTTTGACTTCCCTGCCAATACTCTGACACTATGACCCAACAGCACCTACCAAGGTCCATACGGATGCGAATGGCGTTGGCCTCAGAGCTGTCTTGGCTCAGCGAAAAGATGGGTTTGAAGAATACGCAGTTGCCTATGCGATTCACGTGCTCACCAAAGCTGAATCCAACTATTCCATCACGGAGAAGGAATGTTTAGCTATTGTATGGGCACTAACTAAATTCTGGCCCTATCTGTACGGTCGCCGGTTTGACGTCGTCACGGACCACCATGCGCTCTGCTGGTTATCGTCTATTAAAGATCCATCCGGTCGCCTCGCTCGATGTGCTCTTCGCCTTCAAGAGTTTGACAGCCACGTCATCTACCGTTCTGGCCGTAAGCACACGGACGCCGATGCTTTCTCTTTGTTTCCCATTCCCAGCAACGCTGCCTGATCCTCGGCGACAGATCCCGTGCTTTCGTCTCTTGCCATCGCTGATATCCCTGCGGAGCAGCGGAAGGACCCGTGGCTTGCTTCCCTAATAGACGCCGTGTCTTCGTCACAAAACGTTGCGCCTTCAAGAACATTACGGCGTCAACCTCCGCACTTTGCCCTCCGGGACAGCCTTCTATACCGTCGCAACTACATACCTGATGGTCGGCGGTGGCTTCTCGCGATTCCCAGCCATTTACGATCTCAAATTTGCGCCTCTTACTACACCGACCCTCATTGTTCGCACACTGGTGTGCTGAAAACATTCAAAAGACTTTCTCAGCGTTACTACTGGCGCGGCATGTACGCCTATGTTCGGAAATACGTCCGATCTTGCGCCGCCTGTCAGCGGCGGAAGACCTCCGCTCCTCGTGTGACCGGCCCATTGCAACCACTCCCTTGCTCGGCACGTCCTTTCTATCGCGTTGGCGTTGATATTTACGGCCCGCTTCCCTGTACGGTCTCTGGGAACCGCTGGATTATCGTCGGCGTCG
Source organism: Amblyomma americanum (assembly GCF_052857255.1). Taxonomy (NCBI): domain Eukaryota; kingdom Metazoa; phylum Arthropoda; class Arachnida; order Ixodida; family Ixodidae; genus Amblyomma; species Amblyomma americanum. The sequence continues at coordinate 227,137,544 of NC_135498.1, read as the reverse complement.
ACCACCTGACTCGGTATGCCGAGACAGCCGCCCTTCCTGCTGCTACTGCCCGCGAAGTTGCGATGTTCCTGCTGCATCATTTTGTTCTTCGCCACGGCACGCCACGCGAGATCCTTAGTGACAGAAGCCAAGTCTTCCTTTCCCACGTCATTGAAGCTCTGCTTACCGAATGTCGCATCGTACATCGGACCACCACTGCCTACCAACCCCAAACTAACGGGCTAACCGAGCGCTTCAATCGTACTCTCGGAGACATGCTCACGATGTATGTTGCAGCGGATCAGACCAACTGGGACGCTGTCCTTCCTTTCGTGACGTACGCGTACAACACCACCACACAGTCAACCACCGGTTTTACCCCTTTCTTCCTGCTGTATGGGCGTGAGCCGCCGTCCACGATGGATACCATCTTGCCATATACTCCTGACGCCTCCAAGTGGACGCCCCTCTCCGAAGTTGCAAAGCATGCGGAGGAATGCTGCCAGTTGGCGCGCACTTTTACCTCGGCATCCCAAGGCCGCCAAAGCATCGTCATGATAACGATAACAGGCAACAAGTTTTTCCGATAGGATCCCTAGTTTGGCTCTGGGTTCCAGGCACACCACCAGGATTGTCGTCAAAATTCCGTACAGAATACCACGGCACTTATCGCGTCGTCCAGGAAACGTCGCGAATTACATCGTGGAGCCGCTCAACCCCTCTTCGGACTTGCGCCATCGCGGTCGAAAAACCGTCCACGTCAGCCACCTGAAGACCTACTATGACCCGCTCCTCTTGTCCTAGCCATAGATCGCCAGGGTGGCTCCTCTTCGTTCCCGGGGCAGTTGTAGCTAACCATTACGGCCGCGCCTGATGCCGCATAGACAGATCACTGACCAAGCGCCGATGGAGATGAGGCATCGATGAAAGACAAAGCGTCGCCGCACTGCATGAGATCGCTTGGTTTTTGGACTGGCCGTCATACATGAGGAGAAACATGTTTGGCTCTTTAGAGGTCAAACTGCGGAGCCAGAGGTCACACGCTGAAACTTGCCGGAAGAGGGTCATGATAAGAATAGAGCTCTAAAACCAGCCGCTGACACACCCTCGTCGTTGTCGGGTGGGAGGACGGCAAAAGGGAAGAAAAGGCGGAAGTGATGCCATCTGCAGAGCCAGCTGGCTGTCTAGCTATGCTTGCTTACTCCGCTCCATACCGCGCTTTGGTTATTCAAGCACTATACTTTGGTGAACGATAGATCAATGCAAGGAAGAAAAGGCGGAAGTGATGCCATCCGCAGAGCCAGCTGGCTGTCTAGCTATGCTTGCTTACTCCGCTCCATACCGCGCTTTGGTTATTCAAGCACTATACTTTGGTGAACGATGGGTCAATGCAATTTTCTGCCAGTTTGGTTGTTCAGCAAGACAGCAGAACATGTGGCGATATGCAGCATATCTAAACTGCCTGCACAGATTACATTATTACATTGTAGTGTGGTAATCTTCATCGATATAACCACTGACATGCGTCGCGTGCTGCCGCTCTCAAGGACGAAGAAGTTGTTCGCTGCCTTGCTCTTTCGCCACGCCTGACGCTTCGCTGCGAGTCTCCCCTGAGCGGCTGGAATCATCTGGGTTCACCGAATAAACACACCCCTACAATTGGTGCAGGTGCTGCTGGGTACGTTCCCGTCCACCCTGGAACTAAGAAGCCGCACGTTACCCTCTGCTTCCAGCATGCCGGATGACACTGCCACGACATCGTCGCCCCTCCCAACCACCGTGCTGTGTTCTGGAGCTCTACGGCAGCGTGATCCGTGCTTCTTCAGTGGCACAGCCGACCAGGACGTCGACGATTGGTTGGCGGCATATGAGCGCGTCAGTAGCTACAACAGATGGGACGACGCTATCAAGCTAAGCAATGTAATCTTTTATCTGACTGACGTGGCGAACCTCTGGTTTCGCAACCATGAGGCAGACCTGCCATCTTGGTCTGCATTTAAAAAGAATTTTGCAGAAGTGTTCGGCCGCCCTGCAGTTCGCAAGCTCCGGGCAGAACAACGCTTGCGTGAGCGCACTCAGCAAGTCGATGAGTCGTTCACTAGTTATATAGAGGACATCGTGGACCTATGCAAGCGTGTCGATCCGCTAATGACTGAAGCGGATAAGATCGAGAACATCATGAAAGGCATCTCTGACGACGCGTGCCAAATGCTCTGGGTAAAAAATCCTGCCACGGTGAGTGACGTGATCAAGCTTTGCCAGAGCTACGACGTGCTTCGTAAGAAGCGCGCTTCTACCCGGCGGTCCGGTGTTAGAGACGACGCCATCTCTACACTTGCGCTGGGCGGTTCTACCCCATCAGAGGACAGCCTTTTACTTCAGCAAATCAAAGCCTTCGTTCGAGAAGAGGTCGCCCGCCAGCTATCGCTGGTCCCTCAGTTACAGGATAGTGGCCGCCTTGTTCCTGACATGGCTCCGTCTTTGGCCCCTACCATACGGCGTGCCGTTCAAGATCACATCGCTGACGTTCTTCCTCCCAGCTCCATGCTCCCGCCCAGCCCTGTGCTGCCGCCCAGCCCCGTGCCAGCGCAAGTAACGGCACCACTGACTTACGCCCAAGTTGCGGCCAGGCCGCTCATGCCATCAGCATCTCTTTCCTACCAGGCCGCTCCTTCCAACCTTCCTTCGCCTTTGCCTGGGTCTGCATTCCATGTCCCTATTCCAAGGGTACGCCAACGCCCTACGAACCCTTGGCGTACCGCGGACAACCGACCAATCTGCTACTCTTGCGGGCTGCCGGGCCATGTCGCACGCCTTTGCCGCCAACGCCTTCCACCTTCTCGACCTGAACTATGGAACTACTCCTACAATACAGACCAGCCCTCGCCGAGAAATCCGCCCAGTTCCGAATTTGTATCTCGTGACAATCAAACGTACACAGCTCGCCGATCACCTTCCCCTCGTCGCCGTTCCCCGTCCCCACTCCGACGTTCTACCGGCACCGTTGAGGGAAACTAACAGTCGCAGTTCCCGGGGCAAGAACTGCGCTTGGTTCGAACTCTTCAAGTCCTCGGTGTTCTCCCACTAACGTAATTCAAGTGTTTGTCGACGGCGTCGCAGTACTCGCTCTAGTCGACACGGGCGCTGCCGTATCAGTCATCAGTGAAGCTCTTTGCCGTCGTCTTCGTAAGGTGACCACCGCACTTTCCGACTTTTCGCTTCGCACCGCCTCATCACAGCGCATTCATCCCTCAGCGGCGTGCACGGCCCGTGTTCTCATCGAAGACGTCTTATACACCATCGAGTTTATTGTACTGTCTCGCTGCTCACACGACATCATCCTGGGCTACGATTTCCTTTCCACTCATCATGCCGTTATTGACTGCGCCCGCGCGGAAGTTTCCTTTTTACCTCTTTGTGATACCGTCTTGTGTGACGTCCCTACCCGGCCTGCAAAACTCCTCGTCGCCAGTGACACAGACATTCCTCCATTTTCTGCTGCCCTCGTTCCACTCTCCTGTGAAAGCGTTATTAGTTCGACTGTCTTCTTCACACCTTCCGACGCCGCTTCACGCCATCCCTGCCTCCTGCTTCCATTTGCGGTCCTCAAGATCGAAGATGGCCTTAGTGCAATGTACGTCTCAAATCCATTTTCGTGCCCGTCCGTCCTGCTACGCGGCGAGTGTCTCGGTCGTATTGAAGAACTTGATCCCGCGCTTGTAAATACTCTTCCTGCAACGCCTACTTCATTAGACGTTAATGTGCTCAGCTCTTGCGATACAGCGACCGCTTCGACACCACCCGATGTTCTTCAACAAGCTATTGACGCAGATCTCCCACCCGCACAACGCGATCAACTCGCTGCTCTTCTACAGAACTTCACTTCTGCCTTCGACCTTCCTCACACTGCTCTGGGTCGCACGTCTGTCGTTACGCACGCAATCGACACTGGTACAAACGCACCTTTACGACAGCGTCCTTATCGCGTGTCGGCCTCTGAGCGCCAAGTCATTGCTGACAACGTGGACGACATGCTTCGCCGGGGCGTCATACAGCCATCTAACAGTCCATGGGCTTCTCCGGTTGTTTTGGTCACCAAGAAAGATGGTTCCATCCGGTTTTGCGTCGATTACCGTAGGCTTAACAAAATCACGCGCAAAGATGTCTATCCTTTGCCGCGCATCGACGACGCCTTGGACTGTTTACAGGGAGCCGAGTATTTCTCCTCTTTGGATTTGCGCTCCGGCTACTGGCAGGTACCGATGGCTGATAATGACCGCTCGAAAACTGCCTTTATAACACCGGATGGATTATACGAGTTCAACGTTATGCCCTTTGGCCTCTGCAATGCCCCGGCTACTTTCGAGCGCCTGATGGACACTGTTCTTCGTGGACTCAAGTGGCAGACCTGTCTTTGTTATCTGGACGACATCGTAGTTTTTTCTGCCGACTTTTCTTCTCACCTTCTCCGCCTAAAGGATGTCCTCACGTGTCTCGCCGGCGCTGGGCTTCAGTTGAATTTGAAGAAGTGCCACTTTGCCGCTCGAAAACTCACAATTTTAGGCCACGTAGTTTCTAAGGACGGCATTCTTCCCGACCCCACCAAACTTCGCGCAGTTGCAGAGTTCCCGAAGCCAACCTCCCTGAAGCAGCTTCGGAGCTTTATCGGCCTCTGCTCCTACTTTCGACGTTTCATCTTGAACTTCGCCTCTATCATCGCTCCTCTGACCCAGCTCCTTGCCGGCAGCTCCGACCTTTCCGCCTGGACTCCAGCCTGCGATAAAGCCTTTGACACTTTACGCCGCCTTTTGGTTTCGCCGCCCATTCTACGCCACTTTGATCCGGCTGCGCCTACGGAGATCCACACTGATGCCAGCGGTATTGGGCTTGGTGCCGTCCTTACCCAACGTAAGCCTGGTTACAGCGAGTATGTTGTGGCATACGCCAGCCGAACATTGACAAAGGCAGAATCTAATTATTCAGTCACAGAAAGGGAATGTTTGGCCATTATTTGGGCTATCGGAAAATTTCGTCCTTATGTGTATGGTCGACCGTTTTACGTTGTGACCGATCACCACGCTTTGTGCTGGCTTGCCTCTCTGAAAGACCCATCCGGTCGCCTTGCTCGCTGGGCTCTTCGTCTCCAGGAGTTTGACATTCATGTCATTTATCGATCAGGGCTGAAGCATACGGACGCGGATGCTCTTTCCCGCTCGCCATTGCCTAGAGATAATTCGTCTGACCACGTCTGTGCCTACGATATGTCGACTCTTACAACTATCGACATGGCTACCGAGCAGCGGAATGACCCCTGGATCAATGCACTTTTGAATTTTCTCTCAAGTCCTACTCCCGGTCATTCCTCCAAAGCGCTCGTCCGCCAAGCACACCACTTCTCCATTCGTGACGGTCTTCTCTATCGCCGCAATTATTTGCTTGATGGACGGAAGTGGCTTCTAGTCATCCCGCGTCATCTCCGCGCCGACATTTGTGCTGCGTACCATGGTGACCCACAATGTGCTCACGGTGGCGTATTGAAAACCTACACACGCCTACGTCTGCGATTTTACTGGCGTGGAATGTACCGCTTCGTAAGACATTTCGTGCGCGCTTGCGAATCTTGTCAACGCCGAAAAACTCCTCAGAAGTCCTCTGTTTCGTTGCAGCCGTTACCCTGCCCTGCTCGTCCGTTTGACCGCGTTGGCATAGATCTCTATGGCCCTCTTCCGACTACTCCTGCTGGAAACCGGTGGATTATTGTGGCAGTAGACCATCTGACTCGCTACACTGAAACATCACCGTTACCCTCTGCCTCTGCAAGAGACGTTGCTTTGTTCATTCTCAACAACTTGATTCTTCGCCACGGGACTCCGAAGGAACTGCTCAGTGACCGCGGACGCGTTTTCTTGAGCGACGCTCTCGAGGCCCTACTGAAAGAATGTCGCATCATTCATCGCACCGCTACTTCTTACCACCCTCAGACGAATGGCCTGACAGAACGCTTCAACCGTACTCTGAGTGACATGCTGGCCATGTACGTCAACGACGCTCATTCCAACTGGGACCACGTTCTTCCCTTCGTAACCTACGCGTACAACACTGCGATACAGACCACCACTGGATTCTCTCCCTTTTTTCTTCTTTACGGGCGCGAGCCAACCTGCACAATGGACGCGCTTTTTCCCTACCGCCCTGATGTTTCTGAATCGACGCCACTCTCGGACGCCGCCCAGTATGCAGAAGAATGCCGTCAGCTCGCTCGTTCGCTCACAAAGGAAAATCAATGGCAACAAAAACACCATCGTGACACTGGTGAGGCGCCTTCATATACGCCCAACTCCCTGGTGTGGCTCTGGGTTCCTGCCACAACCGCCGGCCTGTCAAAGAAGCTTCTTGCTCGGTATCACGGTCCATACCGAGTGCTTCAAAAAACATCTCCTGTGAACTACGTAGTTGAGCCCGTTACGCCATCTGCGGACTTGCGTCGCCGTGGACGCGAAATAGTTCATGTGGACCGAATCAAGCCCTACTACGATCCGTCTGTCCTTTCGGCACCATGAGTCGCCAGGATGGCTCCTTCTCTGCCCGGGGGGGAAACTGTAGTGTGGTAATCTTCATCGATATAACCACTGACATGCGTCGCGTGCTGCCGCTCTCAAGGACGAAGAAGTTGTTCGCTGCCTTGCTCTTTCGCCACGCCTGACGCTTCGCTGCGAGTCTCCCCTGAGCGGCTGGAATCATCTGGGTTCACCGAATAAACACACCCCTACAACATCAATATTTCTCTTCTGGCTATATTATTTTCTAACGTTTGTGAACTTTTTGCCTTTCCAGCTGGCTCACATCCATGTTGAGCTAAAGCCACTTCCAGCATTGCCTTACACTGTGAAGTCGCACAGGCTGTATAACTGCAATTATGCTTAACCGCTGTGTTGTCCTTAACTAAAGCTATACTCTTTTTGTTAGCCTCCACGTTTCTGCCCCGTAAGTGAGTACCGGTGAGATACAGCTGCTGTATACTTTCTCTTGAGGGATATTGGTAAACTGCCCTTCATGATCTGAGAGAACCTGCCATATGTGCTCCACCTCATTCTTATTCTTCTAGTTAGTTCCCTCTCGTGATTCGGATCTGCAGTCACTACCTGCCCTAATTTGATGTATTTGCAGCGGCGCTGGCATCGCCAGCGGTGCTGATGAAGATGAAGCTGGGAGCGTGACCTGGCTCGCGCAGAATAGAACGCTTTCGGCGACCAGCCTGGCCAGCAATGTCAACAACCCGCTCCGCCGGCTCACCAGCCGTGGCTACCGGGACCTCCAATAAATGTGGACCACCTTCCACATCTGGTGACACCGGACAACAGCTTCGATGCACGCAACGCTGCTCCCACCGGCTCTGCGCTCCTGTCCGCCCTGTCCCTCCACTTGGCCTTGCCACTGCACGCCCGCTGTTCGCACCCGGCTTTCGGCAGCTTTTTTCCGCCATGTCAGTGCTTATCGCATCCGGTGAGCTCCTTCTGCCGTATCAACGCTTTTTCCTTCCTCAGCTGCCCGGCCTGCCGCTTTTTATGCCAGGGACCCCGTTTTGTGGTTGGCGCTGCTGGACTCGCAATTTCATGTAAACCTCGTGTCCAGCCAGCTACTGCGTTATCAGCACGCCAGCCGCGAACTCCCACCCAGTCTCCTGGCAAAGCTGCGGTTGCCACCTCCTGGCCCCAACATTTACGCCGACTTCAAGAAGGGCCTGACGACGTATTTTGGCTTGGAGCCGACTCTCTGCGCTGCTGTTCCGGGCTCAGAAGCAGTGCCGCCACACAACTCACGACCACTGGCCGAATCCCACCCTCATAGCTGCTTCGGTTTTCCCTCTGTCAGCTATTCCACTGGACCCGCTCCCCACATCTGTCTGTCCACTATCGCCGCCACTGAATGTGCCCCCACCCACGATTCGGCAAGTGCCATGCGAGCATGCGTTGGTCTCTTGCCAACCTTCACAACCAGCTACCTCATACTACACCCCGGTCTCTCCCAAGTTTGCTGCAACAGCCCCTACGGACGGCCATCCACCTGCGAGCGCCTGTCCCAGGGAGCCTCCTGCCCAGCCCCGCTTCCCAGCTGTGGCGCCTGCCCTCACCAGAAGAGCTCTCTCTCGACCCGGGCCCCAACTCGCTTCTAGTCGCATGTTCTTCTGCCACCTCATGCCCAACCACAGTGAGCCCAACTGTTCTTGTCGCGGGGCACACATGCAAGCCACACCAGAGCCTTGTCGCTCATCACGCGCCACCCGAACCGCCTGGCATGGATCCCTGCCCACCTGGCGCCTTCGCGACAGACAAGACAGCCACAGAAGGCAGTGCCATGCTTGCGACACATTACTGCATGCCCCATCCAACACCGCCAATGGACTCAGCACGACTGCTTTCTTCCCATTCCGACCGCTACGTCTCGGACTTGTGCCCTCTGTTCGCAGCAAACAGTCCCAACACCCCAGTGGGCTTGCTTTGCAGCCAGTCGGTACATCCCGTCACACACTTCGACTACTCCCTAAAAAGGCAGCCCGTGCCCCACACAGCAGTCCTCAAGCCCAGTGTCATCCGCAGTCATTTCGCCGTCGCCAGCGGCCAAGGCATCGCCTTCATGTCTACGGCTGTGGCCTCCCCACGCCATACCTTCGTCTGCACCGACTGGGCCAGCGAACATCGCATCCCTCCCGTAAATCCCCACGCGGCTGCATTTTCTGTAAGGACATTTCACGGCCAACTTCAACCCAACTGTAACAAAAGAACTGTAGCACAACCGAGACGAACACAGCAAAGAGGCACACAGGACTAGCGCTAAACTTCATCTAACTTTGTTCACTGGCAGCGCAGCAAATATAAGGAAAAAACCAGATCACGTGCAGATACCAGTTCGGAGAGCAGAAAGTTGGGCTAGTTGGTAGATATGCATACTGAAGAAGTAGGCGTGGAAAAACGAGGACTCGTTTGTCTCGTTTTTCCGCGCCTACTTCTTCAGTAGATACCAGTTCACACACACCACTATCAACAGAACCGTTCAAGATATGCCATCTCCGATTTGTATAGATTCACAGACGTATCGCTAACATAATATACGCCTCTCTTCCTTACACGAAATGCCTCCAGTAGTTCCCTTGCCCTAGTATCTTTGCTTTTGCCCAAAATCTTTATCTCATGAAACCGTGGTTGACACTTTTTGCAGGACTGGCATCTAGCCTGCGGCAAATATTCTGCCGCTCGAGGTCACTCAAAACACTCAGCGCAGTGCTGAGGAAGATGTGCACCATTGTGTTCGTCTCGGTTGCGCTACAGTTCTTTTGTTACAAAATGCATCATCTAGCCCAACAAAAAGTTCTTCTAAATTCAACCCAACTGGTGGACCCACCAGTAGACCTTACGACTGAAGCATGCCTAGCTCGCCTCCGATTCCTCGACTTCCCCCGCCTGTTCTTTCCGTCATCCTCATCTTTTGACTCCTCTCGCCCTTTGCGAAGCAGCCAGGCTCAACCGCCCGAGCTTGTTTCTCCCGCCCGACGACCTTCACGAACTCTGGCCCGAACTTCACTGGCCTTAACAAATTTCTAGATACCATCTTTATTTTTTGCTTTATCACGCATCGCGCTAGGGGGGGAGCACCTGTAGGGGAGCACCTGTACACCTGTAGCCAGCGGCGCTGATGAAGATGAAGCTGGGAGCGCGACCTGGCTCACGCAGAATAGAACGCTTCTGGTAACAAGCCTGGCCAGCAAAGTCAACAGCCCGCTCCGCTGGCTCACCAGCCGCGGCTACAGGGACCACCAATAAATGTGGACCACTTTCCACATATTCCCTTACTATTTCCAGCACCTCGCTACCAGCTGTGAACTGCTGTTCCCTTGCGAGACTGTTGAACATTACTTTGGTTTCCTGCATGTTAATTTTTAGACCCATTGTTCTGCTCTGCCTGTCTAACTCAATGATCAGCATTAAGGATAGTTGCCGGTGATATCATTGATCAGGCCTTGCAGTTCTTCTCCTGGGTGACTCAGCAAGGCAATGTCATCAGCAAATCGCAGCGGCAAAGTGGGGGAGAGAACAAACGCAAGTTAATAACATCCTAGTCAAAATCAAGAGGAAGGAATGGGCTTCAACAGGGCATGTAATGCGAAGGCAAGATAACCGCTGGTCCTTAAGGATAACGGAGTGGATTCAAGAGAAGGCAAGCGAGCAAGGGGGCGGCAGACAGTTAGGTGGGCAGATGAGCTTAAGATTGGTTTATGGTTTATGGGGGTTTAGCGTCCCAAAGCAACTCAGGCCATGAGTGACGGCGTAGTGAAGGTCTCCGGAAATTTCGACCACCTGGGATTCATTTACGTGCACTGACATCGCACAGTACACGGGCCTCTATAATTTCGCCTTCGTCAAAATTCGACCGCCGCGGCTGGGATCGCCAAGTCTTTCGGGTCAGCAACCAAGCGCCATAACCACTGAACCACCACGGCGGCTCAGATGACATTAAGAAGTTTGCAGCGATACGGTGGCCGCAGCTGCCAAAGGACAGGGTGAATTGGGGAAACATGGGAGAGGCCTTTGCCCTGCAGTGGACGTAGTCAGGCTGATGATGATGCTTTAAGAACTAAAGACACCAAATTTTTGCTTGCGTGTTTTCTTCTTTCAAACGGCGTGCTAGACGTTGGTATACACAGAGCACCTCGTGGTATTCGCCTACGACTGATAAACAATTTATAATTGAATTCCTTCTTGAAGCAGTTTCGGTTTCATCAACCAACCGATGGCTGTGATGTGTAGGTGCTGTTTAGGTCACGTGATAAACAAAAATTCGGCACTACAAACACCGATACTTAGCTTTAACTCACTACAGCACTTAAACCAGTCTGCTTCAATAGCTAGAATTACAACAAACGACATGTCAGCAGTTATATTGCTGTTTATTTGTCACCTCACATGACCTAAACATCAACTACATGTCACAGGCCGGTCACTCCACGGTTGGTCTCGAGGGGGACAAGCGCGCTCCCCTCGAGACCGGCTGTGCTCTCACCATCCTGGATTGCGGTGCGCGTCGGATTCCTTTGCTTGCCGTCTGTTGTAGTTTTAAGGGCCTGTCACACTAGGCCAACAGTTGGCCGTTTCGGTCCGCCAAAACCGTGTCATTGCGATGTCTGGCTGTATGTCATATTGCACCGGCAAAAACAGTCAGCCGAGTGTCGGCGTCAGTGCCAGGTCTCCCACAAGACGGCAGTTGGCCGATGGTTCGCCAACTCCCATGTCATGCGAGACAACGTGCGAGACCTCCCGCCGACTTGGCCCTTTCTCGTTCTCACTCTTCTTTTGTCATAACTCCTTTAAACAAATCCCCATATAGTAAAGCAAACTCTTTAACAATCGTGATTATGAACCTAGTGGACTTGAACTTAGCATCTTCAGACTGAGAGCCTACTACTACACCCACGATGCCACGAACAACAGATATATTTGCTTCCTTCAGAAGTGCACATCTGAAGAGTGACACTCGAGACGGGAGTAAAGCAGGCGACACGTGCGAAAAATTGGCCGTCGCGCTGCACCGGTCGCCGCTTGCGAACTGCAGCCCCACTGCAAGCTCAAAGCCTAAGCTTTGCCACCGCGCAGTAGTGACCGACCTCTGCTTGGCTTGGTGTCGAAATTCGGACCAGAAAAGACATAATAGCCATATTATCGAAAGACCGCCTGATATATATACTCGTGCAGCGAAAAAAGCATGCCTGCCCAAGTAGCGAACTTTTGGCAATGGCGCCGCCCGCAGTCACGCCGGCCAATGAATTGCGCTCCTGCCTGACTGCCCTGGTCGTCACTAGGCCTATAGCTTCTTTCACATCGAAGACGCAGTGGACGCCGCTTAGGAAGTAAAGATATGGTCAATTTCCGCGACGCCTTCAGCAGCGGTCCTAGCGGACAGCTACACGAGTCAGGCGAGCCGGACAGTAACAGTGGGCCAGCAGCAGATGCGAGGCAATTCTAGCAAGAAATTTGCTAGTGACAATATATAGTGACGTATATTTTCACGATTCTACTTTCAAAACCGGTCACGACGAGAACACCAATCAGCCCACGAATTTTAAATAACACGGTTTTTAAAAATTCATAATAAATTGCCTGCTCACTTCCCAAAAATCATACTGAGTGTGGATGCTTCCTCGCATCATTTCTAAGCATTGAAAACATTTGCAAGCGGCTTTTAATTCATTGCATAGTCTTTCTGATCACCACTTGCTTTAGTTTATTTTTTTCGCGCTTCTATCGCCTCCGTGCTGGCTGACAGTGGTTGTAGTGCACGCTTGGCAGCTGACCCGAAAGAAGTGGGTTCAATCCTGGCCGCACCGGTCTCATTTGGATGGAGGAGCCCATGTACTGTGCAATGTCACTGCACGTTAAAGAACGTATATCCCAGGTATTTGACATTATCCCAAGTAGCCAGGGTGTCCCTCGTAACCTCAATCGCTTGTCCCAAAGCGACTCAGGCTCGAGGTTAAACCCCAGGTTAAACACGCAATGCCAGGTTAAACCTCATTAAAACAAACCAAACTTTTCACTTCATCTTTTCACACAGCTCCGTTCACTCCTTTTACTCTTCGTTCACACCCTTTCATTCTTGCTTTACCCTTGTTTCGTGTTTTTGCCGAATGGTTTCACCTCCATTTCACTTTAGCCATTCTTCTTTCACCTCCTCCTCGAGTTTTGCTTATCACTTGTAATTGTTTGTCAACTTTGCCCGCATTCCATGGCCGCCTGCTTACTCTGCAGTGCACTTTACCTGCCCCAGATGGTTATCCGCTCTTTGTGCCTTTGGCTGGCAATGCATCCTCAGGTGCTCCGCTCAGGCAATGTGTTTGCGGTCGGCTGGATGTGCAGTGGTACCATATGTGTGAGGTATTAGCCCCCCGTTTTATAGACTTTTTGTGTCTCCGAGGCACTCGCTTGCCTGCTTTTACTATTCCAATGACAACGCTCTAACTCACGGAATGCAGTAACGCAGACCGCCAGCTGTTCTCCTCCAGTATTCGACACAGCCGACCACTTTTTTGCTTCAGCGCCTCCCATAGAAACCTGCTTCAGTCTTGCCACTACAAAGCTTTCTAGAACACTGTACCTCTACGGTGGATCCCTGGTGCTAGCGTCAGTAAAGAATGCCCAAATGTGTTTTTCTCGCAAACAATAAGCTCAGATATAAAGCAATGTCAAAAATTAATGCTTCTTGAGGATCGCTGATCCGTACCGAATTGCTGGTAGGAGCGATAGCTGCGATTAGAGCAAGTTTCTCTTCACAGCTGCATAGCAGCTGCCGCCAGAGCGGCTTACCCAGTTGCTCGCATGCTAGCTCCCATGCTAAGGCGGAGCTGAAATCGATCATATCTTTGTTTGAATATGAGAAAATGGGGTTGTCAGTAAGGCGGTGCCATAAGTGGACCATTTACAATAGCGCTGGCCAATTCTAAAGCGCTGTCCGCTGTTGCTTCGATGCAAAACACGCTAGGCCTAGCGACGGCCAGGGAGTAGCACAGTCAGTGCCGTCAACCACTGCACTTCCTGGCGACACTATTGCAGTAAGCTCACGGAATGCAATGCTCCGAGCATTGCGAATTGTTGCCTACTTTCATGCTGCGGCAGTGACGGACCTACTTCGATGTTATGGTGCTAGAATGCATAGCTTGACGGTGCTGCAATACGCTGTTGCTGCATCATCCAGCCATGAACCCCCTCCAACTCACCAAGTTTTGCATTCTATTGCAGTTCTAAAAGGTCGAATAAATGGCAGAAGAAAGTAAACGAAGACATCGAAGAAACACACAGACGAGGACGATGCTGCATCGTCCTCGTCTGTGTGTTTCTTCGATGTCTTCGTTTACTTTCCGCTGCCATTTATTCGATCATGCACCAACTAGCTCAACAATCCACCTTATTAGTTCTAAAAGGCCTTCGGGTGTAAGCAGGCACCCTACTATAAATAAATGAACGAACAAATAAATTGCTTTACCTCGCGCTACTTGTAAGCATGCCAGAGATTCGATTCGATCATGTTTACAAGCGTCACAACAAGTTGGTGCTCCAGCGTTTTAGCAGCAGCGAGTGCACAAAAAGGGTTTCAATGCGATTTCGTTTTTTGCTGAGACTGCCAGCCGTATATTAAACAGGGAAGGAGGACCCAGAGAGCTGGTTCTCCTCCCTGGTCACCAGCTCACCAGGGACTTCGAGGAAACGAGGAGGCTCAATCGGTCACCCAAGGTCTTACTTACCGGTCGGCCCCTGGAACCTCCCAAGTCAGAGAGGATATGCATGCGTACCAGAAAATCGCACCACACTACAGACTACACCGACAAATTTATCTGCCAGCGGACAGAACACTCAATAAGAAAGAGGAGGCTATGTGAAGAAGATTACAGACGGGGGTTTTTCCCAACCCAGTACTCTACAGCAAGTGGCATCCCGAAGTCTTCAGGTCAAAGTGAAAATTTTGCGACAAGGCAGCAACTTTGGCCCACATGGTGTGGATATGTCCGACAAGGTACGATAGCTAGAGCACTCTAGAATCATAGGAGGCTTTGCTCTGCAGCCCAGACCCTAACGTCCAGCAGGACATCATCAGTCAAGCCCTTGCTGCTGCTGTGTTCCCAAGGGATTCCTGCCGACAGCTAGGGGCAACGTGGAAGATGGTCTTCTCTCCTGGCATTCACTGACTGGTGTTTTAATAAAGTTGTTTCTCTCTCTCTCTCTCTCTCTCTCTCTCTCTCTCTCTCTCTCTCTCTCTCTCTCTCGTCACTTGAACATGCACTCGCGCAAAATATACATACCCGCTGAGATTTCTGACACACGCAAATGTGGCGACTTGCTTCCGCGGTGGACGCACTCGGTGCACATCCGCGGTGGATGTGCGGTAAGAATCCAAGCTGCTCAACACTGCTAGAATAGCCCACAACTTTCTAAATCAACTTGGCAAGCCAGCTGAAGCAACGCTCTACGCAGCAACACAGTCAACGCCGGCTGAAGATTCAGCAGATGATGTCATGAAGATCCTAGCCAACCACAGGCAACAATGGCGTTCGCCTGGTGAGCGTTTTCTTATAAAAAACAGCTGTTTGCATTTACTTTCGCCCTCTTTAAATGAGATAATCTTGTTCAACATATCAAAAACTACAAATTGCTGCAGGGAACTCAAACCAAAATTAAAAAGTTAATTTCAGGTTCAAGCTGAAATGAGCTACCTGTGTGAATCTCATCCCCAAAAGATTACTACAATGCTGTTACCCCTGGTCAGGTCAAGCAGGCAGTTGTCGGCTTTGAGGTCTCGGTGGGCGACCCCGTGCTGTGCCAGGTGGCACAGGGCCTCCAGTAGCTGGCACAGCAGGGACAGACGCACTCGGGGATCCCCTGCAACCACTCGAGGAAAGGACCGCAGGTAATCGGGCAGGCTGCACTGGTACCTGCACAAAAGCAAATGAACACTTCTCAAACTAAATCCACACCTGTGGGGTTTTAATAGGGTGATAAATATTTCTTCCTGCTTAATCGCGGCTGACACAGTTCAAAACCGCCCGGACCCCAATTGATCGCATACGATACCGAGCGCACGCTGAGCACAAGCGAACGTTCGCCCATGCTAGGGAAGGGGATGTGCTCCATCGCCAGACGGGAAGAAATGCGAGAGGACACTTCTGTCCATGGGGTGGACTCTCTCTCTTCAGCTGGGGAACTCGGCTGGCGTAACGCTCCTTGTTCCGCCAGCGGGGCAAGGCCTTGTGGGGCCTTGACCCATCACATCATTCGTGGCGCTCGTGGCGCTTAGTGTTTATATATATATATATGCTCCCGTAAGGTGCAGAGTTGCGCGACTGTTTTCCCGTATCGCTCATAACATATTCACGGAGCGGTGATCACATGATCCCACTGAAGTATTTTGTTCCAATCCGTGTCTGCTCATACCCAACATATGCGCCAGAGGGGGTCAGCCGCTCCCATCTTGACCACAGTCTGCGTTGTTATCCGAATGAGGGGGCATATTGTGAACCTGATTGCCCTGTCAATATGCCAGTCCAGAGTCTGCGCCTTGTCTGCGCTTATGTGTGCCTTTCGTCTCATTCTCTTTGTGCAGTTTTACTCGTTCTTTTACAATGAACCAACTGGCCAGCCAGTGCGTCCTACTTCAGTTTATTTCTTCTCCCTTAGTCCCTTTTCTACTTCTCGCGAACAAGGGACAAGCGGCACACTTCTATGTGAACCTGACTGCCTTGTCAACATGGCAGTCCAGAGTCTGCGCCTTTTCCCTGCTTATGTGTGCCTTTCATGTCGTTCTCATTGCGCAGTTGTACTCGTTCTCTTACAATGAACAAACACAGAATATCACGGACATCGAGCCCTATAAATCGATAAAAAAAATTCATTGCGCACTTATGTGTGCCCTTCGCCTCATTCTCTTCGCGCAGTTTTACTCGTTCTTTTACAATGAACCAACTGGCCTGCCAGTGCGTCCTACTTCAGTTTATTTCTTCTCCCTTAGTCCCTTTTCTACTTCTCATGAACAAGGGACAAGCGGCACACTTCTGTGTGAACCTGACTGCCTTGTCAACATGACAGTCCAGAGTCTGCGCCTTTTCCCTGCTTATGTGTGCCTTTCATGTCGTTCTCATTGTGCAGTTGTACTCGTTCTCTTACAATGAACAAACACAGAATATCACAGACATCGAGCCCTATAGACCTCCTTCACCCGCGACGTCACAAAGATGCGGTGGCGCTGATGTCAGCAGCGACTTTCGCATGGTAGGCAAAACAGCTACGGCCAGCCGGTGCCTACCGCAGCTGCTGCAGCTACCGGCGGCTGCATATCATGCCTGCGCACTGCAGAAGCAGCATGTATTGATCAGTTGCGTCACTGTTTGATCCACGTAGTAGCATAAAAGGAAATTTAAATTAGCCCCGATAGGCTTCTCGCGATAAATATTGCATTAGTAAACTGGCTAACGGGGAATGGGCCGCGGTACTAAAGCGCGAAGTCTGGGAGTCGATTGGCACTGCCACTCAATATACTTAACAGCATGTAAGTTACTGCGTTCATTCACCTGAACATCAGCATAGTACGCTTATAACTGCGCAAGGAAAAAAAGCACGTATGTAGTAGCTGCGCACACATTTATCACCCGAGCCGGTGTGCACGGGGCCCCCGCCGGCAGATTCACTCGCCCCCGAGGAATGCGTTCTTTTGTTAATAGCACACCATGTTTTAATGGCACGTTTTATGGCATTTGATATTTACTAGAAAGTGTTTCTTAATATGACCGACGTAATTATTTGATTCGAGTAGAAAGAAGTCTGGTAAGTTCATGCGCGGTCACGTTGGCGTGCTTAGAATAGCGTACCTTAAGTGTGCTAAAAGCCACATGCTTTTTCATTGCATCATGCATGTGTCATGTTTCATGATGCAGTTCATTACCGCGAAGCTTGTTTGAAAAGAAGCAGCCGCAGGCGTGCTACTAACAGACGTGTCGAGATTGAGAGGGGGCGCAGCAATGAAAAGTGTTTTCATTATTTATGCACGCGACATGAAACTAAATTTGGTGCGAATATGAAATTGCTATGCTAGTTTCGGTAATGCCTTTTAGTTTTAGCTATACCTGGTGCAGTTAATGGGTAATTATAATTAACACCCTCGTCAAGTCGCCTCAAGGTCTTAACTAATTGAGTAGAAAGTGCGCAAATTTTTTATGCCAGCATGTTCACAAAGCCCTGTTCTGTATATGACGCTATTCTTTTTTTAGATGATCATGTACTTATGCATGCATAGTTACGTGAAAACGTTTCTTACAAAAATAACGAACATAATACTGCACGTGTAGGAAAAAAAATCGAGAGATAAATTACACTCCTCAACGTCTCAGGAATCGTTTGCGACAAATAGAATCATTCTATTTTCATGCGTTGCGAAATTACGAAGGTGTGAGTGATGCCAATCGCAGAAAATGTGAAAGGTCAGAAAACGAACCTTATAATTGACGTTTATTTCCTCGTTTTTGGCCTCTTCGCTCGCGCTTTGGTCAAAGAAATGCGGCCCTGAACTCAAAGAAAACCTCAAAGGAATTACCTCACAATTCTCGACGACACCGAGTCTCGAAAGCGTACTTTATAAATTTCTACTGAATATTTTGCTATATTTTTTCGTCACGAAACAGAACACCCCAGGGCTAAGAAAGAAAATAATTCTAGAAATCAAAAATTTTCACCAAATCGACGAGCTTAACAAGGGCAGAAGTCGGCCTGGCTGGTGCATGATCCTGTGGATAAAAACAGCGCTTAAACGGGACAGCTAGAGGAGAGTGGGGACACGACGCTGTCCCCACTTTTCGCACAGCACGACACCTACGTATGTCAGCAGACGGTGAGCGCACGTCTGCTCCGCCGAAAGATCGCCACATCCTCTCACTACTGTCCAGAAGCAAAATCATTCTGGCTAGGGCAGGATGTCAAAAACTTCGTATTTTATTCAATGCCTAGCGTAGGAATCAATGGCAGAAACGATTTCTGTTTACTACTAACCATATATACAATACACAGTGGCGAACTATTTCTCTGAATACACCGCACGTGGCCAACGCGAGGTCATGTACTTCAAGAAATTACTAAGCTGTAACATCAACCATTGCTGTGATTCGCAGAAACTGAAAACGCGCCTACAAGCCCTGAAAACCCGCGCTCAACACCTCTCCGCGACGACACTCCCTGGCCTTTTGCCTACCACGAGCCCGCTAGCGACTGCAGCGCCACCTCGTTCGTTTACAAACATGCAGGAGGTCTATAAACCGATTAAAAAATTTTATTGCACACTTATGTGTGCCCTTTGCCTCATTCTCTTTGCGCAGTTTTACTCGTTCTTTTACAATGAACCAACTGGCCTGCCAGTGCGTCCTACTTCAGTTTATTTCTTCTCCACCAGGCCCTTCTCTACTTCTCAAGAACAAGGAACGAGCGGCACTCTTCTATGTGAACCTGACTGCCCTGTCAACATGCCAGTCACGAGTCTGCACCTTGTCTAAGCTTGCATGTGCCTTTCGTCTCATTCTCTTTGCACAGTTTTGCTCATTCGATTCTAATGAACCAACTAGCCCGCCAGAGTCTTCTACTTCACATGTTCTGCGTACTCCTTTGCACTGGTTCGTTCTTTTCCTTCAGTGCCACATTTGACTACTTCCAGATAGATGAGAGCATTAACTCCGAAAGAAAAACTCGACATCCTTTTGGAAGTCGATGAAAATCACATGTACTTGGCACGCCGCGATATTGGTTTGCCTCTTTCTACACTAAACACTATCATCAGTGAGTGTGAGGAAATTCAAAAGAACATCCAAGTTTTCAGCGTCAGTGTGAAGCAAGCAAGGGGTGCTCAGCATGGCAAGATGGCGTGGCTTAAAATAAAAGCAGCACTCTCTTTGGTAATCAGCGATGCCTTGTCGTACAAGACAGTTACTGGCCAAACAACTGGCTTTCGACTTTCTCAGTACCAGCCCAGAAGCAATGCAGATGAAGTTTCAGCCTGATAGGCGTCTCAGTACGAGACATGCCAAGCAGGAACACGTGTTACTTGGCAAATTTTATCGTGTGACTCAGCTCTTTGACAGCAGTGTCTTTATCTGGTCTTGTGATGATATTTATTTGTGTTTTTTCCAAAATAAATTTCAGTTGTTAGTTCAGCGCCTGTGTTGTTGTTTCTTCCTGTTTTCTCCCCATGAGCAAAATAAAGCAAGGAAAGAGTGACTGTATGCTGCGACCCAGACGGACTCGTAGTCTGACAGCATACCGCCTGGTCAGTAATCATGGTTGACGGTCAATGAACTTCATTGACAGCACTGCTTCTCGCGTAACCGTCACCTTGCTGTCATTTACAAGTAGGCATGGATGACTGGGGCCCTTTCACACTGTTCCTCACCCTTCTGGATGCACGCTAACAACTGGAAAGTTCTTCTTGAAAATTGTGATGCTGTAGGGTGCACAACAAATCTTTGGAGGATTTGTGAACGCGGTGCGTCGACAGTGGTGCGTTGGACAGCGGAGCGCTGCACGTGCCAGCCCAGCGTTGCGCGTGTGCACATGCGAATGGTGTGTGTGAGGCGATGACGACGAAGACCACAGCGAGCACGAGGAGCGGAGAGCTGACGTGTCAGAAAACAAAGGTGTGAAGAGATACAGGGCAGTGGAGATCGGGTCATTCAAGCATGGAGGTGGCAGCCGTCGGATGTTGGGTCCGTGCTGCCGTGGACCTCCCTTGGATCACCGACGCAAGTCTCCTGCGTTCCTTGCCAGTGTGGACGTGGTAGCCGATGGACTGAGGGTCCGTGCTGCCGAAAGGCACTCTTGGATAAAGTGCTTTAAGGGGGAAGAGGGTCTTAGAGAAAAATTTTTTTTAATATTGGACTCAGCACAATAAAAACTTCAGCTATTATGTATTTAGTGTGCTAATTTCAAATATGATGTACATTTTTGTGTATATTATGTCGTTTTTTATTCCAGAATTTTGGTAAAATTATTCTGACAACTTTTTGAAAAAACTGGCTACTCAGATTCAAATAAATTTTATCCCAGTAGATTCAACTATTATTAATGCTTGTAATAAAAGTACTTTCATTGCTCTAGCCCTTCTGCAACCAAAGTTACAATTTTTTGAAGTTCACATAAAAGTGGCGAGGAAAAAGGTGATTTTTCCTTATGCTGTTTAATATTTCTACATTTTATTAAGAGTGCAGTTAATGGTCTTACTGCAAGCTCCAATCATTCAGCTTTCAAATAAGACAAGAATGGTGAAAATCGCGCGAACCAATGCCGAGAAAAGCTTGTCAGCAGTGTGTAGGGTGGCGCAGAAAATGAAACTGAGAAAAACGCAAAAAACAAAATGAAATATTTTGAAGCTGTGTAAGCGCATCACAGTGCTTAATTTTCCGAAACAAACAGCTTAGAAGGCCCATAGTGAATAGTCTGAATCACATTTTTGCCGTTGCCGCCGCTTAGCAAGCTGCAAGAATGAGGTCGAGGGTGCACACTGTATGTGAAGCAGTCTGTCGATCGCCACCAAATCTACGACCACGTCGGTAGCTTCACAGGCAATGGCAGGTTGGCGTCTACATGCTCGTTCGGTAGCGTCCACATCTTGCGCTAGGTTGCAGAAATTGCTGCCAAACTGGCGATTTTAACATCGGGCGTCGCAATTCCTCGTGATCAGCGCTGGAGAGAAATGTGTCTACTCTCACCTGCTGCTGCCAATCTCGCCCGAGCCCGCAATTTGCTCCGTGTCGAAGGCGGACGCCAAAGCTGGTACAGAAGCGCTTATCACAACCACCGAATCGCACTCGTGCGCCTCGTTATTCCCTCTTCCGATCACTGCTTGTCAAGTAAAACTGTCCACCGGTTTCACACCACGGTGGTCTTTTTCAAAATGGCGTCGCAGAACGAGCGCGGAGCGTTAAAAAAAATGGCACCGGCCAATGAGGCGCTTGGTTTTCGCCATGTGGTGCCCAAAAGCCAATAGCATTGCCGCATTTTATATTTTGTTTTCTGTCTTTTTTTCGGCGACCAATCGCAGTAGACCTTTCGTTCTGGTGGGAAAGAATACTGAGGCGTCGCTCTTTCAAATGAGACCAAAGTCGCCTCGCTGCGCCGGCTAGTTTTGGCGCCACACACAACGCAAAACGGGCATTTTCTACCAGATTTTCGCAAGCTCTCTTGTCAAAATTGCATCTCTGCATGTCGATTTTTCGTAAACTACGCGGTATTCAGCCATGAAACTTGAAATTAAGATGGAAAATGATGAGACATATCCAACTATGAAAAAATTGAGAAGTCGATTTTTTCACGATTTTTTGGTCCCAAAGATCCGCGTCTCCTCTTAAGCCACCGAAATGCCATCGACAGGTCCTGCCTACACTTCCCCTGCTGCTGCCAAGTTCTTCGGGCTGTTGACGGGAGACCACCGGCGTCTTCCTGTGTTCGTTCCTCTCCGCTCCTACTACCACCTATCTCCTTTCCGCCACTTCTTTCTACCACTTCTTTCTACGCATCACCAGCGATGCATCCCACTACTACAACCACCCGCATCTGCCCTGTCTGCAAGGCATCCCCACTTCACCTGGGACGCTCAGTACTTGGTGAACTCTTTCCTTTATTTCTGCAGTGTTGTATATGTGTTGAGTGTGTGGTTTTCTTGTTTTCATTTGATATCGGCTCTTTTCCTTTAAATTATAAATACGGCTTCGTTTCGTTTTGTCTGATCTCTTTGTCGCTTCGTTCTGACCAGTTCTGACCAGTTCTGACCAGCTTCCGATTCCGACAAGTGGCGTCCGCGCGACAAGACAAAGCCGTTTAACTTATGAGGGAGTTTTTTTTAAGAATAAGGAAACCATGAGCATGCTAAAGGAGTTAATTGAGCTAGGAAAAAAGTTGGGGTTGAAAGACGCCGAGCTGCACGCGTGGGTGGCTGCCGAGCAAGAGAAGGAACGTGCAGCCAAATGCGAGGCTCAGCGCGAGCATGAAAAGGCGCTAGCAGGAGCAGAAGCTGGTGGGGGTAATCAAGAACCCACACCGGGGCCGCCCTCAGTAGCGGTTAGGCCACACAAATTGATCCCGCCTTTCGACGAATGCAGGGATGACTTGGATGCATACTTCAAACGTTTTGAGCGTATAGCAGAAGGGCACAGCTGGCCCAAGGAAAAATGGGCTACAGCCCTCAGTATGTCTTTGACTGGGGAGGCTTTCCGTGTGTTCGGTCGATTGTCTCCCATAGATTCAATGGACTATGATAAGGCAATATAAAACCTGCTCCAACATATTCAGTTAACAGCAGAGGGTTATCGCGAAAGGTTTCGTGAAAGTAAGCCGCTAGATAAAAAAACAGGCAAACAATACGCAGCATGCTTGCTAAGTCTTTTCGATCGATGGGTTGAGATGTCGGGAACGGCCACAACGTACAATGATTTACGTGACTTGGTAGTGGCCGAACAGTTCATGAGGAACTGTCATAGTCGAGAAAGAGAGTGCAAGACGCTGGACAAAATGGCTGAGGCAGCAGACAACTTTCTAGAGGCCCAGCGGCAAAGAAACTCGTCTTCGTTCAAAGAATCGTGCGAGGTGGGCATTCCGAGAGAGAAGAATGTACCATCGAGTAGACAGTCAGGAAGGTGGCTCATTTGTAACTGACCGGGACATAAGGCTGCCGGCTGTTGCTCTAAGTCAAAACAGCTTTATTGCGTTTATTGCTGAAAAACAGGGCATGATGTAAGTTCCTGCTCAAAGAAGCATGAAAACAAGAAGTAATCGTCCTGTTGTGTTCAGCCAGAGAGTGTTGCGCATGAAACTGTGTCCACAACAGCAGATAGGCTTGAATCAGCTGAAGATAAGGTCGTGGTCGGACTCGTCCGGAATAAGCCTGCAGACACCCAGCACATGCCTGTACTAGAGGGGGAGCTCCGAGGGCTGCCCGTGCGTGTTTACGGGACACGGGGAGCAATACAGTGGTTGTGCGGAGAGCCCTAGCTCTTGACTCGGCTCTCACCGACTTGAGATCTACGGTGCTCCTTGCTGATGGCAGTAGTCTGGAAGTTCCCAAGGCAAGTATCGCTTCCCCTTATTTCACTGGCACGGCCCTGGTAAAGTGCATGGAGACACCACTGTACGATGTCATAATTGGAAATATACCGGAGGCCCGTGAGCCGTCAAATCCAGATATTAATTGGAAGAAATGGGAGGGCGCTGCTAAATTATGTCCTGGCATAGACAATGATGAGGTTGCCAGGGAAAATGGCGAAGGCGAGAGCCCAGAAGTGGTGCTGGCTCAAAAGGAAGTTTCCGGACGAAGTAGAGAAAATTCTGCTGTAAGCGTCGGTCTCATGCGGTTCACCAAGGAAACGCTAGAAAAAGAGCAAAGAGAGGATGGGTCATTGAAGGTGTGTTGGGTAAAAGTAGGAAAGGTGTTCCATGGCAAGCATGGCATTTCTCACTTGTATTCTGTCAAAAAGGGGTTGCTGTACCGCCTCTACCATCTCGCTTCCGGCACAGAGGTTCGACAGGTAGTACTTCCAAAGACTTGTAGATCACAGGTGTTAAGCCTTGCCTACGATAGCCCGTTGGCGGGGCATCAGGGCATTAAGAAGACTACAGATGAAGTTCTGGAAGAATTCTACTGGCCGGGAGAGCAGGAGGAGATTAAGAGGTATTGACTTTTCGTCTTCATCTCCTGAGTCACAAGAAGCAAACAGGTTGTTCGAATGTTACGCCCTTACCAACTTCATAAATGAAGAAACGTGACCGTTAACACAGACATCCATTGATGTTTTCTGTAGCAATGTGTCAAAGGAATTTATCAAGTCTGGAGTGGTACTAGCGCAAGTTAGTGATCACCTGCCAATTTTCCTATATGACATACCAGTGCATAACAAATTAAACTATCGAAAATTTCAGTAATGAAATACGAAAAGTCGACTAGAATCACGTCTACAAAATAACTGACCCTAGAAAAGCATATGACGCATTTATAAACACACTTAAATTTTTGTACAATAAATGTTTCCCTTATAAAACAACTAAGACGCCTAGTAAAGCGCGCAAGCCCTGGATAAATCGTCGTTGCTTAAATATGATTCAAAAGAAAAATAATCTTTTTAAACGGTTTCTTTGAACTAGGTCTTCCGACGACTTAGCCAGATTTAAATCATATCGCAACAATGTAACTTCATTTCTTCGAGAAACCAAGAAGGAATACATGGAAAAATTATTTTCTGGTAATGTGCAAAATCGAAGCGACCTCATGTGGAAAGAAATAAATAAAGTTCTAAACCGTACAGAACAGGAACCCGTCAAGCTAGAAATCTTAGTACGAAATGAGAAACTTTCGGGAAAAGAACTAGCAGATACTTTTAATAATTACTTCGTGTCTTTAGTTAACACTGTACATAATCCTGATTCCCTGACCTATCTCAAATCTAGAAATCACAGTAGTGCATTTTTATCACCAACGGATCGCAGTGAAATTGAAAGCTGTTTTCTTGCTCTCCGAACGAGTAGTACAAGGGACGGAAATGATCTAAAAATTCAACCTATTAAACATACCATTGATCTAATTAGTCCTGTTTTAGAGCATATATTTAATCTATGCTTTCTGCAGGGAGTTTTCCCACAAGCCATGCAAGTTGCTAGGGTGACAGTAGTTTTTAAAGGTGGCGAGAAAAATAACTTGTCGAACTATTGTCCCATATCAATCCTCTCCATTTTTTCAAAATGCCTAGAGAAACTGCTGTACAAAAGGATCATTAGCTTTTGTATCAAACATAACTTATTGACACCTCATCAACATGGGTTTAGAAGTGGCCACTCCACAGATACAGCGCTTTTAACTCAAAAGGAAATAATGCTGCAATCTTTCGAACAGCACCAATTAACTCTGGGTG
This sequence comes from Amblyomma americanum, assembly GCF_052857255.1. NCBI lineage: Eukaryota > Metazoa > Arthropoda > Arachnida > Ixodida > Ixodidae > Amblyomma > Amblyomma americanum. The sequence continues at coordinate 227,112,100 of NC_135498.1, read as the reverse complement.
TATTTGTAGATTACTCAAAGGCATTTTATTCTATTAATCATCAGACAATGCTTGCTAAACTTGAGTTCTATGGCTTCCGTGGCGTTTTTCATAACATATTGAACTCTTATTTATCTGCGCGAGTACAACAAGTAGTAATTAACAATAAATTATCCGACCCGAAATCAGTTTTAGCAGGTGGCCCGCAAGGAAGCATATTGGGGCCTCTACTTTTTATCATCTACATTAATGACATCGTTCTCATTGACCCACGCCCAACATTTATAATATATGCTGATGATACCAGTTTATTTTTCAACTCTAGCAATATACAAAACCTGACTGAACAAGCAAACACGTGTTTACATCTTTTAAATCATTGGTCGATCGTCAACTCACTATCTATAAACATAAATAAAACAAAAATCCTGCTTTTTAGGCCAAGAAATAAAATAGTGTGCGATAGCGACATTTCACTTCGGATTGGGTCTGTGCCTTTAGAAGTTGTCTCCGTCGTAAAAAGCCTTGGAGTGTATTTTGAGAAGCATTTATCGTGGTCAACACATGTCGATAAAACAGCGGACAAGCTGTCAAAAATAACTGGTGTGTTAAGTAAACTACGCTATTTTCTGCCACAAAAAGTGAAGCTAATTCTTTATAATTCCATGTTTGCTTCCGTTTTAAACTACTGTTTCACGGTATGGGGAACTACCACACTCTCAAACTTAAACAGGTTACATGTAATCCAAAAACGAGCCATAAGAAGCATTGCAAGCATCCCCCGCGACGTTACGATAAAACCCCTTTTTAATGCCTTCCACATAACTCCAATACACGAGCTATATAATGTCAACTTAATAAAACGACATAGGAGAAGTAATACCTATCGTAATTTTCTTGAAACTTTGTCTCAACTAACACCTAGAGAACACACTTATGCCATAAGAAACCGCGATAAATGGTTCATTCCCCAAATACGAACTATGGACGTCAAATGCTCAGCTACCTCTTACCCTTATTGCTAAATGCTTTGTGTTAGTCTTACAAACCAGTATTTTTGCATCTTATTTCTTTTCCCGTCTTTGTCTGTTTTTATCTCTTTTTTTATTTTTTCCGAGTCAGTTGTGTCTCGCTTATTTTTCCTCAAACGCAATTGTTATGTTAGTTGCTGCCAATATATGTAATCAAACAAACCTTGAAACCTTGTACGGGGGCGCAGGCGCGCAATCAAGCTCCAGTGAGAGCTTTTTGTCTGCGCCCCTAACATCTGGATGATGTAAATAAAGATTTGATTTGATGTCAGGTCGTGCGACACTTGCCAAAGGACATGCCCGAAAGGCAAAGTAGGGAGGGCTCCATTAAGACACATGCCTCTTATCGACACTCCGTTTGATCGGGTCGCTGTCGATATTGGCGGTCCACTGTCGCCCACATCGGTGAAAGGGAATAGATATATTCTCACTCTCGTCGATTTTTCCACGCGGTATCCCGGCACCATGGCTCTGCCAAAGATAGATTCAGCAACCGTGGCAGAAGGTTTGGTGGAGATTTTTCACGAATAGGTTTTCCGAGAGAGATCCTTTGTGACCAGGGCTCCTGTTTCACTTCCAAAATGATGAGAGAGCTCAATGATCTCTTGGCGGTGAAACATCTCAACACGACCCGTTACCATCCAATGTGCAATGGGTTGGTGGAGAAATTTAACGGCACACTCAAGCAGATGCTGCGGAAGCTCAGTCAGGAGCAGCCCAAAACATGGAATTATTATATCGCGCCGCTTCTGTTCGCCTACAGAGAGGTGCCGCAGGCAAGTCTGGGGTTTTCTCCGTTTGAGTTGATATTTGGACGACATGTGCGAGGATCGCTCGCAGTGCTCAGAGAGCTCTGGACAAGGGAAGAGCTGGGAGAAGACACGAAGACGACTTATGGTTACGTTCTCTATCTAAGGGAACACCTCGAGCAAACTGTGAGAGCAGCACATCAAAATTTGTTGTGTGCCCAACAGCCTCAGAAGAGATACTATGACAGGAGCAGGAAGAAGCGGCATTTAAGAGATGGAGATCAAACCCTCATTTTTTTGCCGAGTAGCCACAATAAACATCTGATGCAGTGGAAAGCTCTGTAGCGCCCCTCGAGCCGCGCTCGGCTCGCAGGCCATGGCACACGGACAAGAAAGAGGAAGTTGGGCGAGGCTGCCGCAATGCGAGGAGCGCAAAGAAACAGTTCGAACCTCAACCCTGTCGGAGCTGGTTCTTCCTCGCCTTAGCTCCGACAGATTTGGCGACCCGGCTTCGAATATGCAACCTCATCATCCTACATGGATTCATCATCATCATTCATCATTTATTGATCGCTTAGGGACCCTTCACAGGGTATTACATAAGGGGGGAGGGGCAACGTACATAGGACAATACAAGAACAAAGCCAAAGAGGTTGAAAAAAAAAAGAAAAACAAATATAGTAAAACATATATATAACATACGAGCGCAATTAGGACAATGAATATAATCAGTAACATCATATGAGAACACAATTAAAACCGTTACAAAAAAAATCAATCGAGTAGAGAAGGGGATTTACAAACGAGTTGCTCAAGCACATCAAACTAAGGGCAAGAAAAGAAATATAGACAAATTTAATGTTCAAAGAAAGTAACTGCTCTTTGAATTTGACAGAGTCAGTTTCCATGACAGTAGTATCTGGCAATTCATTCCATTCCTGCATTGCAATTGGTTGAAACGATTTATTAAAAGCAGATGTTGATCCATGCAGGCGCTGTATACTTAAGCTACTGATTAAGCGTCGAGATGAACATGCTGGTGGGTGAAGAAAAGATTAGCGCAGATGCATGACATGATAGGATATCTTGTGAAAGAGGCATAGTCGTGATATCTTGCAGATAAAGACCAATGAGGGGAGATCCAGTGATTATTTTAAACTGCTGATACTGATTTTGTAGTTGTATTTTGAAGATACAAACTCCCAATAAACTGGGAAAAGTAGGGGCTCTAGCACAGACGAAATGTTAGGGGAAGGTTAGTAGGAAACAACGCAATATCAAGCATGGGAGCAAGTTTGTTACCTGTAAGAAAGGCGTGGTATATCTTATTCCTTTGTCCTGCGGGCGTATGTACATTGGCCAGACCGGGCGGTGTATCAATGTTAGCCTCACAGAGCATGCCAATTCCGTCAGCAGGAAAGAAAATATAAATGTATCACAACACTGCATTGCGTGTAATTGTACTCCGTTTTTTTGTGGATACGACCGTACTGTTCGTACCTGATGACCAATCCACAAGAGAGATCGCTGAGGCATTCCACATTCTCAGAAAGGGCGATGGATGTGCGAGCAAAACGTCGATTAGCTTGTCAAGCAGGGAAATGAGCTTGCTTCATTGTGGGTAGCGGGGTTGACGGTAGCGCACGTGCCTTGGAAATTTGTTTAATGTGTTTTTTTGGGGGGGGAGGGGGGGTTATTGCATGTGGGTGATTGCAGTACATCTGTGTTTGACAGGACAACCTAACACGTGTGTGTGTATTGTATAAATTGACTTCTTGCTATCGAATAAAATTCAGCTGTAAGTTCAGCGCCTTCCGTGTGTCTTGTCTCGTCCTCTGTGTGTTTTTTAGCGCTGGTTTTTAATGCGATGGATCACAACCAACTCGCCCAATCCTCAGTTCTTGAATGCTTCTGCCTTTTCGACGAGAAGGGGCCCGGTGACCAGCAGGTTTTGCGATCTTGCTTTTTTAAGCCACAACACCGAAGCTTTTTCCAAGAGAGGCACCTCCTCATATTCAATGCAGCCCTGCTTTTCAGCTTCTCCCGAGCATTCCAGATGCCGCAGACTGTTGTTGAGGGCAAGTCCCACACACACGCTAGTGCACTCTTCGTAGTTCCATTTTCAATGGAAAGAATAATGTCCAACTTCTCCTTTACTGTTAGTACGCGATGCTTCGGTCGAGCCGCTATTGACTTCTTTGTAAATAGCTCTTGGAAATGGCCATTTCTTCTGCGTAAATGCGAGTATGAAACAGCGTTTTCGAAAAAAAAAAAATCCGGTAGCACAGTCGTTAGAATCTGCGACTTTTACTCTCAGGGTGGTGTGCGTGCGAGACCTACGTTGGGGGCATATACTGTTGGCACACACTGATGCAACAACTGCGTTGCGCTTCGCACAGCACCAGCTCGGAACAAAAGGATGCCACCACAAAGTGTGTGTTGCCTACCTGCAACACATCCGCAACGCAGCATAATGCACGCAGTTTGAGGTTGGCGTATAGTGCCTGTAATATACTGGACATTCTAGGCAGTACAGACCTTTTCACGACGCAGGCGAAAACCGGTTTTCTGGGCTGTTCGGAGAATGTGGGGGAGCTTCATCCTCAACTCTTACTATGAGCACAGCCCAGTGCCCAGTATGGCGCCACGCATGGAGCTCTTTTTGAAAAGGTCTATAGTTGGTGCGAGGACACATGGGCAGGGTGGCGTGACGGTGATGGTTACTGTGATAGGGCTGGCAACGATATTACTCCGCGATGCATTAGCACGCAAGAACACAGAAGTGGCCGACGCTTCCTGGGCTCCTCATCGATATGGGCATCGCCGAACTTGTCGTAACATGACCGAAATGGCCACAATGTTGTATTACCGCCGGTCCGCAAGTTCATAAAGCTTTTCGAAAAAGTGGAAAACGTTTTGCATCACAGCACGGTGCCAGCCAAACTGCGACGGCAAGTCGGCAAGTACGCATTTTTTATTTTTTATTTTATTTATTTGATACCTGCTTCGCCTTTGCAGGCATTACAGCAAGGGGATACATGAACATAAGCATCATATTTCAAAGAACTAATTACACAAAGCGCGGTAAAAATCATCATTAGAAACAATGGATACAATCATATACGGAAGATCATTCCAATCTCTAACAGATCTAACGAAAGAATAGCGCAAGACATCACCTTTAAAGGAAAATTCATTTACTTTGAGACTGGGGTCCCTTCTTTGGGATATGTAGGACGGAGCTTAGATGTACTTTTCCTTATCGATTCCAGTTTTGGAATGGTAGATATTATGAAAAAATTTCAACCTGAGGTTTCGTCTACTATCTTTCAAGTCATCCCATTTAGGTTACTTTTGCTTTCTCTCATACTAAGTTGACGATCCCAATTACCTAAAACGAATCGCATTGCCCTAATCTGTATTTTTTCAAGCGTATCGGCCAGCTCTTTGGTATACGGGTCCCAGCAAACAACACATGTGTATTCTAATAATGAGCGCACATGAGTGAAATACAATTGTTCTTTTAAGTTCGATGGTGGTTCGCTGAAATTTCGTCTTAGAAAACCCAAAACACGTGCAGCATTTATTATTATGTGGTTAACGTGCCTAGTCCACTTCAAATCACTTGTTAAATAAACTCCTAAATATTTATATTCCCTGGCCGTGCTTAAAGCAGCGATATTTACAATATACGTAGTCAACAGGTATGAGCGTTTCCTTGTAAAGGCGACGTGAACACACTTTTTAACATTCAACGACATTTCTGAATGGGCACACCAGGATGCTATTACATTCAAATCGTGCTGCAGGTATTCGGAATCACGTTCATTCCCTATAGTCCTGTAAACTACACAGTCATCCGCGAACATTCTGAACGAAGATTTGAGGCCAACAGTAACATCATTGAAGAGCGGTTCATTGTATAGCTGAAAGGGCTGGCGGCGTAACCGTTGCACAAACTGACCCAGCAGCGGCGGCACCAGAACAGACTTCCAGAGCAAGCTTGAGCTCTCCAACGCACGCGGCAGCCGGTCGACGAGGCCGGCCGAACCTCTTCGTTGTCGTTGATGTTGGCGCACTATCGTCTTCTTCATTGCATCATTAATATACAACAGAAACAAAAGAGGGCCAAGAACTGAGCCCTGAGGAACTCCTGAGGTCGCGGGAATATATTCGGAAGAACAACCGTTAGAACGACCGACTGCTGTCTTAGAGATACTCGGCTATCCATGCAATAACAGATTCATTCAGTTTATAGCCCCGTAATATACTAACAAGAAAGTCATGAGGAACAACATCGAATGGTTTTTTGAAGTCCGAGAAAATACAGTCAATTACTTTACACTTATCTATTCCTAGAGCCAAATCATGCGTGAACTCAACAAGCTGCGTTGAGCAAGAACAACCTTGCTGAAATCCGTGTTGACTAGGATGCAGAAGATTATGTTTAACCAAATGTGTCATTATACAGCTATAAAGGACATGTTCAAATATTTTACATGTTATACTAGTTAAAGACACCGGCCTGTAGTTCTCAACGTCATTTCTTGGTCCATTCTTATGAACAGGTGTAACATGTGCCAATTTACAATCACGAGGTAGTGCTCTCTCAACTAAGCACTTCGAAATAAACAGTGAAAGTACAAAGATAACGTTGCCGAACAGTTCCTTATTATCGCTACCGGAATATCATCTGGGCCACATGCTCTAACTGGTTTTGACGCTTTCTAACTATTTTCAAATACCGCGCACACTAAAAGTGACCTCAGGCATCACTTCTGCCTCGGTGCAAGAAACCGTGTTAGCAACGCGCAAGCAACTTTGACTAAACACGGACAAAAAATAGTTGCTAAAGATGGCTGCCTTAGTCGCATCATCGTCAACGATTGTGTGAGAATATTTTAGAGGAGGAATAGATATATTTTCCTTACCATTGAGACGAACGTATCTCCAAAACTGTCTCGAGTCCTCTACCAACTTCTTACCAAGGCGCGAGAAGTAAGAATTCTTAGCTACTGTAGCTAGACTTTGAAAATTAAGTTTCAATCTTTTTAGCCCATTCTTGTTTTCCAAAGAATTTTTTTTTTTTACATTTCCTGTACATTCGCTTTATATGTCGCAATAGAGTATGCACTTAGTGTTAAACCATGGTTTATCTCTAAACGGTAGGCATTTCATGAGCCACCACACCTTAAGCGGTCATGGGTTTCACTGGTGGCTAAGCCGGGGAAATCTCGCAACTCGGTTTCAACCACAACTACTCGGTAAGCGGGTACGTATTAACGAAGTTTTACTATAGAGGCTTCTTCTTCAACTTTTCCAGCAGTGTACACATAGTAAAGCTTTTCACAAAAGAAATTCCCTCAGCTAACTTTTTTTCTGGCAAGCTGTTAATTTGTACATTCTACAGAGTGCCATTAAGTTTACATCACTGAGGAGCTATTATTCTTGCCTACCATATTTTCCGGTGTACAAGACACACCCCTGTATAGCAGGCTTTCAACGAAAAAGTTGATATATAGGACACACCCTTGTATAAGATGCACCTCAATATATCCATTTAAGCTTCACTACATATGCTTCTGCGACCGTCACGAAATGCTCCGTGCCTGTGAGAACACTCCTAATGATAAAAAAAAAAACAGCAGCACTCTACTTTTACTCAAGCCTTCAAAGGCTTTATCTTCAAATGCGCCTATAAAAAAAGTTGACGATTTCGGGCGGCAGCGCTGCTGAGATACCCTCTTCACATTCAGAATCGCTGCTCTGATCATCGTCGTGCTTGGTTGCTGATCCAGCTAGAAGCAAGCCTTGTGAAAACTGCAGATATCAATTCCACTTTAACTGCCCTGCAGGCCTCATGGACCCACTTTGCACCTTCGCTAAACAAAGCGCAATGTAGCTGTCATCACCTCCGGCTCTCAACGCCTCCCAAAGGCACAGCAAAACAGCTTCAAAGATGTTTGGTTTGATCTCGGGCTATGAGGGAAGCCGTAGTGGAGGGCTTCGGAAATTTCGACCACCTGGGGCTCTTTAACGTGCCCTGACATCGCACAGTACATGAACTTCTATCTAGCATTTCACCTCCATCAAAATGAAACCACCGCAGCCGGAATCAAACCTGGGTCTTTAGGGTCAGTAGCCGAGCACCATAAACACTGAGCCATCATGGAGGCTCAACTTTAAAGCCGTGGTGACCGATAGTGACACTTTTTTTTTTCTTTTACGTATATCTGATTTTATCATGGCTATAGTGCAATACTTGCGACCACCCATTCGAAACGGTGAAACAAGCCAGAACATCAACCCGAATTATTTCTGCAGTCACAAAGAAAAAAAAAATGCACATAAGCCACACCGTTGTATAGGACACACTAACAATGTTTAAAAAAAAAACGTGTCTTACACACCAGAAAATATGGTACATATCCGAAGCATGAATACACTGGCCCACCTGCGCATGACCAGGTAGAGGGTGGCGTTGCGGCCACAGCCCTGCGGGTGCAGGCGGGGCGACAGGGCGCTTGGCCACAGCAGGGTGGCACCAGGCAGCAGGGACACCACGTCCACAAACGCCACCCACATCTCCACCAGGTGTGGGTGTGGAGGCAGCCGGCAGCACCACCTGCAGGCACGTGTGCTGATGAGCCAGCTTTGGAAAGTATGCGGCGGCAGCAGGGCCCCTCATCACCTGCCCGGGGGCAGCAGCTGGTTGACCAGGACGGGCAGGCACTCCTTCTGCAGCGAGTCCCAAATGGCTGTGGCATTGGATGCCGCGTAGTAGTTGAACAGCACCTTGACGGCCAGGTCGAAAGGCTCTCCTGCCTCACGCATCCCGCTTGGCTGCTCCAAGAAGCCACTCTCCTCATCTGTGGTCGGCAAAGAGCGAACTCAGGCCCCACCCCAATGATGCAGAGTTCCAATTATGCCATAACATACCTGGCTCTGTCTGAGGACCTTCCCAAACTCAGCACCCTAAGTGCCCCAGTGGTAATTGATGCGCACCAGTTTTTGTCCTCAGTGCACCAACAGAGCCTGACTGATTTAAGTCTCTTAAAATTACCCTTCCAGATTTTTGTGCAGCTTTATTGGTTCACAAGAGTAAGATGGCATTACGCACGCTTTCACAAGAGGAACAGGCAACTTCCATTTGAGAATCTTTCCCTCTACATGACACGCTATGTTTAGGGTTGTCATACACTACTCAATGTACTACTACAGATTTTTCCTTCAGGCTTTCAACAATGCAGCCTTTAAGAAGAGGGTTCATCATTAGTGGAACTTGCCGACCTTTCCACCAAAGGCATCCTTTGTTCACCCTGACAGCAGCATTGACGTGGGACATGATTTTCACAAAAATTAGCAGCTTACCTTGGAACCATCGCTTAAACCACAGAGCAACCAGCCTGGATAAGTTTCACTTTGTGCATGGTCTATGAGATGGACGCAGCATGGAATCCAGAATGACTTTGATGCCGCGGTACGGCACTGCGGTGCCTTGCACGAGAAAGTGCACAAACTCCACGTGCTATTACTTCCAGCTTATTTAATCGAAACGGCTTTTGAATGCAACTATCTACAATGGAGCAGGCATGCAACAGTATATACAGTGCACGGCTAGCGAAACAGCTAAAATGGAAAGTATGTCACACCTTATATGCTTTCGAAAAAAAAAAGATGACATGCTGATGAGGCCAGACCATGTGCAGGGCACTCATAACTCTCTTGCGATTCACAGCATACCATAGTGTTGAGTAGGTCATTTTCCCTGACTTGGCCATGACCATTGCCTCATTTTTTCAGGTTCACAAAAATTGCCTGTTAATTCCAGGTTTTCTAGGTCATTAGAAAACCTGGAAGTAGTAGGTTTTTTACCCTGTGGACCGGTCGCGTTCGGACCGTGATAGGCTTGAACCTTGGGCGAAATTTCGCAAGTGGGCTTTCCCACATATCACGTGTGACGAGAAAAGATGGCGACCACCCACTTCAAAAAATCATCATACGAAAATGCATTTTTTTTTTGGTTCCCTTCATAATGCATTACATACATAACACCCACACCCATAACCCTCATTCTGTCGCATTTACAACTACCCTAGTGTGCGCCCTACCACCTCATTTTCGACTATTAAGATTTGGTTTATGAGGTTTAATATGCCAAAGCGACTCAGGCTATGAGGGACGGCGTAATGGAGGGCTCCGGGCAACTTAGAACCACCTCGGGTTCTTTAGCGTGCACTGACATCGCACATACATGGGCCTCTAGCATTCCACCTCCATTGAAACGTGACTGCTGTGGCCGGGATCAAACCCTCGTCTTTCGAGTCTGTAGTCGAGCACCACAACCACTGAGCTACCACGGCGGCTCTGCTCCCTTGTGGAATTTTGCATGGGGCTCCTAATTAAGAGGCGGCATTACCGGCAGGGTAAGTGATTGGTCAAATGTTTTTTAGGGGAATCCCCCAAGGTGGAGTAGATTAGTAATAAGGGAGTAATTACTCATTGGCATCCACCCAAGCGCAGCCATACAGCTACTAAGGAAAGCTGTATTGTTAAAGAAAAATTCCTCCTTTCCTTTGTAGCCCTATGGCTGTGCTTGGGTGGATGCCAATGAGTAATTACTCCTGTATTACAGGGTAAGTGATTGTACGGTAAGCCTAAACGGGAATGGGGAGGGTCATTTAATAACGAGGTACGGCACTGTGGTGCCTTGCATGATAAAGTGCACACACTCCTTGTGCTACTACTCCAAAGTAATGGTGTTTCACTACTTATCGCATAATTTTTGCCTGCCAGTCATGCGTCATTCATACATTTAATTTTGTCACTCATTTTTTATGACCAGAGTGCAGTTCCAATTTTCCTTCTTGAAGCCAACACACCAACTGCTCTCAAATGCTTTTTTTTTCTCATGACAGTGCGCTACGAGTCTCCAGGGGGCCGCTATCTCTAACGGCATCTTCCCTTTGTGGGACCCCAGAGGCTCTTGAGCAAGAGACTGTATGGCACCAGGAATCATCAGGTGCCGGGGGCCAATGCTAATTAGGCGTCCAAATGCAGACAGCGTAGCCGTCATTTTTATTCGCACGCCAACAAGCATTCAACTGGGCAAGAGGACTGACGATGGCCTGTTTGAAGTAAACAGGCCCATTTAGAGAGCTGGCAGGAAAAAAGCGCAGCTCCTTCCGGACTAAGCGGCCCGCATTCAACGCTGTGGAAATGAGTGTGTCCGCTGCATTAGCGAAGCCAGCCCAATTACGCTGCTGTGATGCAACAGCAACTGCACACCCTGCAAGAGTGAAAGACACCACCAGGAGGGAAAAAGACCCAAGCCAGCGGAAGGTCCAGGGAAGACCGGGAATGCCACCGGCACTGAGAGGAGGGCGAGGAAGACGCTCCAGCCTGGAAAGAAGGACTGCCCGAATGAACGGGGAAACAAGGAAAGCGGGGCAGTGGTGACAAGCAGGGCCTGAGACAACACCGCTGGCCACTCAGTCCTCTGGCGCCCAAGCACCCAAGTTATCGGGGAGAAGCCGAGCCTGAGTGAACCAAACCAGGCCTCCGTTTCTACTCCCGACGCCAACGCAGCTGCATGTAAGCTTTGGCACCCCAGCATCTGCATCATGCACTCGTTAACATGTCATTCCTGAATATGTCCGTTTTGTTCCAACTGAATCTAGCGGTGTCTCCTTGCCCCTCTGTCCCGTATGGACCTGCGCAGTATGTCGTATCGTCACAAGTGATGTCAGAAGTGGGGTCTCAAAAACAAAGGTCCTCTGAATGCTGCAACATTCATGGCTACAAATTTGTAATCCAAGGAAAATCACCTGACTGACTGTGGGACTTTAATCCCCATTCGAGAGGCTTGAGACACCAAAGGCATGAGTGGACAAAATGTCCGTATCCAAGGGAGCTCCCACTCCGCAGCCATCGCTCGAAGCAAGCATGTTGGCATTACGAAGCGTTATTCCGACACTTACGGGTGATAAAAATAGGAGTTCCGATCAGCAATTTCTTTTGCATGCTAGAAGGAATTGGGAAAATGGGAGGATGGTCCGATGCACAACTGCTGGGCATGGCAAGGTGCAAGATGGCAGGAGCTATTCATGATTTTGCATCGTGAGACGAACAGGTCAAGTCCACAAGATCATTTTCGGAATTGAAAAAACTCGCGTTTGAGCACTACGATACTCAACCACGTCAAGTGCACGTACAGAAGTTCTGTGAGGCCAGACAAATGGTAGGGGAGGTCGTGCGAACGTTTGCACCGCGACTTCAGCGCCTAGCACACAATATACTGACGGTGGAGGAAGGAGGCCCGCTAAAGAAGAAATATGCAGAGGAGCTACTGAAAGAGGAAATGACTGCCTTGTTTATGGCCGGTTTGCGAGACCCCGTGCACCGGTTCGTGCTGTAGCGCAAGCTGAGCAATTTTGACCGTGCTGTGGAGGCCGCTTAGGATGAGAAGCGAAACGAGGCACTAAAAGTGAGCAAAGGGAGAGTATGCGTCGTCAAGACAACAGAGCCACACCCTGAGGTTGATCTTTTGATAGAGCAGCTAGAACACTTAGAACAGCTGTTAGTGCAGCAGGTGGAATGCAATGACGAAGTGCGGACCCAGCAGTGTCCATTCATTGGAAACCGGAGACCGCCACAAAGCTTCAGGCACGGCACGAGAGGTTTTGAGAAAATCATGTGCTTCGCTTGCCAGAGTCGCGGACACATTGCGAGGTTCTGCCCCCAAACGTGTGCCGAGGGGAGCCACAAACTGAAGCAGGTGAGACTCATCCCTAGCAAGAGTATAGAGAGGCTCCATGTATTGTGTCAGGAAACTAGGAAGCCCTTCCCAGCCTGAGAAGCATGGTGAGGAAACAGGAGATAATGAAGTGATGGCGGTTTGCATTGACTACGAGAATTTCCCTGTTATGCACAAGATAAATGGCTGCTGCCTGGAAGTGCTGATAGACACAGGGTCAAAGGTGATGTTCCTTAAGGAAAGTGGTTTTAACACGCTTCAAAAGAAAAGGGATCGGGAGGTGTTGGAATTGTCTGACAGTGTTGCAACTAGGTTTGTAGGCATAATGGGGGGATCCTCTTGGCATAAGCTAGTGTCTTCCGGTTACACTTCACTCTCGGCGGAACTGCATTAGAACACCCCTGCTACGTATGTTCGGACATCTTAGGACAGGATTTTTTTTAAAAGAGGAAAGGTTGATGTCTCATTCTTGGAAGAAACGGTTCATGCGGGGTGTACAATAGTTTCGTTTGCAAACAGAAAAATGGCTGCTATTTTGCATTACCAGTACTGACACCCAACAAACCGTGGGATTAGTGGAGGTGCTCTCGCGAGTTGACATAAAGCTGTTCGGTGAGACAATCATCCTTCCTTGTCAGAGCATGTTTTGTGCATGTGCCTTCAGATACAGAGAGCGGCACCGTGGGAGTGCTTGAGCCCGTCAATTCTCTTAGCAATGGCCTGAAGGAAGCCGCGTGCCTCGTAACTGTTAGTGGTGACCACAGAGTGCCTTTACGGGTGGTTAATTGCAGCCAGCAGCCACTGAGCCTCCCCAGGAACAAAACATTAGCTTTCTTTACAACTGGGATTGAGAGATATGAGCCCACCGAAACAGTACTTGCCGCTGTAGAGCATGCTGGCACTTTGGCCGAGCAGGTACTTTGTTCGATCTTTCTCATGTAAAGTCCGAGAAGAGGGAGGCACTGACTGCCCTGCTGAACGAATACTCGGAGGTGTTTGCCGCAACCAACTTGGATCTGGACTAATGTGGAGTTGTACATTACAGGATACCAGCGCACATTCCGAATTTCCTACTCCCAACGTGAAGAAATGGAGTAGCAGGTGCAGGATCTGATTGATCACGGCACAGCCGAACACTCAAAGTCACCATGGGGGGCACCGGCCCTACTGGTGGAGAAGCCAGATGGTAACTACCAATTGGTAGTGGACTATAGGAAACTCAATGCCGTACCCAATCCCCAATAGAAGGTCTGACTCCCCAACTAAGCTCATGAAAGACAATAACATTCCGTTGCTCCGTACACGCAGGAAACTTAACTATTTCTTTCCTTCATAGAATTTACGCAGGTAAGATTAGCATTTTTCCCTTTTCATTCCTCAAGCACTCCAATGCTCGAAGGACCCGCCACAGTAGGGAGCACTCCTTACAGCCTATTTTTGCAAAAACAAAAGCATTCCAGCAGTTTCTTCCCTCAAACAATAGCACATTGGAACGCACTCCCTGAATCGATCTTTAACACTCCTAACGTGGAACAGGTGCTAAAAACTTTTTTTGCTTCACTAAAAAGGAAGTGACTCTCCTATATTCAATTTCTAGCATGTATTTCTATTTGTCTTTGCTATGTTCCTTTTTTTTAAGTTTCATTTTTGCTGTGTGTGACATGAAATGTTTTCACGTGGTGTTGTGATTTGTGTTTTTTTCATGCCCCTCCTGCTTGGGCCAATGGTGGACTGCAGTATTTTGAAATACATAAATAAAATAATAAATATACAGGAGACGCTTTCTCTGCTGGGTTCTGCCAGTAGGGCGGTAAACTGGGCTAGTTGGTTGACGTTCATCTTGCACAAACAGGGGTACTGCGCTAAAAAACACACGGACAAAAGAAGAAGTGGACAGGACGCACGCAGACTCAAAACTAAAATTTAATTGATGAAAGATTACATACCGTATTTACTCACGTATAACCCGCACCAAAATATGCAAAAGCGGTAGTAAAAAGTGGGGGTGTGCGTTATCTGCAAATTTTTTCTTTGGGGGGGGGGGGGGGGGGGCTTCACAGCAATGCGCGGCGGCCTCCCCCGTGTAGTCTGCCATCCCCATCGTCGTTGACGCTTGTCAAGCCTATGAGGGGCCAACGAAAGGCATAGCCAAATCCTCATTCATTGCCTGTTTATTCCAAGACCAAGTGAACTAGAGACTTGCACATATGGCGGGGTCCTATGAGACTGCGTGCGTCAACTTTTGTTAACTTTCTGGCCGTTGAGGGCGCATGATGTGCTTATGAATGATCTGTTCCAGCATTTTGCATGACTATGATGTCAAGAGTACCGACCTATAGTTGGACAAAAGCTGTTTATCACCAGATTTATAAAGATATCAATCAAGATTTATAAAGAGGAAAAGGGAACTGTAGCAGGATGACTGCCACATGTTTCGATGACCACACTGAGTAGCAAAGCTGGAACACGTTATGAATACTGTCCGGACCAGTGCGTTTCTTTGAACCTAAGTTTAGGATAAGGTTTAAAATGCCAGTTCCGATTCAGTCTGAGTACGCTGTCTTGCACTCTCCACTCTAGTGCAATTGTGATTCTTTTACAATTCTGACTCTGCAAAATGCACCACATAGTTGGATCGCTGCGAGTCATACCACTACCGGCAGTTAAGCGATGCACATGACTGCTTCAAACACAGTCGCTGGTTGCTCTTGCATGAACCTGCAAGCCTCTTTGAGAGGCTGCATATTTTGCCCACAGGCCTGCTGTAGTCATAGTCCGCCTCCCTCCTCTCACCTGCACGGGCAGAGGGGCCCCTACACAGGTGGATTCCAATGCTCAAGACAGGCATCAGTCCCTAAAGGCATGGTATGTGCCACAAACCAATACTTTTGCTTTTGTCACAACCACGCTTTATGACAGGCTCAAGAGAGTGGCTTCTTCCTCGTGGTTTAGTACAATGGAAATGCTCTCTCACCTAGCACATTAGGCTTCGCAGGAGCAGCAGCATCCCTCTCGGTCAGTTCTTCTCGAAGTTCAGTCAAGCCTGCACAACCAGCACTGGTGTCAAATGCCTGGTCCCACTCTTCCCCCTGCTATGAATCCACTCTGCTACTCTTAACTTTGCTTTCCCTTGCCCATTTCGTCTTCTCGATTTCGACAAGGGGGTCAATGACTCGCGTTTGTTCCCTGACCTGTCTCTTGATTCTACACCTATCATTTTCCTTGCCATGGCTCGCTGTGCTGTCCTTAACTTAAGCTGAACCCTTTTCGTTAGCCTACACGTTTCTGCCCCGGAGGTGAGTTATGCTGTTTTCAACATTGTAATTCATTATTCCGGCCACAGCTGCATGCACAGCATAACATTTAGCAGCGAAAATTGATGCACAATTTGGCAGTGTTACTATTTTTTCTCATTTTCCTTGTACTGCAGCACTCCCGACATATGTTCTCAATTTTGAGTGATATGTGTAAAATTCTCTGTAGCTTGCATATTTTTCCTTAAGAGCCAGATACTCCTGTAGTATGTGTTTATGTGGTATTTGCTTATTACGAAGGTGTGTTAATGTGAACGGCAGCAGATTGTGTCTTGGTGCCATTTTCAGGTAGGCATCCAGCAATCCTAACTCTTGACATTTATCTTCAAAGCGTGTGGGATACACTGGTATGCCCCCTCGTTCCACGCGCCAGCGGCCACCGTGACTTCCACGTGCGCGCTGGCCACCAGGAATGTGGAGAGAGGCACCCTTGCGACTTTGCTCATTTCTGCCCCAGCACTGACGTGACTTCACGGCAGCGCACTGCCTTCTGCAAAGAGGGTAGCATGCCTAAGCTTGACGGCAACGATTTGCTGCTAGGGAGGCAATGACCGAGGGGATAAAAGGGGGAACTCGCGGCGGGAAGCGGAGACTCTCGCTGCCGGACCTGACTTAAGTGTCCCGAGGAACCCTTTCGCTGCCTGCTGGCCCTCAAACCCAACGCCGGTCAACGTCAACCACTTGATGAGCTACTGAACATCTATTTTACGGATAGAACATTCTTCCACAGTGTGCTTTACCTCGCGTTACGATAATAAACTATTTCCTAGCGTGCCCTGCAGTTGCCTACTTCATCCGGACCTGCCGTGGCTGCGACTCTGCGCCACGGGTTGGGGAAACGTGTTGCGTACTTGAATAACGCCTGCGAGTAGCTGGCACGGAAGTTCGCCTTCCCGGCTGGCTGGACGCTGAGTGACCCCATAAGTGCAATAGCAGCAGTCTTATTCACTGCGGCTTATTACTGAAGAGTGTCTTGGAAGGGTACTTTGTGGCTATGGAACAACAAAGGTGTTTCTGTAGGGACTTTATTTTTAGCATGTATCCGCACATAAGCATTGTTCTCCTATCTGTGAGGGGCAGTTCATCTGCCTCAACATAAAGACTATTCACGGGGGGCTTTCTGTATGCACCAGTTGAGAGACGCATACGTAAGTTTTGTACCGAATTGAGTCGTTTAAGGTAAATAAGAGTGAGATCAGTGTGCAGTCCAATTCTATGCGAGAGAGAACAGCTACTGACTTCTACGCAGAAAACCTGAAACCATTCTTTTCGGCCCACGTTGTTAGTTTGTTTACTGTCAGTTGTACTTGTATCTCACACAAATAAGCAAAGATTCCTTTAATATCACTTAACTGCAATTTCAATGCATTATGAATACCATTTATTGTATATGTGTAAGGAGAAAACACTAGATTACATTTCTGTTGGATCCGAAGAGCCTCGCCTACCAGCTGACAAGGACGGCACAGAGCTGCCTTGCAGTGTGTCCATCACTTCTTCAGAGGCACGGGACGACAGTGCAGAAGGCACGCTGACATCTGAGATGGACCTCGACCTGTGGGAAGAGGTCCTGAGGCCCAGGTATGCACAGCCTACTTTTGGGGTTGATGGAGTAGTGTTAGCTACTCGACCTGGGGGTTGTGGATGTCACAGGCTCATTGCATGTGGCCTGGACAGGTGCCAAAGCCTGGTGTGGTGTGCTGTGCCCATACACCACATTGGCAAAGTTTGCTTTCGAAGTGAAGAAGAACGCATTTGTGGTTAGAACAAGCCACCTTTTGCGTCCTTGAATAAAATGTTTTCAGTAGTTTTCAGCGTGATTATTCCTTTTTTTTTTTCTTCCAGGATGGACAACACCTTGGAGTATGCAGCATAGCCTCCTCCACATTTTGCACAGCGTGGGACGGCATCATGTACATCAGATAGGTGAACTTTTGAGGTGCGCACAAGTTTTGCGGCCACGACAAATCTGTCAGCCGTGGCGAGCTTTCTGGCAATTGAAACATCTGCTTGGGTTGGGCATATATGGTCTTACATTTATCTTCAGGTACCTCACTTCAATGGTGTCAGGCAATGTGCTGGTGTTGAATATGAGAATCAGGTGTCTGGTGTGTTTCCGGTTTATTCTTCCAGATCTTGATCCAGTGAACATCTATGAAATCTTGGTGAGTGAGGCCTTCAAGCAGTCCTTTCCTGCGAGATGGACAAAATCAATTTCCGAACTTATGTCTCTGACAGTGAGATCGGTGTGAAGTGACAGAGATGTCCCCTATGGACACAACGTCTAAGAGTTTTGAGTATAGCACAGCGTCACGCAGTTCGAGCA
The DNA here is from genome assembly GCF_052857255.1 of Amblyomma americanum. Taxonomy (NCBI): domain Eukaryota; kingdom Metazoa; phylum Arthropoda; class Arachnida; order Ixodida; family Ixodidae; genus Amblyomma; species Amblyomma americanum. The sequence continues at coordinate 227,093,945 of NC_135498.1, read as the reverse complement.
GTAAGTCATCACTGGCCATTTTTGATACCCTGTTGCCAAGGCCTGAAGCATCTGTGCAGCTCTTTGATACCAGAAATGGGGATAGAATTCTTGCTTGTTTTCCTTATACTTCACTATGGATTACATGACATTTGGGGAATGTTACGTTTCTTGTCTGAAAGAAAAAAAAGGTCACCTCCTTCGTTTTTGGAAAGAGGGGGAGCCATAAAGACAATTCAGTTCTTCAATCATGGTGCCAGCCATCCACCATGGAGCCCAACTAGGGGACTGAACAGAAACTGGTCAGCAAGTCCTGCCCTCGCTAGCTGGACACGACAGCTGTAACCAAATATGACGCAACTCAGCGTAGTTGGCCACACAAGGTTAACCTTCGCTGCCAGGAAAAATGGAAAAACCAAGAAGTGAGTAGGAGACAGGAGAGTTGTGAGAAAGATAAAAGAAAAGTGAAAGATAAAAGGAAGGACAGGAAAAGGCGCAGAATGCATTTTTTTCCAGCGTGAAATACACAGGACAATGAAAGAAGATACATGCAGGATGAGCGTTCGTCCTGTGTGTATCTCCTTTCTTTCTTTGTCCTGTGTATTTCACGCTGGAAAAAAGTGCATTCTACATGCCAAGACTGTGGGAATCCGAGCTTCCCACCGTTGCTGGCATCCCGCGTTGTTCTCCTCTTTCCCTTTCTCCCGCCTCAGGCGACGGAGAGGAGGCGGCTGCATGAATAATCACTGTCATTCGGCCGCAGCTCTGCCCGGCTTCCCAAGGGCCTTTGCCATTGGTGCCTTCTGGCGGGAATTCGGGACCCGCTTGGGCGGCCACGCGGTCAGAGCGGAGCCCAGAGAGGGAGAGACTCCTTAGGGACAGCGTAAGGTGCGTAAGCTACTGTCTATCTGGGCCGGCCTTTGCCGTTCGGACCAGTGCATACTCGAGCTCACCACCATGGGTCCTAGACCTGTAGCGGCTCGAGCCTGTCCAGGGGTCCAGCGACCTCCGACAGGTGCACCTTGCGTTGATTACCCACTCTCTCTCGCAAACGGCCCAACGGCCGACACGAGAGAGATCACAGCACTGCCGCGGTGACAATCTCCTGCAGCGGCGTGCTAGTGGCGCGCATTGCTCTTGTCGCTCCGAGCACGCCCCAGGACGGGGTGACTGTTGAGTCTGTGGACCGCTGGAGGATGCCGTGAATAAACGTCTCCTTCGTGAACTTGGAGGCCGGTGTCTTTGCGGCGAGTCGCTCTCCTCTCTGCAGAGGTTGAGTGCGCCACAGCGGTGCCCCAGGGTGCGTGTGGTGACGGATGATTGGGGCCCTTGGCTCGTGCGAAGCCTGAACCCGCGGTGGTTAGTGGCCTGTGCCCACTCAGAAACCCACAAGAACAACTAGCCCGTCTTTCTACTTTAAGAGGAAAACGCAACTGCCGATTTCCCCTGCTCAGGTCAGGCCAGAGGTATCGTCTACAGGAAGCTGCGGCCAAAGTGGCGTGTTGCCTCCACCAAGGGGCCTTAAAGGTTAGAACTCTCTCCATCGGCTCAACAACCAGGATCCCATTTTCCCGGATATGGTGATGTCACGCACGGCGAAGTCTGGTTGCTCCGGTCCATGGTGGCACACTACTCACCAACATCCCCCTGCCGGGATGTAAATGCGGATGCTCGGGAAGCCTATGGTGTCGCAACTCACCATCTGCATGCTGCAGATGCCCCTGCGGGGATAGGCAATGGATTGGTGCATAGTTTTTCAAGTCCTTGGCATCCCCTTTCTTATGGATTAAGGGAATGTTTTCCAAATTCTGGTATGCTAGAGGTCATAAGGCATTGCATATTATAGGGCCCTTAAACAGATTGCATGATCCTCCTCATCAGCTGCTCTCCCTGTTTCCCCTCCATCGTTTTGGCTACTCAGCTATTTTAATCCTCTGATCCATTCTGGAAATTACATTGCCCTCCCTTGTCTCTAAGTGCATACATTTGATTTCTGCCTACGCCCAGCTTCATCTTCAGTGCTTTTAAGCTGCCTCCATTTGTTAGAGCATGCTCGATTCTCTCAGCACAAACAGCACAACAAAGACAAGTCACGTGGCACTGACACCATAGCCACCACACACCTGCAGACCCTTCGCCACCCTCTGTCTTTCTCCAGCGGCCGCTGTACACGACTGCATTGGCCCCCTGTCCCAGCAGGGCACCCAGTTCCAGGTCGTGCAGGCCCAGCTGCTCCCTGTCTGGAAGCTCGGCCACCACCCGCTCCTTGTTTCCAGCAAGGGCCAGCTCCTGGGTCCACACACACCCCCATTGTCAATGGAACACTACTTTCTGCAGCAGACAAAATGCCTCATTCAAATGACAGCTATAACTTGTACATGACTCCTTGGTATATCGTTCGTGTGCTCTAGACAGGTCTGCGGAAGACTGGACATCACTTTTATGACATGTGCAGTGATGCTGCTGGAAAAATACAATTCGGAGAAATTTTTGGTGCCAATCTGGAGCACCTTGGAGCAGAGGAACGTCGATTTAGAGCAGTCTGGAGCATTAAAATTTCAAAGCAATAAAACACTGGTTTAGAGGCACTCTTAAGTTGGCAAACAATGCCAGAAAAGTTCAAGTGCAATGTAAAGGTGTGCTACACATTTTAAGATTGCAATTACTGGCACATAGTCACACCTGAAAGGTCTTCGATTCTAAGCTTTACGCTGTATGATTAAAGAGGGGACACCTTTGAGAAATAAGTCATACAATGTTTAGTTGAACAGCCCGTACATACACTGCACATCTCCTCCACATTAAGCCACCCACAATCCCACATAAAACCAATCGGCTCTTCATTTATGCCCTTCCAGTTCAGACACGCTTCCTTGGTCACTTACGTCCGTCACTCAAAAGCAATTATACTCGGTCACCTCCTTGCCCTTACGAGTCAGGCCAGTTTTGATCAGCCCTGCACTGGCTGAAGCATCGTTGACATTTCTGCCTGGAGTGCCCACAAAGCTTGCACTAACCCTGTATGAGGTATAGAGCTTTATTGTTTAAACAGAGAAGCAGAGTCACCATGCTGCACAAGTGAAACGAGTGGCAAAGTGCAAACGCAGCAACGCCATACAACTGTGCCTATTTCTAACGAACACTGGCCTAGCACACATGGGATCGACACGGCAGTTACAATGCGCACTGCAGCCATGGCACTGAGTCGGACAGGTCGAAAACCCCCGGACGTGGTACTAGGTTGCAACCAAGACACAGGTGTCGCGCAGTCTTCATCGCGAACATGAGCATCAAAAATACAACGCGTGGGTGTAACATGTACGTGACATAGAAAGCATGCAAAAATCCCCCACGCAATTCCAGCATTGGCCAGTCTCATAAGAACTTCGAGCTCACTGTGAGGCTACCGAAATTACTTAAAAGAATCTCGCAGCACGGATCGACACTACAGTAATAAAAGCTTGTTACTTCGAATTTCAAGGCACCGGAAAAAAATGTCCCAATATCCGAAGTTGGAATTATCGAATGAACCCGGTGAAACTGACAATATAGCTCAGTAAGGCATGTTGCCAGGCTAGTTGGTTTAGCATTTTTTTGAAGCTTGGAAAAAAATCCACCTTGGCGCAAATAACTTCACACAGACAAAAGAGACAGGGTGACAACGGACAGGTTCGTTGTCTCCCTGTCTTTTTTGTCTGTGTGAAGTTATTTGCGCCAAGGTGGATTTTTTTTCTGGTCCATTGACTCCCTGTCTCTTCTGTCTGTATGAAGTTATTTGCGCCAAGGTGGATTTTTTTTCCAAGCTTCAAAAAAAAGAAACTGACAAAACTGATAAGAACCACTTTTATAACGGTAGACTTTTTTGGTTAAAGACTACACAATGAAGTGTTGCTTGTTGGGCGAGTTGGTGATCCATGAAAATAGAGCAGCGCGTAACAAAACAGGACACAAAGGAGAGTTCTGTGTCTCTCCTTTGTGTCCTGTTTTGTTACGCGCTGCTCTATTTTCATGTTTCACTACACCATGGTCGTCTGGTGTTGAAATGGGCACAGCGCAACAGTGACTATTTTCCACATTTCCATCAGTGTTTTATTACGTGCCCGCTGCCGGTAGCATTAAACCAGAACAGCTCTAAAATGATAAAAGCCCTGCGGCACCTTTCACGGCGTGGTAACGACGAAGCCCTCTCACAAGTCACCAGTGAGAAGGTGCAGTTTCTGCAGTTTTGGCACCCTCACTCGAATGTTAATGGAAGTGAGGGGAACGCGCAGTGGCTGTGCTCTGTTGGCTGGCTGATGCTCGGCCAACAGGACAAAGCTCAGAAAAGCGAAACTATGAAAGACTATCCTTGGAAATGGGGCAGTTTCATCATGCCTGCCACTGCGCGCACATCAAAGGTGCATAGAACACCGCAATTCAGGTTTTAGTAGGACTATTGCGAAGACGTGAAAGACGAAGAAAGTGGAAGACGAGGCAAAGCCTTTTGCCTCGTATTCCACTTTCAACTGAAAGGAAATAAAATGATCTGAATCAGAAAAATCTGAATCGCTTGCCGTGTCGGTAATACTAGAACACGGCCTCGTTTTCATAACCCGTAATATTCAAATGAGCGGGCGACTGATGCCATAGGCAGACATGGGTGCTAGCCAAGACCACACCGGCAGTTATAATTATCCAAATTTTCGAATTAACGGGAGTTGAATTGACGAGCTGTGACTGTAATGCTTCGCAAATGCTTCTTGTCGTTCCACATCCATTTCGTTCCATCGTTTGACTCATGCTAGGGTTGAGTTGAGTTGAACTCAACTCATGCTACGAGTAATCGGCCGGCCAGTCAAGATCACGCAGATGAAAGGTAGATTCTCGAGACACGCGAACAACTTCAGTACCTAGGAAAGAACGTCACGTGACAGTCATCTACGTTATAAGTGGGCTTCAATGGCCCTTAACCTTATCAAACAATGGTGATTATGTCTGCCTGGATAGGCAGGCATTTTGAAAGCAGTGAGTTTGGAGCAGTTCGGTTCAATTTTCGAGATTTTTATCAGGATGGCACAGCTTACCTGGTTTGGCGCAACGATGGGGTCACTGCATGTGCAGGTACTGCCAAACAAGTGAATCACAGCTTTTGCCATCTCTACCTTCATTACAGCACACCTAACAGATGGTGCCACCATACTGCCCCCAACATAAGAATAAGGCGAAATACGGTGAAGCTTGATGTGCCATTTAAAACCAGTGCATGCCGTAAAAAGTGCTGTAAAAAAAAATTCCCTCTGAAGCACGGGCCATGCTACAAAGTGTATTGCCATGTTAGCTGCGCTACTGACTCTTGCGTCATTCAGAGAAAACCCAAGAACAACTGTCTCAGCTAAACCGCTTCCCCGAAATTTCGCACAGAGGTGGCAGTAACTTTTGTCATCGTCATCATTAGCCTGACTACACCCACTGCAGGGCAAAGACCTCTCCCATGTCTCTCCAATTAACCCTGTCCTTTGCCAGCTGCACCCATCGAATGCCCGCAAAATTCTTAATCTCATCCGCCCACCTAACTTTCTGCCGCCCCCTGCTACACTTGCCTTCTCTTGGAATCCACTCCATTATCCTTAAGGACCAGCAGTTATCTTGCCTTCACATTACACGCCCTGCCCAAGCCCATTTCTTTTTCTTGATTTTGACTAGGCTGTCGTTAACACGCGTTTGTTCCCTCACCCACTCTGCCTGCTTCCAGTCTCTTAACGTTACACCCATCATTTTTCTTTCCATGGCTCGCTGCGTTGTCCTTAAATTAAGCTGAACCCTTTTGTTAGCCTCCACGTTTCTGCCCCGTAGGTGAGTACCGGTAAGATACAGCTGTTGTACACTTTTGTCTTGAGGGATATTGGTAACCTGCCATTCATGATCTGAGAGAACCTGTCAAATGCGCTGCACCCCATTCTTATTCTTCTAGTTATTTCCTCTCATGATCCGAATAAGCTGAAACTACCTGCCCTAAGTAGATGTATTCATTTACCACTTCCAGCACCTCGCTGCCAATTGTGAACTGCTGCTCCTTTATTAGACTGTTGAACATAACCTTTGGTTTTCTGCATGTTAATTTTTAGATCCACCGTTCCACTCTGCCTGTCTAAATCTTTGATCATGCTTTGCAGTTCATCTCCTGGGTGATTCAGCAAGGCAATGTCATCAGTGAATCGCAGATTCGCTTTTCTATTATAATACTTTTCTGTTATACTACATTTGGATGGAGAACATGGCTGGTTCAGTGAGACATGGAAATTCTGCACCAACACCAAACAAAACAAAACAAAAATAGATTTTACAGACGCTGCCAGTAGCGCCATGGCAGGAACAGCCACGTCAGTCTCACAAAGGAGAGTAGTAGAAAATGTGAAACAATGCTTCATCATTGATGACAGCAATCAAGAAGCACAAATGGTGCCAGCAGCTCAGTCTCCATGGTATTTTTTGGTTTAGCAATGTAGTGAATTTCCATCTAATTATTGCCAAGCCTAAACACTGTGGGAACAAGCACACAGGGAGAATTATTCTTCCATATTACCTGAGCAATGCAATAGTCTCCTTGTGTACACAAGAGCCACATACCATTCAAAATGAGCCTGGATGACACTAAGAGCTTCGGACTGCGCATTAGCACAGGCCAGATGGGCCCCTGACTTTCTTGTATCTGGTCTGCACCAGTAAATGCAAGAGTGAAATGTGACAAGTGCCTCACGGCTGCATCAAAAAACACTGCGATCACTATCTTGGTGCCAAGGTCTCCAGACGTGCTTGTTATTGCGTCAGACACAAGGGCAAATGTGGCAATTTCTGGCCAAGCATGTTAACATTCCTTATGGTGGCCGAGCATTCCTATATACCTGCCCTGCATGCCAATGTAAAAAACAATACATGACAGCTGTACTGGTAAATAAAATCAAGTGCTTTGCATGCCTTGCTAGTTAAAAGGGCAAATGAATTACCGACTAGTTCACCACAGTCACAGGTAATATAAGCTTCTAGTTTTGTAAGTTTATGCCAACGACAAGTATCAAGCAACACTACCATCAGGGTTGACTACCTGCCTAGCATAAATGCGGAGGGATTAACAGTATCGGTTGTTATACAGTATATTAAGGTGTACCACGTTTCATAGGTAACTACGGAAAAAAATTTCAATGGCACACATGAACTGCATTAAGGAGGGCACTCATATCTCCATACCTCCTAGGATATAACATTGTGTGGCTGTTCCATAAAGAGTGCAGTCATTGTTTGTACACTGATCTCATTTTGAGCCATACTTGATGACCTGATCATCAGAACAAAGTTGGGTTCGTTTCCACCACAGGCAGTCGTGCTGATTCTACTTCAATCACCGCATTGCATACCTTTTTACTGCCATATGACGCCTCCATACTTGCCTCAGTCCATGCAAAGACACAATCCTTGTTAGCACTCAATGATGACCCCTAGAGCATATTTCTCAACAGTCCACAGCAGTGCCTTGAGGGCATGGAGAAAAGTGAGCAACTGCTTCTGCAGAAATTCGCACTGTGTGTAACTAACTCAGAACACTGCCTTGTGCAAACGTGGCTCTGACAGAAAAAATTGCGACAACTGTATGCAAGTTAGCAAGAAACGTCTGTAATTAAGGATACCTCAACAACAGCGTATTGCTGCGAGAAAAAAAAAAAGCCGAGGATGCTGAAGAAATGAACGGCTGCGCAAATCAGGACACACATCATCATGCACCAACTCGCCCCTCAGGCCGTTATTCCGTGGATGCTCATGCTTCTTGGGCAAGTCCTCTGCGGGGTCCTTCGTAGCAAGCGTACTGCGCAGGACATACCCGCAGCGCGACGCAGATGCTCTCCAGCTCCTCTTCGCGGCTGAGCAGTGACGGCTTGCTGACGAGGCAGACGCCCGTGAGGCCCATGAGGGGAAGTCGCGCGCCTGCGAACAGCTGACGGCCGGCTTGCCTGCGCAGGTCGGCCGCCCGTGACTGCCTGATCCAACGCTGCAGTTGACGCGGGCCCCGGCGCGCGGCCGCCGACGCTCGGCCCCCCCGGGGCCAGAGCAGGGTGCGCAGGGCAACGCGGAACCGCAGCACCATGTCGTTCACGCAGCAGCGCAGTGCAGCAGTGAAATCGTTGCTGGTGACGCAGCAGCGCCGCGACTGCGGAGCCCAAGCGCGGCCCACTGACTTCCACGCTGATGTCAGCTTCATGGCGACGGCGGCCGCGCCGCAGCTCTACCAGTCACCACGTATATACTAGGAACAAGGCAACAGGGGCCACTTCGCCACTTCTGCTTTTAGAACACTGTGCATCAGCGACAGACGTCGCGGATGATGGGTTCTAGAAGACACCCTGGTGGAAAGAGCGAAGCGGGAGCAGGTGAAGCAAAAAAAAATGTGGCCGGCCACGCGCGGCGCTGCCGTCGAGTACTTTGGGGGCTATGGGGCAATGTTTTTAGATAAGAACCTTATCTAAAAACCATATGTCCTTATCTAAAGACGTTGCTATGGCGCTAGCTTCGATGGGTCTGAGAAGCGTTTGCGGGTCGGTAGGCTGGAAACGCCGATTGGTCGGTGGGATGCGTGTCTGCGTGACGTTTATTTCGCTTCACCCTCGTTCTCAACCGGATGTGGGATCGCCGCGCCTCTCTCGGCCTGTCCCTAGAGGGCCTAGGGAAACAAGCGGCCCCGCCGCGGTGGCTCAGTGGTTAGGGCGCTCGACTACTGATCCGGAGTTCCCGGGTTCGAACCCGACCGCGGCGGCTGCGTTTTTATGGAGGAAAAACGCTAAGGCGCCGTGTGCTGTGCGATGTCAGTGCACGTTAAAGATCCCCAGGTGGTCGAAATTATTCCGGAGCCCTCCACTACGGCACCTATTCTTCCTTCCTTTCACTCCCTCCTTTATCCCTTCCCTTACGGCGCGGTTCAGGTGTCCAAAGATAGATGAGACAGATACTGCGCCATTTCCTTTCCCCAAAAACCAATTATTATTAAACAAGCGATTGCGGGTCGGTAAGCTGGAGACGCTGATTGGCCAAAAAAAATGACGTCACGCCTTTAACGTCATGGTCACATGATTTTAAATGACGTCATGTCCGGTTGGGGACATTTTTTTTAGAGTTTTCTCAGAATTCCACACGTTTGTGAGAGCGTGCGCGGGATAAAGAAGCGCATCTTTACCTCCACCCCACCCAGTTCGACCACTTTGCCGAGCGGGGTGCAGTTGAAGAACCCTTGCCTAAATGCTCCCGCCATTCACGTTTACCCCCCGCCTCCCCCACGACACTTTCCCGAACTCGAATGTTTTGTCGCCTTTTTATTTTTATTTTTTGTGTTTGCATGCACAGTGCACGTGTCTCTAGTTAAGCAAACTGCGCCGCTGATTCCACATTGACTATTCCTGCCGAAGAGGCTCCAGGGAAAGGAGCGTTTGCGGGTCGGTGGGCTGGAAACGCCGATTGGTCGGTGGGTTGCGTGTCTGCGTGACGTTTTTTCGCTTCGCCCTCGTTCTCAACCGGATATGGGGTCGCCGCGCCTCTCTCGGCCTGTCCCTAGAGTGCCTAGGGAATCGCTAGGGCCGGCCGGCCAGCCGCCGGGCGTGCGTGGTCTGCGGGCATTCTCTTCGTGAGCGTAGGGGGCGGAGCGCGCGTTTCGGAAGCTGTCCTGGTATGGCTTTTTTTTTTTTTGCGTGGTGCGCTCGTCGGCGCAGCCAGCTGAAATTTCTGTACAGTTCTTGCTTCCACGACATTGCGACGACCCCCAAAAGGCGCTGACCCGCGAGAAATCGCCAGCGACATAAAGGTACGCATTTTATTTCAAATTTTGCTTCATGAAGTGCTGTACCGCTTACCTACATGCCTTGCGCATTCCAGGACCTCGTTTTCCTGCTGCAGGAGCGCGTCGTGCTGGTGTTCAAAATTTTGCAACTCCATTACGACGACCCACATAAGGTGCGGTTTGAGGACCGCCGGCGTCGCCATCTGAACCGTCGTCTAACAGCCACGATGAAGCGCTTGTTGGGCGTGCACGTTCTCAATCACGAGGTAAGGGTTGAACAACGTTTTCGCACGTTTTCTCGTGCAGAACTCGCCAAATTGCGGCGCTTGTAACGTAACTTTTTTTGCAGCATCGTTTCCTAGATGCTTCTGGCGAGCCGATGCTGTCCTTATTTGCCGCGGACCGATACCACGTGGCGAGACGCCAGGGCATCGACCCCAGTGCGCCTTTGTTCCTTTGCAGTGGCAAGTCCAGAGTAAAAGTGGCCACGATATTTCTGCCACTACAATCTGCCCTTTAGGATCGCTATCAGCTGTAACAGTAAGTCCAGAAGTTCCGACTCGCGCATTGTGGAAATCGCGCCTGGCCTAAGTTTCCAGCATTCACCCAGTGCAGTGCAGCTTTGTTTAATTCCTTAGAGACTTCTCGCGCTTTGTCGAAATCGACGGCAGCCGTGAAAATTTACATATTAGACCTCGCTACAGCATTATCCCAGCGCAGCGCGCCTTTGTTTCTTTGCGTCGGCAAGCGTTAGAAGCGCGCGCCGTCTCGCGCTTTGTCCAAGTCGGATCTAAAACTCGCGCTAGGCCTCGTTGCCTGGTTGACAAAGTGCACGGCTTTGTTCCTTTCAATGGCAAGCCTCTGTGACTACAGTCGGCGGCCTTAATTTTTATGATCGCTGTCAGCTTCAACAGCAAGTCCAAGAAAAGTTATGACGATCGCGCGGTGTGGAAATCGGCGGTAGAGACAAAAAACTCGTGCTTGTAGCTGCAGACTTACCCAGCTCCAGTGCGCCTTTGTTTATTTCCGTAGCGACTACCCGCGCTTTGTAGAAATCGACGCCAGCCGTGAAATTTTACATAGACCTCGCTACAGCATTAGCGCAGAGCGCCTTCGTTTCTTTGCGTTCTAACTTGTTTGCTCGTTACTTTTGTTCTTTTCAGTCGTTTCCTGAATCTGTCCAAAGAGCCGGGGTAGGTGGATGATTGTTGGCCGTCAGTGGAACCACATGGCGATCGCACTGCATACAGCACGACTTTGGTCCATGTGTTTTTTAAATAAAAACATCAGATGTCGAAGGTCGTGCCCGAGGATTGCTTCGACAGCTGGGGCAAAACCATGGGGACCGCACACGCTGTGTCGTCGCTGCCAAGTGAAGAGGCACAAAACGGCTGTCAACCTTAATAAAGGCCCTTCTCGGGGCCGCCTCAGTGTTTCCTGGCAGATCACACGCTTTCCACCCTGTGCACGTGTTCTCATTTCCAATTAAATAGGTCCTTCAAACCCTGCAGAAGGCTTGAATTAGGAACTGCTAATATCAAGATGGTACTTGAGAAACAATAGCGGCTACAATAACAAAGATGAAGAGGGGCTGGAGTTACACGCAAATAAAAAAGTTTGGAGGTACCCAGATAGGCTGAAATGGTTTTGGGCGGGAGTCCTAGTTATTCTATATAGGACGCAAATAATGCATATTCAGCGTTTATCAAGGTTTTTGTAGGAATATATAAAGAACATTAAGCAGTCTAAACGAATAAGAGAACCATGGATCATGCCAGAGCTCAGAAGAATGATAAAGAGCAAAAACAAGTACCATGCCTTATTAAATAATCGCTCTCTTGAATCTCTTATTAAAAAACAAGAAATAATCTAAATGCTGAGCTTAAGCGTGCTAAGATTGTGTATCATCAAAAACTGTTCTCTGATGTAAGAATGAAAAATTCAGACACTGTGTGGAAAGTTGTAGATAACTTGTTACGTCGCAATACGAAAAATGCGCCAGCTCAACGAATAATCTATAAGGGCTCTGAATTATCCGGTCAGGCTCTTGCTGGCCATTTAAACAGCAATTTTTTAACCACCCATTTACCTATGATGCATCTACCTGAAGTTCCTTCATCTTGTAGCCCTTTCGAAAGCCTTTTCCTTGAGCCCATCAATGAGACCTTTATGAATTTGAATAATAGCAAAGCCTTAGATGTTGACAATATTCAGATAAAACCAGTCAAATATGTACTATCATATATTGCACCTGTGCTTGCATACATCTTCAATTTGTTAATTGAGACGGGAGTTTACCCGGAAGAAATGAAGAAAGCAAGAGTGACAGTTGTGTTTAAAGGGGGAGATAAAGATGTAGTGTCCAATTATAGACCGATATCTGTGATTCCAGTCTTTTCAAAGGGCTTGGAAAAAGTAATCTTTTCCCGTGTAGTGAACTTTTTTAATGCAAAACAAATCCTGTCTGATGCTCAATTTGGCTTCCGAAGGGGAAAGTCGACGGAAACGGCTTTGTTATCACTTAAGGAATGTATCCTGCAAAACACTGAAGCAGGTATTCTCACTGTCGGACTCTTCATTGATTTTAGTAAGGCTTTCCATTCCCTAAACCATCAAATTTTAACTCGTAAACTTTCTCAAAACGGAGTTCGTGGAACACCTTTAGACCTCATGAAATCATACCTGCAAAATCGAAAACAATCTGTCTATATCCACAATCATCAGTCTTTTTTTCTGGCCGTACGAAATGGTGTGCCTCAAGGCAGCATTTTGGGCCCGATGCTTTTTATCATCTATATAAATGACATTGTGCATATTTATGACAAAGCGAAATTTATTATATACGCCGATGATAGCAGTTTACTAATCCCTGGTCACGACATAAACAAGTTAATTGAAGAGTGCAACGTAATCCTTACGAAACTAGAGAACTGGTCCTCTTCTAATTGCCTCCAAATAAAACCTACAAAGACTAAGGTAATGATTTTCCGTGCAAGGAACAAGCCAGTCGAACTACAACACGCTCCTAAATACGCAGGTCAAGAAATTCAATTTGTAGACAGCCACAAAATCCTTGAAGTTACTTTCTCGTCGCATCTCAGGTGGGATCGGCATGTGGAAAATATTTGCAAAAAGCTCTCTTCAGTAGCAGGCGTTCTAAAACGATGTCGATGGCTCCTTCCCACTCACGTGAAAATTCAAATTTATCATGCTCTTTTCGGTTCCGTAACTCTGTTTGGGCAACACCACAAAAACAAATGTGATAAAAATACAGGTTCTGCAGAAGAAAATGATCCGCTACATTGCAAACCTTCCTTATCTGTCTCTCCAACGCAAACTGCTTTTAGAAATTATAACATCATTCGTTTTGAACATATATGTTTTTCGCATTTTGAGGTTCTTTTACCATTCTTCTCCTGCTTATAGAGATTTCTGTGATGACCCCCCATAATGCGCAGGTCCACACGGGACGGAGAGGCAATGAGACACTGTATGGCTCAGTTTAAACAAACAGATATATTCAATAATTACACATGATTAAGATTATACATCAGAGGCTGGGGCGTCCGAGCTTACGTGCCGACGACTTCATGGGGACGATGGAGGGGCTCCGGAGTTGATCTCGAACGGTTGCTGGCAGAAGCTGCACGCCGTCGGGCTTCGGCGCTGAAGGCCCCCTTGGCGAACGATGTCTTCCTGAGCGTTTTTTCTTCGGTACTGCTTGTCGATTTTTATATCCTCTTCTCCCCACACTCTCTAAGGTGAGGACGCCCACGCCGGACGGGGGGGGCTAGGGCTTTCACTTGGGCGCACAAACACACCACCGCACTTATGGTCTCGCCCCCCTCACGTGTTGAGTCCGAGGGAAAGAAGGTTGTCTTCGAGGTAGCGCATAGCGTCGGCTGTGGTAAGGCGCGCTCTGGCCCGCTGTCGGTTCTCGCGGGTCACCGGCCTCCGTTCTCCATCAAATGACACTCGCCCCTCAAGGCCGGAACGCGAGGTCACTAAAAGGCCGGGAAAGTGGTCCCTTGTCCTGGGATGTGCTCGGGAGGGTTGATTGATGATGCCCACCGTCTTGCCACGGGGCCAGGCCCGCCGAAACGAAGCCCCCTGGAACCGCCACGGCCATTGGGGAAGATAACGCCCGTCTCCCCGCGGTGACGTCGGCGGCGGCGTTCGTCTCGTGCCGACACTATGGAAAGAGGGTCCGGTTGGGCTTAAACCCCTTCGTTCTGGTCGTCACTCTCAACGAGTATGGCTGGGTAATTGATGATGCCGCTGTCATCTGGGTCGTCTCTGTGCGGTCCACGGCGGCAGGCCCAAAAGCAATCTCACTCAAGTTGCTTGCAGCCATACACAGTAGAAACATGAAAGGGGGTCCGGTTGTGCTTTCGCCGCCACTGGGGGCTCCGTCTACGCCGCGCCGTCGAACGCGGAACCTCGTAGCACACACAAGGAACGTCACACTCGCTCACCCTCCAGAAGAATGTTCTCCGAACATATGAGTCCATGCAGCTCCCCTTGCCATTCTGAATCGCCTCGCACAGTGCGTCCGACAAAACACTTTTCGCTGCACTCAACACCACTGCACAACACTATATGCCTCCGTTGTCATAACTGGCGTCTCCAGGGGCAGCACTGATCTTCTTTTACAGATAAACATGAAACTCAGCACCCAAGCCTCTCCTTTCTAGTCCAAACTGGACGAAATAAATTTACCACAGTTACCAAAGGAGCTCTCACTTCTAGCACGATCACGGCACAGACAAAAATATAGATAACGAAAGGAAGTAGGGCAGGTTCTGCATGCGCTCCGCATGCTCTCCTGTGAAGGTGTTACTTAATGACAGAAAGGTTTAACTACACACTCCGATAACTTAACACATAAGCACATAGCAATGTTATGAGCTGCGGCATTACACAATTCTAACCAGTTCACAACTCTGCTCTGTTTACGCCATTAGTCCGACTTAGCTTTCCGATTTCGCAGCGGATATCGGCCTTCATGAGTCATACTAAGTAAGTCTGTGACCCTTTGTCTGCTTTGGGACTCGCGAGGGCTCGTGGCAGGAGCCTCTCCTGGCGTTATCTGCGCGGCAACATCGCGCGCTTCTTCTTCTTCTTCTAGCAATGCATGAAGTAAATCCGGTGGCATTCCGGCCGTCACCTCTGGCGCCTGCCGAACAAATGCAGGAGAGGGCGTTTCTTGCGAACTATCTGTGCGCTCCGCTTCACTTCTGTCCCCATCAAAATCCGCGCTTTCCCTTTCCTCATTTCGTGAATACTGAACCGGTGCCGACTTGAGGCGATTTGCGTGTATCCTTATCAAGCGCCGGTTCACGTCTCGGACTCTGAAGTTTACCGGAGAAAGCTTCTCGACAACCTCGCACGGTCCTCTCCACTTCGTCTGGAACTTACGAGCTAGCCCAATCTGCCTTTGGCAGTTTTCAATGTACACGCTGTCCCCCACATTAAACGGCGCGTCTCTAGCACTGCGATCGTGCACCTCCTTCCTGCGCTTCGCCGCTTTCTTTAAGGCCTCCTTTGCGATGTCCCTCGCCACTTGCAATCGCGATTCTAGCTCAACCTTATAGTCGTCCAGTGAAGCGTATGGGACACGACGGGGGCCCTCTGGCACTTCACTACGCTGGTCCGGGTCTCGGCCGTAGAGAAGAAAGAATGGCGATTCGCCCGTGCTCTCGTGTGCTGCGGAATTGTAGGCAAACATTGCATACGGGAGCCACAAGTCCCAGTCCCGCTGGTCGCGCGAAACAAAATGCGACAGGAACCCGGCCACGGTTTGGTTCAGTCGCTCCACCGCGCCGTTGCAAGCCGGATGGTACGGTGTTGTCTGCTTCTTAGCGATATTAAGCAGCTCGCAAACTCTCCTCATTAGTTGCGACACGAAGTTCGTTCCCCGATCTATCAAGAGTTGCCTCGGGGGTCCATGTCGGAGCACGATCTGTTCGACAAATGCTCTTGCAACCGTGTCTGCCTTCTGATCTGGGAGTGCTACCGCTTCCGCGTATTTTGAAAGGTGATCGACAAATACTAAAATGTACTTGTTTCCGGAAGTGGTCGTGGGCAATGGGCCCATTATGTCCATACCTGTCCGCTCGAAGGGAGCCTCAGGGAACCTCAGGGAACGGCTGAATTGGAGCTGGTCTTCGTCCCTTGGGTGTTTTTCTTTCGAGACAGGAATGACACTTCGCACAGTAGTCTCTAACATCCTGTCGCATGCCACTCCAAAAGTACAAACGCTCCACACGCCTGCGTGTCTTCGCTACTCCAAAATGACCGGCGCATGGCGCATCGTGAAACGCGCGAAGAACCCTTTCTGTCCACGACCGAGGTATGACGACTCTCTCCCAAGCGGTTTTCTCTGGTCTCCCTTTCCTGGTTGGCCTCGTGCGCCGACACAGGGTGCCGTCTTTGCCAATGAAATAACCTAGCTGTTCGGGGTGAGACGGTGCGCCCTCTAAGCTTTCGATTATTCGCTTCAGGTCAGGATCTTTGCACTGCTCTGTGCGTAATTCGGCGGGGTCGACTACGGGGACAAACTCATCTATAGCTGCCACGGCAGCTGTGCGGCTGAGTGCATCAGCATTCAGATGTGTCTTTCCTGACTTGTGCTCAACTTCAAAGCAGTATTCCTGCAGGTGTAGATTCCATCTAGCGAGTCGCGAGCTAGGGTCCCTGACACTCATCACCCATTTCAGAGGATGGCAGTCTGTGACTAGCTTGAATTTGCGGCCGTAAAGGTAGCATCTGAAGTGCTTTACTGCCCAGACAACGGCGAGGCACTCCCTTTCCGTAGCTCCGTACTTTTGCGCTGTGGGGCTCAGCTGTCGGCTAGCAAAAGCAACGGGATGTTCCTTGCCCTCGATAACCTGAGATAGCACGGCACCAACTGCGAACTTTCACGCATCTGTGGCCATAACGAAGGGCAAATTAAAATCCGGGTGGCGCAACAGCGGTGCACTCATTAGCTTCCTTTTCAGGGCCCCAAAAGCATCCTCCGCGTTTTCGTCCCAGCGAAAGGCGACATTTTTGGCTGTTAAGGCGGTGAGCGGCTTAGCGAGCTTGGCGAACTCCTCTATGTGCCTTCGGTAGTAACCGATCAGGCCGAGAAACTGCCGGACCTGGCGGACGCTAGTCGGGGATGGAAAATCCGAGACACACCTTAGTTTCTCAGGGTCCGGTCGCACGCCGTCAGCTGAAACAATGTGCCCGAGGTATTTCACCTCGTTTTTGAGGAATTGGCACTTAGAGGGCTTCAGCTTGAGACCCGCTCCTCTTAGTCGCACCAAAACCTGCTCAATATCGCGCAAATGGTTCTCAAAACTGTCACTGTATATGATTATGTCATCCATATACACGAAGCACAGCCTCCCCAGAAGACATGCCAGGATAACATCAGCGGTTCTCTGCCAGACAGCAGGGCTGTTGGCCAGACCCATCGGCATTCTTTTCCATTCATAGTGCCCTGAGGGCGTGTTGAATGCCGTTTTCTCGGCATCTGCCGGATCCATTGCTATCTGCCAGAATCCCGCCGCCATGTCCACTACCGTGAAGTACCTGGCAGAGCCCAGCTGAGAAAGCGTCTCCTGTATATTGGGGATGGGGTATGGATCGATGCGAGTTACTGCATTTAGTTTGCGGTAGTCCACTACCAATCGATACGAGCCATCTGGCTTTTCCACCAATAGTGCTGGTGCTCCCCAGGGTGACTTTGAGTGTTCGACAATGCCACGATCAATCAGGTCCTGCACCTGCCGCTCCATCTCCTCACGTTGGGAGTAAGGAATCCTGTACGCACGCTGGTAAACGGGCGATGAAGTGCCGGTTTCTATCCTGTGCTTTATAACACCACAGCCGCCCAAATCCAGGTTGGACGCGGCGAATACCTCCGAGTAGTTGTTCAGCAAACCAGCCAGAGCCTCCCTCTCCCTGGATTTTACGTGAGAAAGATCGAACGACACCTTTGGAGCAGCCGAAGGACTAGCATGCTCTACAGTTGCGAGTACCGTATCGGTGGGCTCACGTTTCTCTATCGCAGAGGTGAAGAAAGCCAATGTTTTGTTCTTGGGAAGGCTCAGTGGCTGCTGGCTACAGTTAACCACCCGTAGGGGCACTCTGTGGGCGTCATTAACTGTCACGAGGCACGCGGCTGCCTTCAGGCCATTGCTGAGAGAGTCGACCGGCTCAAGCACTCCCACGGCGCCGCTCTCTACATCTGAAGGCACAAACGCGTACAAAATGTGCTCCGACCAAGGAAGGACGACCGCCTCATCGACCAGCCTGACGGCAACCCGCGAATATACCTTCTCCAATGATCCCCCTGTTTGACGGGTGTCAATATCGGTAATGCGAATCTCAGCCCCTCTCCTGTTCAAAAACGGAACTTTTGAGCCGCCCGCATTAACCTCTTCCTCAGAGAATGAGACTACTACCTTCCCTTTTCTCAAAAAATCCTGCCCTAATATACCTGACACTCCGTTTGGCAGAGACACCGTGTCCGGGCATACGTAGCAGGGGTGCTCCAATGCAATTCCGCCGAGAGAGAAGTGTAACCGGTAGAGTCCACTTATGCCAAGAGGATCCCCCGTTATGCCTACAAATTTGGTTGCCATACCACCAGACGCTTCCAACACCTCGCAGTCCCCCTTCCTTCGAAGCGTGTTAAAACTGCCCTCCTTAAGCAATGTCACCTTTGACCCCGTATCTATCAACAATTCCATGCAGCAACCATTTAACTTGCAACGCACAACAGGGCATGCCTCGTCGGCCACACAAACTACCACCACCTCATCATCCACTGCTCCCTCCCCACGCTCCTCAGGCTGGGGAGGACTATCTAGTTTTTTGTCTCGGTATCTGGAGCCCCACTGTAGGCTTTCTTAGGGCGTGTCTCGCCTGCTTCTCTTTGTGGCTCCCCACGGCGCACGTTTTGGCAGAACCTGGCGATGTGTCCGCGACCCTGGCAAGCGAAGCATACGATTTCTTCAAAATATCGCATACCGCGCCTGTAGCTTTGTGGCGGTCTCCGGTTTCCAGCGAATGGGCGCTGTTGAGCGCGCGCTTCAACATGGCGTTCCACCTGCTGAGATAGCAGCTTTTCTAAGCGATCTAACCGCTCTGTCAAGAGAGCAACCTCAGGGTTGAGCACCGCTCTCTCTATGACGCGTACTCTCGCTGCGGCTGTCGTTAACGCCTCATTTCGTTCCTCATCCAATGCGGCCTCCACGGCTTGGTCGAAATTGCTAGGCTTGCGCGAGAGCACGAACCGGCGCACGGGGTCTTGCAGACCAGCCACGAACAAAACGGTCATTTCCTCTTTAAGTAAATCTTCCGCATATTTCTTCTTTAGCTGGTCTCCTTCCTCCTCCCTGCTTAACGTATCGCGTGCTAGGCGCTGAAGCCGCGACGCAAATGTTCGCACGTCCTCCCCTACCATCTGTCCGGCGTCACGGAACCTCTGTACCCGCACGTGACGTGGTTCAGTGTCGAAATGCTCAAACGCGAGCTTCTTAAATTCCGCAAATGATTTTGTGGATTTTACTTTTTCGTCTCGCCATGCAAAATCATGAGCAGCTCCTGCCATCTTACACCTCGCCATTCCCAGCATTTGAGCATCGGACCATCCCCCCATTTTCCCAATCTCTTCTAGCATGGAAAAGAAATCGCAGATTGGAACCCCTGTCTTATCTCCCGTAAACGTCGGAATGACGCTTCCTAATGCCAGCATGCTTGCTCCGAGCGACGGCTGTGGAGTGGGAGCTCCCTCAAATACAGACATTCTTTTTTTCAAACCCTCCGGTGCCTCAAGCCTCTCAAATGGGGGTAAAAGTCCCACAATCAGTCCCGTGATTCCCTTTTGATTACAATTTTGAAGCCATGAATGTCGCAGCATTCAGAGGTCATTTGCTTTTGAGACCCCACTTCTGACACCAGTGTGATGACCCCCCATAATGCGCAGGTCCACACGGGACGGAGAGGCAGTGAGACACTGTATGGCTCAGTTTAAACAAACAGATATATTCAATAATTACACATGATTAAGATTATACATCAGAGGCTGGGGCGTCCGAGCTTACGTGCCGACGACTTCATGGGGACGATGGAGGGGCTCCGGAGTTGATCTCGAACGGTTGCTGGCAGAAGCTGCACGCCGTCGGGCTTCGGCGCTGAAGGCCCCCTTGGCGAACGATGTCGTCCTGAGCGTTTTTTCTTCGGTACTGCTTGTCGATTTTTATATCCTCTTCTCCCCACACTCTCTAAGGTGAGGACGCCCACGCCGGAGGGGGGGGGGCGGGGGCTAGGGCTTTCACTTGGGCGCACAAACACACCACCGCACTTATGGTCTCGCCCCCCCTCACGTGTTGAGTCCGAGGGAAAGAAGGTTGTCTTCGAGGTAGCGCATAGCGTCGGCTGTGGTAAGGCGCGCTCTGGCCCGCTGTCGGTTCTCGTGGGTCACCGGCCTCCGTTCTCAATCAAATGACACTCGCCCCTCAAGGCCGGAACGCGAGGTCACTAAAAGGCCGGGAAAGTGGTCCCTTGTCCTGGGATGTGCTCGGGAGGGTTGATTGATGATGCCCACCGTCTTGCCATGGGGCCAGGCCCGCCGAAACGAAGCCCCCTGGAACCGCCACGGCAATTGGGGAAGATAACGCCCGTCTCCCCGCGGCGGCGGCGGCGGCGGCGTTCGTCTCGTGCCGACACTATGGAAAGAGGGTCCGGTTGGGCTTAAACCCCTTCGTTCTGGTCGTCACTCTCAACGAGTATGGCTGGGTAATTGATGATGCCGCTGTCATCTGGGTCGTCTCCGTGCGGTCCACGGCGGCAGGCCCAAAAGCAATCTCACTCAAGTTGCTTGCAGCCATATACAGTAGAAACATGAAAGGGGGTCCGGTTGTGCTTTCGCCACCACTGGGGGCTCCGTCTACGCCGCGCCGTCGAACGCGGAACCTCGTAGCACACACAAGGAACGTCACATTTCTTAATACGTACTACACATTTAAGGACCGCTTCGAATCGACTCTACACCTGAAATACCGATCTCTGGTATATTCCATATTTTCGAATTAATTATAAACTACAAACGCTTGAACACAATTTACCGACCACTGTTAATAAGCACAAAGTTTTGGATAGTGTTAAACCAAGCGAGTTAAAAATGTATTTTGTTAATATATAGCCAGGTTGCATTTAAGGTTCCTTTGTTGTCTGCCGGTGCCATGTATGCCTAATGAGTGTTTCTTTTCTCTTTATTTTTCTCGGGTCTTCTCTTTGTTTTCATGCGTCTGTAAACTATTGTTAATGAACATACATGCTCATTGTTTTCATTGCAGTTCAAAAAATTGAACAAAACAGTAAAAAAATAAAGATAGGGGTGTGGGGAGCAGACAGAGACAAGATTGGGGGAGGAAGCAAAAAATAGAAAGAAAAGAAAAAAAAGGGGAGGGAACTATTCTAGTAAGGAAGGACGGGGTAAAAAAAGGAGGTGGCGAAACGAGAGAAAGGGAGAGGAAGACGGTGCGGGGGACATGGGCAGCGCGGCAACCACAGGCGTACGAAAGCAAAACGTGCAAACAAGACACAAACAAAATGCACAAACACAAAGATGGGCGACAAAAGCATTTGTTGGGCGAGTTGGTGTTTACGATGATCCATAACTACAGCGCAAACGACAGGACAGAGATGAAGAAGGGACACCACACAGCGCTGACTCACAACTGAAGATTTATTGGATGCCAGCAGGTATAAATACCTCCCTGGCGGCCAGAAAGAATGCAGTCCACACTTACATGCGTGACTGACATACTGGTGTGCCAGTCATGTGCCTCCAAGCAAATCACATGCGCGAGAATACAATATAATCAGTGAGCAAGCACTTGTCAATATTCGCAATCAAGGTATCGTCTTTCTTTTTCTGACAACGCGATAGATGAAGCACTGATGCATTCTTCCGGGAGCCTACCTATTAAGTGAGCTTCAATGATCTCCCTTGCTAACGAGTCACGGTTCTTTTTTTCTAACACTGCACTTTCATGAAAGTTTGGCGCGCAGACGTAGGTATCTTCGTCATCTTCATTGCCTTTGCAGTGCCTGCAATGTTTCGCCACGTGGCCAGAGATAGCGACACAGGAGACATTATACTCATGCTCTTTGAGTCTTTCGTTTAAACATCGGCCGGTTTGGCCGATGTATCGCTTACCACAAGACAGTGGCAGCGAATATACCACCCCTTCCTGGCAAGGCACAAACTGTTTTGCGTGCTTTATCGGGCACTTGCGTGATTCTTTATTCTCTGAATTTACTTTCTTAATCAGGCTGGACAGTCGTTTGGGCGCCGAAAAGACAACATCAACGCCTGCATGTTTTCCGATTCTTTTTAGATTGTGCGACACTTTGTGAAGATATGGCAGCACAACAATCTTCCTTTTCTTCGTCTCTTTCGTACATTCGCTATTTCCTTTTGATTTTAACTTTTCCTGTAGTTTTCCTGCCACGGAAACTAATAATTCGGACGGGTAGCCTGCCTTTGCCAGGCGGTCTACTTGGTTGCTGAAGCTATGCTCCAACCTGTGTTCACAGGATTTGTTCACTGTGTTGCTAAAAACGGTATGTATAATTGCCCTTTTCACCAGCTTGGAGTGAGCTGATGAAAACGGCAAGATGGGCTTAACATCACGGGGCTCATAAGCCCAACAAACATGAGATGGAGTGAAATGAAGCGAAATATCTAAAAACCTAATAAAATCATTCAATGGTACTTCGTGTGTTAACACCAATGGTGTGAGGCATTCTGAGAACACCGAAAGGACGTCAGGGAATTGCTGCTCGTGACTCGTTAGCAAGGGAGATCATTGAAGCTCACTTAATAGGTAGGCTCCCGGAAGAATGCATCAGTGCTTCATCTATCGCGTTGTCAGAAAAAGAAAGACGATACCTTGATTGCGAATATTGACAAGTGCTTGCTCACTGATTATATTGTATTCTCGCGCATGTGATTTGCTTGGAGGCACATGACTGGCACACCAGTATGTCAGTCACGCATGTAAGTGTGGACTGCAT
Source organism: Amblyomma americanum (assembly GCF_052857255.1). Lineage (NCBI taxonomy): Eukaryota > Metazoa > Arthropoda > Arachnida > Ixodida > Ixodidae > Amblyomma > Amblyomma americanum. The sequence continues at coordinate 227,071,093 of NC_135498.1, read as the reverse complement.
TCGTTCTGGCCGCCAGGGAGGTATTTATACCTGCTGGCATCCAATAAATCTTCAGTTGTGAGTCAGCGCTGTGTGGTGTCCCTTCTTCATCTCTGTCCTGTCGTTTGCGCTGTAGTTTTGGAACAAAGATGGGCGCCGCTGCAGATGCGTGGCCAAAGAGGCGCCGCTGCGCAAATGACACTGGCAGCGACGAACAGGCCAAACCAGGCGCCTTTTGGGGGGTCTCACTAATTTCCGGTGAACCGAGGGCTACAACGTTAAGGAAGGAGTGGGCTACGTTAACGAGCACATGTGTAAGAACTTACTCAGGGGGTCTGGGTTTCACTGAACGGTGCACCCCTCTCCCTGGGCGGGTCGTTGAACCGACTTCGTCGGGAATACTTGGTTGTAGTGGAGGAGGGCTGGGCTAGCTCTGTACAAAGATTTCAAATTGTCGGAAAAAAGTAAGGAAAGAACGTCAAAGCTTATTAATACTGCACGAGGCAGGATAGTGTAAGTAAGGAGGGGTATGATTGCCTGGGATATACACTAGGAGTTATAAAGGGTATATCTGAGTTAGCCAATTAACGAGAGGTGCAGTATTATTTTGTTTGGAGGTCGTGAATAAAAGAAAGGATATCAGGCTTTTCGTTAAGACATTCTTGAATAGTATTTAACTTGTGGATAAAATAGAATTCACGTTGTTCACGTTCTCGCCTGTTTTTGAAGCCCCCTTGAATAATTGTTACTTTTAGTTGGTCAAATGGGTGTCCTTCTGAGTTTACATGCTCGGATAGGGGAAGATTGGGGAGAGACTTCGTGTGTGCTCGGTGGTTGTTGAATCGAATGCGGAATGCAGTGTTTGTCTCTCCTATGTATTGCTGGTTACACACAGTGCATTCAAGAAGGTAAATAATGTTTGATGACTCGCAGTCAAACTTGCCGTTGATTGAATGCTGGAAAACTGACCTCGTACTAGTTGCGGAACACGTAGTCTTCATGTGCTTGCAAACTTTGCAGCGATCTTTACTACAGGGCTGGCATCCATATTTTGGGGTTTTGTGTTCCTTGGAGTGGACTAGATGGTTCTGAATGTTTTTAGCACGCCTGTAAATCACGCGGGGTGCGCATGTAAATATTTTCGATAGTCGTTGACTTTGCTGGAGAATATTAAAGTGCTTGTTAAGAATTCTGTTTACGGTCGGTGCGTTACTGTTAAATGTGAGAATAAGGTTTGTAGTGTAATCATTTCGGTTATCTCTTCGGTGCCCCTGGAGTATTTGACTACGGTTCAGATTTGAAGCTCTGCTTATGGCGTCATCAATAAAAGAACGTGGATAGCGCTGCGTTAAGAGCACGTAAACATTTTTTAATGCTTTTTATACGTATATGTAAACATTTTTTTGCTTGAAGTGCGTTTGTCGTGTAATGCCATTTCAGAGGCGCTTGGGCCCAGTCAAGCTGCTTTTTAGCAGCTTTTAGCCCTTGCATCTCTGTAGTATGTAACTTGCATTTTGTAAAAATGAAATGAAATTGCATTTGGAAGAGAAAGACAAGGTTTCATTTTGCAGTGTAAGCTTGCGTCTCTAGAATGAACAGAGAACGTTGCCTCACACTGCTTGGGCCTGTCGTTTGACAAGCGATTGCGGGTCGGTAGGCTGGAAACGCGGATTGGCCAAAAAAAAGTGACGTCACGCCTCTAACGTCATGGTCACGTGACTTTTAATGACGTCATGTCCGGTTGAGGACAGACACATTTCCCCTAGAGTTTTCTCAGAATTCCCCACGTTTGTGACAGCGTGCGCGGGATAAAGAAGCGCATCTTTACCTCCACCCCACCCAGTTCGACCACTTTGCCGAGCGGGGTGCAGTTGAAGAACCCTTGCCTAAATGCTCCCGCCATTCACGTTTACCCTCCGCCTCCCCCCCCTCCCCCACGACACTTTCCCGAACTCGGATGTTTTGTCGCCTTTTTTATTTTTATTTTTTGTGTTTGCATGCACAGTGCACATGTCTCTACTTAAGCAAACTGCGCCGCTGATTCCACATTGACTATTCCTCCCGAAGAGGCTCCAGGGAAGTGTCCTGCCATGTCTGCGCTTTATTCTGTTTTTTTTTTTACTCGTTTTGGCCAGGGGCACGCGAGTACACGCATCTTCGCGAATCCGCCACCGCCTGTTTCTGTACTCGCCGCCGCTCTGCCTTGAGGGGCGACCATTCTCTCCTCCCGCTCCTCGTTTTCTTTTAATTCTTTCTCTTTTTTTTCTGCACGCTCCCAGCGGCTTTTCGGTGGACAGGGCGCGACAGCGCGTATTCTTTTTCTATTTATTACTCTTCCTCCCTTTTTCTAGTATTTTTCTTTTCTGTCCATCTTCTTTCTAGCACCCGATTGCTTGTTGCTGTTTTCATGTGGCGGACATGTGTGCCAATTACAACTCCTCAAGAACGGGAGGAAGATCGCTGTAACTTCAGTCTTGAGAAAGGACAGGCTCTGTCCGAAATGTTGACTCCAAATAAATCTGTCTAAATGAAGCGTCTCTCAACTTTGCATATATATATTTAGTTACCCTTGATGTAGTGTCTCTGTACACCAACAAACCGCATGATGATGGCATCCGATTCTGGTCGCATCCTATGGAAAACACAAAAACGATGATGCTCCTAGCCAAATTAAGTACCATCGCTGCACTTACTGATCTGGTCCTCAAGCTCCACTTTTTTGAATTCAACAACTCCTTTTACCTACAAACGAGTGGTACCGCTATGGGAACGAAAATGGCCCCAAACTATGCCAACATATATATGCATAGCATTGAATCGGAGTTTATCCGCTCATGCCCAACAAAAACGGCTTTTTACAAACGCTTCCTAGACAACATGTTCATGGTATGGACGAAAACCGAGGACCAACTCATCCAGTTTATTTCAGCATTTAACAACATACATCCAAACCTCTGTTTCACACACACTTACTCCACCAGTCAAGTTAATTTCTTGGACGTCTCAATTCGAATGGAGAAGGGTACCTTAATCACCAGTGTCTATAGAAAGCCCACGGATAGGCAACAGTACCTTCATTAGAAGAGCTGCCACCAACGCCACTGCAAAACTTCAATTCCATATTCCCAAGCCATCAGATTCAAACGGATCTGCTCACGACCAGAAGACTTCGAAGAAAATTCTAGCTATGCGGGAGGTTCTGAGGGACCAATACTATCCGGCCTCTATTATTGATGATGCCGTTACGAAAGCGGAAGCAACAGATCGTAATGAAATGTTTGGGGATCTCCCATCAGCAACCGCAAATGAACACCGCTCTAATCTCGTCTTAACCTTCGCAAACAACCTTCCTAATGTCAACAAAACTCTAAAAAAAAACATTTCAACATAATCGAACAAAACGATCGACTGTCAAAAGTTTTTCCAACAGTTCTACAGGTTACCTACAGACTACCAAAAAACATGCAGAATTATGTAGTTCACTCTACTGTCAATAAGTAAAACCCTGTGGTTTGCCTACCTTGCAGGAAGAATCGCTGTCAAGTTTGCCAGCACATGCGGACAACAACACTAGCTCAAAGCACACACTCTAACTTCAAACACTCCATCCGTGAAAACTTGAACTGTGACAGTAGTAACGTAGTATGCATGCTCGAGTGCGGCGATTGTCAGATGCAATACATTGGCCAAACCGAGAATTCCTTCCGAATTAGATTCAACAACCACCGCGCGCACACCAGATCTCTTTCTCTCCTCCCCCTGTCGAAACATCTTTCCCAGGAAGGTCACGAGTTTCACAAACTAAAAGTTACGCTGCTACAGAGCGGCTTCCAAAATGCCCGTGAGCGTGAGGAACGAGAGTCATACTTTATATATCAGTTTAATACTGTGCAGGCCGGTATAAATGAAAATCCTGGTACTCTCTCCATACTTCAGAGATCATAGTCCTAGCCCTACTGAAATTCACAGCACCCGGACTGCATCGCCTCAGGTCATGCCAATTTGCGTGCTTGCTTCCACATGCCGCCCTTCTCCTCCCCCTGCCAGTCTTTCTTGCTGATGACCAGAGAAAACAGTTATGAGAGCAAAGCATATTGCCTATTCCCCCCTCAACTTTTTATATTTTTTATATATTTTATTTATTTCTTTTTTCCTGTTTTGCAGATAATAGAGCGTGATGCTCCATATAGGGCAGTAACCCATTGCAATAACGCACACTTGGGTGATTTCGCGCCTTCGTTCCCCATTTTCTTTCCGTTACTCTCCCCTCTCTCAGTTTTTAGGAAGGAGCCCTCTTTTTGTCTCCGCGACGGAAGGCGGGCGGAGGCACCTTCGACGCATCTTCTCGTTTCGTAACTTCACTTAATTGAGGTCTCCTTCGTTTTTAATATTGCGCTCGTGGCGGGAGGCGTTCCGCAACGACGCTGACCTCCGACGCCGCGCGATTGCAGAAGCATCTATAGCTTTGCGCCGGGATGCAGGAAACTCAGGCGCCAGACGCCTCTACGTAGGTAGAAAACAGTGCCTTCCACTGGTTTCATGGTATTGGTGGCTGATCCGGGGTTTTCAGGAATGTAAGAGGGGGCGTAAGATCCCGTGAAACTCATAGTAAAGATTTACCTCGTCAGCACGTTGTTGTATTGTAGATGCAAGATCGAACGACACACCGGAGCGAGCGATGTCATGCTGACGCCAAGGTTCCTCCGACCCCCCCCCCCTTCTTTTCCTGCGTCACGTATACGTGGTGTCAAGCAACATGCATATGTGACTGAAACTGAAACTCTGAATAAGAGAAACTGAAAGTAAGAGAATTGAATTTGAAAATAAGAGAAGAGAAACTGAAACTGCCGCACAGTTCATTATACCTGATGGACACAACAGTATCACGTATTGCTTAACGTCTTCATAAAACCACTGTTTGTTCGTCTATAACATTAGCAGCATTAGCATGTGTTTGCTATTATTGACACCCAGGTAATGAACATAATTTACGAACTTAAGTAGTGTTGGTTCTGGTGTAACGCACGAATAATTTATAGACATGCCTTTGTGTATACGCCAGAAATTAAATTGTGAAGCAAGCCTTGAAACTGCCTACCTGATGGACACAACAGTATCACGTATTACTTAACGTCTTCATAAAACCGCTGTTTGTTCGTCTATAACATTAGCAGCATTATCATATGTTTGCTATTAATGACACCCAGGTAATGAACATGATTTACCAACTTAAGTAGTGTTGGTTCTGGTGTAACGCACGAATAATTTATAGACATGCCTTTGTGTATACGCCAGAAATTAAATTGTGAAGCAAGCCTTGTAACTGCCTGTGCATTTCTCATAAAAAAGGGAAAAAAAATTATCTTGCTTTCATAGCATGCGTGTCATCTATATCAGATGTGATTGTAATCTTGAGCTATAACTTGAAATGACCCATGCTGGCTGCCATGAAAAATCACTTTTTTAATTGTTCAACAAACCTCATAACTCGTTTATGTCACGAAAGGAATGAAATGCTTCACTTATGTCTCATTGCTTTGGTACAGTCATGGTTCATTATGCAATGTAAAATCTGATTTAGGAATATTTTGTTACTTGTTGCATGGTTTGTTCCTGAAATTCAGCACATCCGCCAGTGTTGCGTTCCCGCGTGGTTTTCTTTTTTGTTAATTGAGTACAGATGAATAGCCACCGGATTCTTCGCCGATCGCCCAGTGTGGGTGTGTGCCATCTTTTGATAGGCTAACAACAACAGCAACATTGGCCAGGCTATCAGCTTCCGCAAGTTAGGTTCACGCAAGCTCCGCTTCAGGTTGATCTGATCTCCTTGCAACGAATTGCTGATACGCAGGCTGACCCCGTCTTCTATTACGACCATATTTACCCGTCCCATGCGAAACATATGCCCGCAAATATCCTAAATGGTCTTCTTTCTGAACACCTACACAATTTTCCTCATCATACTGTTCTCTCCACTGATGCCTCCGGCAGCTGTCAGAAGGCGGCGATTGGGATATATTCGCAGGATCTGGCTTGGAGCTATTCCGTTCGTATCCCTGATTATACTTCTAAATTCTTCGTAGAGTTTTTGGCTATTGGTTTGGTTCTTCTAAAAATTCCCAGACATGTAGCACGGGTTCTTATTCTTGCAGACTGCCTTTCAGTTTTAGGCTCTCTCCAAAACTCCGGAAAATCTTTATTGAATCGGCCGCTTAGGTTTTTTGTTCCGTGCACAGTGCGTGAGATCCGCTTTGTCCGGGTACCTGCAGGCATTCGGGTGTCTATGTTAACGACGCGGCAGATTTATTGGCAAGGTCAGCTCTCAGCGCTCCTGTAATCTTAATCTATCCCGTCCCTCACCTCATTCTGTTGGAAACTTCACGTTTCCAGTGGTTCCAACATATTTCAGCCAGCTTGAGTGATCCGTTGCTCAATACCGTGGATTTTCACCACTTAAAGTACCCATGGGATGTCCGGGGGTGTAAATCAAGGCGTTTTGAGGTGTCAATGACGCTTCTGCGATGCAGAATCCCTCACTTAAATTTGTACTTACGCAGATACGGGTTCCCTGCGACAAACCTCTGTGTCTCATGTGGGCAAGTTGAAACATTAGACCATTTTCTCCTCTCTTGCCGGCGGTTGTTCAAGGAAATCAGTATTTGGAGGTCCCTCTTCCAGTCTCTTCCAGTTCTCCTCTCGTTCGGTGCGAGCGCCAAGGAATTCCCGTTAAGCAGTGTTTGTGGCTACCTTCATGATTACATAAGTGAAACTGATCGGTTACCTTGTTAGCTGTATACAAAATTCTGTCTCATGTCCGAAATGCTTGGTTCTATTCCTGGTAATTCATATTTCTTAAATTTAATTGAATTTTCCTATCTTTATCTTGATTCAGTCTTCTACGCCGCCGCCTCACGTCTTTTTTCCCGTGCAAATACTTCATTGGCAAATCTCCACTGTACCTTGGCCAATCCCCCCGCGTGGGTATGTGCCATATTTACTGAGGTGAAGAAGAAGAGTGTGGACTACAAATACTATCTGTACTTGTGCTCTATGTGTTTTTTTTTGTCTGTTTGCAATGTAAGCCATTACTATTTGGAAAGGCATGCACGTAATGGACATACCCTGTGCACATGAATGCGGAAAGCTGGCCATGGTTGTCCAAGCATTGCCAACAAAGCAACGGGACCTTTAAGAAACAGTATATGTTTGTGACCTCTCAACTGCAATGATTTTCACACAATTTGAAAATGTGGCAAGTTACAGCAGTCCCGTGGTTATATTGCTGCAAACCAAGCCAGCTCGTTTATGCGGAAATATTTTTAGAGGCTGCCAAAAAGGAACATGTCAAAAAGTTACACATAGCATCCTGTTTCATTGATGTTGTTTATATGTGTGGTAAACGATAGGAACAAGCATCTCTGTGTTGGTTAACTGCTCTGCAATCCAGGCACTGTCATGCAGTACATACACAATCACACTCCAGTGACTGCAGAGCGGTCTGCAACCAGTAACTTGCAAAAAACTACGTACTATGCAGCAAGCTTCTTTGCACGGTATTTGTTACATTTATCGAACTATGAGATGGAATTGGTACGGCTATTTCTACACAGTGCATTTCCTAAAGACTCCTTTTCTGCCATACTGTACTTTTTACCCAAAAAGCTTCCTACAGAGTCATTTAAATTGCTACGTATAAAGACGTTTGCAGCAGGTGTGTGAGCCCGAACAAAAAAAAATGTTTAAATTTTCCTTAATTCTTCAGTATTCATGATTATCACGACATGGGCTTTTATATGTTGGTACAACTTTTTTCAGGCCTCACAACTGATGCACCGATGTGTTTGGTACTAATTCATCTTCGGACCTTTCGTGTCTGTTTTGGGTAAAAAAAAAACGAAATAATAGTTGGCTGCATTAGTTTTCACTGAGATAACTAGCATCACACAGCATGCTCTTGAAATTCCTCTAGCTGTCTGTAATTGGCTTCATTGTATAGCTTCATACTTCTTTAATTTAAACTCTGCACACTGCTCTTTTCACCGCACATGGCAACATGGCACGCGGAGCCCCGTGGGAATGGGCGAGGAGGATTCAGAGGTCGGCTGCTACTTCCCTGGAATCCAAACACAGCTATAGGCACCTGCAACTCACGGTTAATTTCGGAAAGGCAGCTTTCCCCGCTTCCTTTCGTCGTCTTGTCCCTCGTGCGTCGCGTGTCGCGGCGAACCCGACAAAGGGGAGGCCATCAACCCACTTCCCCTCCCCCTCCCCTCCTGAAGCAGAGGAAAGATCCCACAAATATACTGTAACAAGGTAACCATGTGGGCTAGTTGGTGTGTATCATACATAACTTCACCAGCGAAAGAACGGGACACCTGTGTCCTTCTCCTGGTGTCCCGTTCTTTCGCTGGTGAAGTTATGTATGTATCCCACAAATAGTTTCCTAGAGAGGTCCTTTTTTTCCCTGCGGTGAACGAGGGGTCAAACGACAGAAGCGTTTGCGGGTCGGTAGGCTGGAAACGCCGATTGGTCGGTGGGATTCGCGTCTGCGTGACGTTTTTTTCGCTTCGCCCTCGTTCTTAACCGGATGTGGGGTCGCCGCGTCCCTCTCGGCCTGTCCCTAGAGGGCCTAGGGAATCGCTAGGGCCGGCCGGCCGTCCTCCGCGCGTGCGTGGTCCGCGAGCATTCTCCTCGTGAGCCGAGGCGGCGCCGCGCGCGCTTGGGAGCTGTCCAGGTATGGCTTTTTTTTTGCGTGGTGCGCTCGTCGGCGACAGCCAGCTGAAATTTCTGTACAGTTCTTGCTTCCACGACATTGCGACGACGCCCAAAAGGCGCTGACCCGCGAGAAATCGCCAGCGACATAAAGGTACGCATTTTATCTCAAATTTCGCTTCATGAAGTGCTGTACCGCTTACCTACATGCCTTGCGCATTCCAGGACCTCGTTTTGCTGCTGCAGGAGCACGTGGCTAGTGTCGTGCTGGTGTTCAAAGTTTTGCCGCACCATTACGACGACCCACATAAGGTGCGGTTCGAGGACCGCCGGCGTCGCCACCTGAACCGCGGTCTGACAGCCACGATTTAAGCGCTTGTCGGGCGTGCACGTTCTCAACCCCGAAGTAAGGGTTGAACAACGTTTTCGCAAGTTTTCTCGTGCAGAACTCACCAAATTTCGGTGCTTGTAACGTAACTTTTTTTGCAGCATCGTTTCCTGGATGCTTCTCGCAAGCCGATGCTGTCCTTATTTGCCGCGGACCGATGCCACGTGGCGAGAAGCCGGGGCATCTACCCCAGTGCGCCTTTGTTCCTTTGCAGTGGCAAGTCCAGGGTAAAAGTGGCCACGATAATTCTGCCACTACAATCTGCCCTTTAGGATCGCTATCAGCTACAACTGTAAGTCCAGAAGTTCCGATTTGCGCATTGTGGAAATCGCGCCTGGCCTAAGTATTCAGCATTCACCCAGTGCAGTGCAGCTTTGTTTAATTCCTTAGAGATTTCTCGCGCTTCGTCGAAATCGATGGCAGCCGTGAAAATTTACATATTAGACCTCGCTACAGCATTATCCCAGCGCAGCGCGCCTTTGTTTCTTTGCGTTGGCAAGCGTTAGAAGCGCGCGCCGTCTCGCGCTTTGTCCAAGTCGGCTCTAAAACTCGCGCTAGGCCTCGTTGCCTGGTTGACAAAGTGCACGGCTTTGTTACTTTCAATGGCAAGGCTCTGCCACTACAGTCGGCGGCCTTAATTTTTATGATCGCTGTCAGCTTCAACAGCAAGTCCAAGAAAAGTTATGACGATCGCGCGGTGTGGAAATCGGCGGTAGAGACAAAAAACTCGTGCTTGTGGCTACAGACTTACCCAGCTCCAGTGCGCCTTTGTTTATTTCCGTAGCGACTACTCACACTTTGTAGAAATCGACGCCAGCCGTGAAAATTTACATATTAGACCTCGCTACAGCATTAGCGCAGCGCGCCTTCGTTTCTTTGCGTTCTAACTTGTTTGCAGCACACCTTTGTTTGCTAGTTACTTTTGTCCTTTTCAGTCGTTTCCTGAGTCTGTCCAAAGGTCCGGACTAGGTGGATGATTGTTCGCTGTCAGTGAAACCACATGGCGATCGCACTGCATACAGCACGACTTTGTTCCCTGTGTATTTCAAATAAAGACATCAGATGTCGAAGGTCATGGTCGTGCCCGAGGATTGCTTCGACAGCTGGGGCAAAACCATGGGGACCGCACACGCTGTGCCGTCGCTGCCATGTGAAGAGGCACAAAACGGTTGTCAACCTTAATAAAGGCCCTTCTCGGGGCCGCCTCAGTGTTTCCTGGCAGATCACACACTTTCCACCCTATGCACGTGTTCTCATTTACAATTAAATAGGTCCTCAAGCCCTGCACAAGGCTTGAATTAGGAACTGCTAATATCAAGTTGGTGCATGGTACTTGAGAAACAATAGCGGCTACAATGGCAAAGATGAAGAAGGGCTGGAGTTACACGCAAATAAAAAAGGTTGGGTGTACCCAGATAAGCGGGACTGGTTTTGGACAGGGCTCCTAGTTATTCGATATAAAAGACTCAATGCATATTCAGCATTTATCAAGGTATTTTTGAAGAAATATACTCTAAGTACTTTCCCTTCAAGAACATTAAACAGTCTAAACGAATAAGAAAACCATGGATCACGCCAGAGCTGAAAAGAATAATAAAGCACAAAAACATGTACCATGCCTTTTTAAATAATCGCTCTCTGGAATCTAATCTTATTAAAAGACAAGAAATAATCTAAATGCTGAGCTTAGGAGTGCTAAGATTGTGTATCATCAAAAACTGTTCTCTGATGTTAGAATGAAAAATTCAGACGCTGTGTGGAAAGCTGTAAATAACTTGTTACGTCACAATACGAAAAATACGCCAGCTCAACGAATAATCTATAAGGGCTCTGAATTATCCGGTCAGGCTCTTGCTGGCAATTTAAACAGCAATTTTTTAACTACCCATTTACCTATGATGCATCTACCTGAAGTTCCTTCATCTTGAAGATCTTTCGAAAGCCTTTTCCTTGAGCCCACCAATGAGACCGAAGTATGTACAACCTTTATGAATTTGAATAATAATAATAATAATTGGTTTTTGGGGAATGGAAATGGCGCAGTATCTGTCTCATATATCTTTGGACACCTGAACCACGCCGTAAGGGAAGGGATAAAGGAGGGAGTGAAAGAAAGGAATAATAGGTGCCGTAGTGGAGGGCTCCGGAATAATTTCGACCACCTGGGGATCTTTAACGTGCACTGACATCGCACAGCACACGGGCGCCTTAGCGTTTTTCCTCCATAAAAACGCAGCCGCCGCGGTCGGGTTCGAACCCGGGAACTCCGGATCAGTAGTCGAGCGCCCTAACCACTGAGCCACCGCGGCGGGGCATTTATGAATTTGAATAATAGCAAAGCCTTAGATGTTGACAATATTCAGATAAAACCAGTCAAATATGTACTATCATATATTGCACCTGTGCTTGCATACATCTTCAATTTGTTAATTGAAACGGGAGTTTACCCGGAAGCAATGAAGAAAGCAAGAGTGACAGTTGTGTTTAAAGGGGGAGATAAAGATCTAGTGTCCAATTATAGACCAATATCTGTGATTCCAGTCTTTTCAAAGTGCTTGAAAAAAGTAATCTTTTCCCGTCTAGCGTACTTTTTTAATGCAAAACAAATCCTGTCTGAGGCTCAATTTGGCTTCCAAGGGGGCAAGTCGACGGAAACGGCTTTGTTATCACTTAAGGAATGTATCCTGCAAAACACTGAAGCAGGTATTCTCACTGTCGGAATCTTCATTGATTTTAGTAAGGCTTTCCATTCCCTAAACCATCAAATCTTAACTCATAAACATGCTCAAAACGGAGTTCGTGGAACACCTTTAGGCCTCATGAAATCATACCTGCAAAATCGAAAACAATCTGTCTATATCCACAACCATCAGTCTTTTTTCTGCCGGTACGAAATGGTGTGCCTCAAGGCAGCCAGTGTTCTGGGCCCGATGCTTTTTAACATCTATATAAATGACATTGTGCATATTTATGACAAAGCGAAATTTATTATATACGCCGATGATAGCAGTATACTTATCTCTGGTCACAACATAAACAAGTTAATTGAAGAGTGCAACGTAATTCTTACGAAACTAGAGAACTGGTCCTCTTCTAATTGCCTCCAAATAAAACCTACAAAGACTAAGGTAATGATTTTCCGTGCAAGGAACAAGCCAGTCGAACTACAACGCGCTCCTAAATACGCAGGTCAAGAAATTCAATTTGTAGACAGCCACAAAATCCTTGAAGTTACTTTCTCGTCGCATCTCAGGTGGGATCGGCATGTGGAAAATATGTGCAAAAAGCTCTCTTCAGTAGCAGGTGTTCTAACACGATGTCGATGGCTCCTTCCCACTCACGTGAAAATTCAAATTTATCATGCTCTTTTCGGTTCCGTTTTGAATTATTGTAACTGTTTGGGCAACCACCACAAAAACAAATGGGATAAAAATACAAGTTCTGCAGCAGAAAATGATCCGCTACATTGCAAACCTTCCTTATCTCTCTCCAACGCAAACTGCTTTTAGAAATTGTAACATAATTCGTTTTGAACATATGTATGTTTTTCGCATTTTGAAGTTATTTTACCATTCTTCTTCTGCTTATAGATTTTTCTTAATACGTACTGCACATTTAAGGACCGCTTCGAATCGACTCTACACCAGAAACACCGATCTCTGGTATATTCCATATTTTGGAAATAATTATAAACTACAAAAAAAATTGAACACAATTTAACGTCCACTCTTAATAAGTACAAAATTTTGGCTAGTGTTAAACCAAGCGAGTTAAAAATGTATTTTGTTAATATATAGCCAGGTTGCATTTTATGTGCCTCTGTTGTCTGCCGGTGCCATGTATGCTTATTAAGTTGTTATTTTTCTATTTTTCTCGGGTCCTCTCTTTGTTTTCATGCGTCTGTAAACTATTGTTAGTAAACATACATGCTCATTGTTTTCATTGCATTGAATATATATGTCACTTGCTTCGTTGTTTTTTTTGTGTTTGTTATAATCTGTATATAATTGTAAACATTTTTTTATCTTGCTCGAAGTGCGTCTGTCGTGTACTGCCATTTCAGAGGTGCTTGGGCACAGTCAAGCTACTTTTTAGCAGCTTTTAGCCCTTGCATCTCTCTAGGATGTAACTTGTATTCTGCACAAATAAAGTAAAATGAAATGAAATGAAATTGCATTTGGAAGAGAAAGACAAGGTTTCATTTTGCAGTGTAAGCTTGCGTCTCCAGAATGAAAAGAGAACGTTGCCTCGCACCGCTTGGGCTTGTCGTTTGACCCCTCGTTGACCCCACCGAAAAAAAAGGATGTCTCTAGGAAACTATTTGCGGGATCTTTCCGCCGCTTCAGGAGGAGAGGGGGAGGGGGGTTTGATGGCCTCCCCTTTGTTGGTTTCGCCGCGAGAGGCGACGCACGATGGACAAGACGAGCAAAGCTGCCTTTCCGAAATTAACCGTGACTTACAGGTGCCTATAGCTGTTTTTGGATTCCAGGGAAGTAGCAGCCGACCTCCTTATCCTCCTCGCCCATTCCCACGGGGCTCCGCGTGCCATGTCGCCACGTGCGGTGAAAGGAGCAGTGTGCAGAGGTTAAATGAAACAAGTATGAAGCCGATTACAGACAGCTAGAGGAATTTCAAGAGCATGCTGTGTGATGCTAGTTATCTCAGTAAAAACTAATGCAGCGAACTATTATTTCGTTTTTTTTTTACCCTACAGACAGGAAATGTCTGAAGATGAATACCAAAGACATCGGTGCATCAGTTGGGATGCCTGAAAAAAGTTGTACCAACATATAAATGCCCATGTCGTGATAATCAGGAATACTGAAGAATTAAGGAAAATAACACCTTTTTTTTTGTTCGGGCTCACACACCTCCTACAAACATCTTAATACGTAGCAATTTAGATGACTCTGTAGGAAGCTTTTTGGGTAAAAAGTGCAGTATGGCAGAGATGAATCTTTAGGAAATGCACTGTGTAGAAACAGCCATGCCAGTTCCATGTCGTCGTTCGATAAATGTAACAAATACCGTGCAAAGAAGCTTGGTGCAAAGTATAGTTGCAAGTTACTGGTTGCAGACCGCTATGCAGTCAAAGGACTGTGATTGTGTATGTACTGCATGACAGTGCGTGGATTGCAGAGCAGTTAACCAACAAAGAAATGCTTGTTCCTATCGTTTACCACATATATAAACATCATCAATGAAACAGGATGTTATGTGTAACTTTTTGACATTTCCTTTTTTGCAGCCTCTAAAAATATTTCCGCATAAATGTGCTAGCTTGGTTTGCAGCAATATAACCACGGGACTGCTGTAACTTGCCACATTTTCAAATTGTGTGAAAATCATTTCATGCGAGGGGTCACAACCATATCGTGTTTCTTGAAGGTCCGGTTGCTTTGTTTGCAATGCTTGGACAACCATGACCAGCTTTCCGCATTCATGTGCAGAGGGTATGCCCATTACGTTCATGCCTTTCTACCTATTAATGGCTTACAATGAAAACAGACAAAAAAACACAGAGCGCAAGAACAGATAGTGTTTGTAGTCCACGCTCTGCTTCTTCACCTCAGTAAATATGGCACATACCCACGCGGGGGGTTTGGCCAAGGTACAGTGGAGATTGCCAATGAAGTATTTGCACGGGAGAAAAAAAGACGTGAGGCGGCGGCGTAGAAGACTGAATCAAGATAAAAATAGGGAAATTCAGTTAAATTTTAAAAAAATACGAATTACCAGGAATAGAGTCAAGCATTTTGGACGTGAGAAAGTATTTTGTATACAGATAACAATGTAGCCGATCAGTCGCACTTATGTAGTCATGAAGGTAGCCACAAACACTGCTTAACGGGAATTCCTTAAATTGGCGCTCGCACCGAACGAGAGAAGAACTGGAAGAGACAGGGGGAGTCCTAACCTCAAAAGGGGGACCTCCAAATACTGCTTTCCTTGAACTGCAAACCGCCGGCAAGAGAGGAGAAAATGATCTAATGTTTCAACTTGCCCACATGAGACACAAATGTTTGTCGCAGCGAACCCGCATCTGCGTAAGTACTAATTTATGTGAGGGATTCTGCATCGCAGAAGCGTCACTGACACCTCACAACGACTTGATTTGCACCGCCGGACATTCCATGGGTACTTTAAGAGGTGAAAATCCACGGTATTGAGCAACGGATCACACAAGCTGGCTGAAATATTTTGGAAAAGCTGGAAACGTGAAGTTTCCAGCAGAATGAGGTGAGGGACGGGATAGATCACAGGATCGCTGAGAGCTGACCTTGCCAATTAATCAGCCACCTCGTTAAAATAGGCACCGAATGCCTGCAGGTACCCGGACAAAGCGGATCTCACGCGCTCGGCACTTAACAAAAAACCTAAGCGAGCGATTCAATGAAGATTTTCCGGAATTTTGGAGCGAGACTAGAACTGAAAGGCAGTCTGCAAGAATAAGGACCCGTGCTACATGCCTGGGAATTTTGAGAACAGCCGAACCAATAGCCAAAAAAACTATACGAAGAATGTAGGAGTATAATCACTGATACGAATGGAATAGCTCCAAGCCAGATCCTGCGAATATATCCCAATCGCCGCCTTCTTACAGCGGCCGGAGGCATCAGTGGAGAGAACAGTATGATGAAAATTTTGTAGGTGTTCAGAAAGAAGACCATTTAGGATATTTGTTTGCATATGTTTTGCATGGGACGGGTAAATATGGTCGTAATGGAAGACGGGGTCAACCTCCGTATGAGCAACTCGTTGCAAGGAGATCAGATCAACCTGAAGCGGAACTTGCGTGAACCTAAGTTGCGGAAGCTGATAGCGTGGCCAATGCCTCCCATGCCTACTGTCTTTTTCTTCCATGAATCATGACAGCATTCCGGCTCACCCCTTTCTCCATGCTTACACAGACATTTTTCACAACTAGCCGGCCGTAGTATGGAATGAGCTTAGGGAAAATTACCTTTTTTAGTCGTTCTATGTGCACAGCTTAGAAGTATGTGGAAGGTACTTTGGCTGTGAGTGCTTTGGCCTTTCTCTCTCATAGTCCTTTTGCGAACTGAAGTGGTGAAATATATATTACCTTCTTCATTACTTATTGTACCATCATTTTCGCAATAACGAAAAGCGGGCACATAGTAAAGATCTGCAAGCACTGAGGATTTGTCTTTAAACTCTGACATCATTATGGATGGAATCAATACAATGTAGAAGAACAAGTATAGTGCAGCACATGTATGAGTGGAAGTGAAAGACGAATGTTGATGTTGTTAGCCTATCAAAAGATGACACATATCCACACTGGACGATCGGCCAAGAATCTGGTGGCTATGCACCTGTACTCAGTTAAAAAAATGAAAACCACGCGGGAACGCAACACCAGTGGATGTGCTGAATTTCAGAAAAAAATTGTGCAACAAGTAAAAATATTCCTGAATCAGATTTTATATTGCATAATGAACCATGACTGTACCAAAGCAATGAGATATATAAGAGAAGCATATCATTCCTTTCGTGACAGAAGTGAGCTATGAGGTTAGTTGAATAATTAAAAAAAGTGATTTTTGTTTTCCTCCATAAAAACGGAGGCGACCGTGGCGGCTCCGTTTTTATGGAGGAAAAACGCTAAGACGCCCGTGTGCTGCGCGATGTCAGTGCACAGTGCACGTTAAGGTCCCCAAGTGGTCGAAATTATTCCGGAGCCCTCCACTACGGCACCTCGTTCTTCCTTCCTCCTTTCGCTCCCTCCTTTATCCCTTCCCTTATGGCGCGGTTCAGGTGTCCAACGGTATATGAGGCAGGTACTGCGCCATTTTCTTTCCCCCCAAAACCAATTATTATTATTATTATTATTATTATTATTATTATTATTATTATTATTATTATTATTATTATTATGGCAGCCAGCATGGGTCGTTTCAAGTTATAGCTCACGATTACAATCACATCTGGTATAGATGACACGCATGCTATGAAAGCAAGATCATTTTTTTCCCTTTTTTATGAGAAATGCGCAGGCAGTTTCAAGGCTTGCTTCACAATTTGATTTCTGACGTATACACAAATGCATGCCTATAAGTTATTCGTGTTACACCAGAACCAACACTACTTAAGTTGGTAAATCATGTTCATTACCTGGGTGTCATTAATAGAAAACATATACTAATGCTGCTAATCTTATAGAAGAACAAACAGAGGTTTTATGAAGACCTTAAGTAATACGTGATACTGTTGTATCCATCAGGTAATGAACTATGCGGCAGTTTCAGTTTCTGTTCTCTTATTTTCAGTTTCGGTTTTCTTTCAGTTTCTCTTCTCCAGAATTTCTGTTTCAGTCACATATGCATGTTGCTTGGCACCACGCATACGTGACGCAGGAAAAATAGAGGGGGGGGGGGGGAGTCGGCGGAAACTTGGCGTCAGCATGACATCGCTCGCTCCGGTGTGTCGTTCGATCTTGCATCTACAATACAACAACGCGCCGACGAGGTAAACCTTTACTATGAGTTTCACGGGATCTTACGCCCCCTCGTACATTTCTGGAAATCCCGGGCCAGTCACCAATACCATGGAACCAGTGGAAGGCACTATTTTCTACCTACTTAGATCGAGGCGTCTGTCACCTGAGTTTGCTGCATCCCGGCGCAAAGCTATGCTTCTGCATTCGCGCGGCGTCGAAGGTCAGCGTCGTTGCGGAACGCCTCCCGCCACGGGCGCAATTATTAATCGAAGGAGCAGGGACCTCAATTAAATGAAGTTACGAAAGGCGAAGATGCGTTTCTAACCGCGCTCAACACTTGCGACCGTCTAGCTGTTCTCAGCCACGACGGAACGCCACCGTGGTTCAAGATACGTTTACAGAACCCTGGTGAGCCTAGAACTGTCAGAGGTTTATATTGCTCAGCTGCGCGAACCTGCGAAGAATTGCGACTTCGACAATTCCTGCCCGCTCCCCGCGGCTGCTCGGTGGACAGGGGGTGACAGCGCGTTTTTCTTGTTCTCCTTCTCCCTTTTCTAGTATTTTTCGTTTGTGCCCATCTTCTTTCCAGAATCCGATTGCTTGTTGCTCTGTTCATGTGGCGGACATGTGTGCCAATTTCAACTGCTTAAGAAGGGGAGGAAGATCGCTGTAACTTCAGTCTTCAGAAAGGACAGGCTCTGTCCGAAACGTCGACTCAAAATAAATCTGTCTAAATGAAGCGTTCCTCGACTTTGCACACACACACACACACACACACACACACACACACACACACACACATATATATATATATATATATATATATATATATATATATATATATATATATATATATATATATATATATATATATATATATATATATATCTTCTTCCCCTGTCGAAACACCTTTCCCAGGAAGGTCACGAGTTTCACAAACTAAAAGTTACGCTGCTACAGAGCGGCTTCCAAAATACCTGTGAGCGTGAGCAAAGAGAATCATACTTTATATATAAGTTTAATACTGTGCAGGCCGGTATAAATAAAAACCTTGGTACTCTCTCCACACTTCAGAGGTCAGAGTCCTAGCCCTACTGAAATTAACAGCACCCCGACTGCATCGCCTGAGGTCATGCCAATTTGCGTGCTTACTTCCGCATGCCGCCCTTCTCCTCCCCCTGCCATTCTTTCTTGCTCATGACCAGAGAAAACAGTTCTGAGAGCAAAGCATATTGCCTATTCCCCCCCTCAAATTTTATATTTTTTATATATTTTATTTAGTTCTTTTTTCCTTCTTTGCAGATAATCGAGCGTGATGCTCCATATAGGACAGTAACCCATTGCAATAACGGACACTTGGGTGATTTCGCGCCTTCGTTCCCCATTTTCTTTCTGTTACTCTCCTCTATCTCTCAGTTTCTAGGAAGGAGCCCTCTTCTTGTCTCCGCGACGGAACGCGGGGCGGAGGCGCCCTTCTGACGCGAGGCAGCGCGGAGACATTTGCGCTTTGCGTCGCCCGGCTGCGGGATCGGGTTTCTGCGGTGCGTTTGGCCGGCCGCACCGCCGCCGTAACTTACATCGAAACTGTTAACAGCCGCGTCCGCGGAGAGCGCGTCGCGCTCTGAGGCATATGCGCGCAGTGTTGTTTTCCGTTTCTTTGTTCTTTTCTTGCTGTGTTCTTGTTTATGATATTTTCTTTCCTCGTGTTCGAACCTCTCGCTTCCGCCGAAGGAAGCTTCCCCCAATAATAATTCCTGGCGCCCCCCCCCCCCCTATGTTCCTTGCGGACAACTCACCCCTCTCCGCCCCCGCTGTCTCTAACCTCTGCTTTCTCTTCCCCCTCCCCCTTTTTTTTCGTCTGTTCCTTTGACCACCCAACGACCACCCTACTCCCTTCCCTCAGTCGAAGAGAGGAGTCTGGTCGCTCGCTGTTTGTCTCTTGTGTGATCTGTTTGTTTGCTCCAAGAAGAGCGTTTTTCAAAGGAGAAAAAGAAATAAAGAGGAAAAGGAAAACGCGCTGTCGCCCCCTGTCCACCGAGCAGCCGCGGGGGAGCGGGCAGAAAAAAAAAGAAATAAAAAAAGGAAAACGAGGAGCACGAGGGGAGAATAGGCGCCCTCAAGGCAGAGCGGCGTCGAGTACAGAAACAGACGGTGGCGGATTCGCGGAACAGATAAGAATTATAGATGCATGTATTCGCGTGACGCTGGTCAAAACGAGTAAACAAATAAACATAATCAAACGCAGACAGGGCAGACTTCCCTGGAGCCTCTTCGGCAGGAATAGTCAATGCGGAATCAGCGGCGCGGTTAGCTTAACTAGAGACACGTGCCACGTGCAAGATGCGCTTTATTTTTATCCCGCGCGCGTTGGAAAAACGTGGGGAATTCCCAGAAAAACCTAGAAAAAAATGTCTTGTCTCCAACCGGACATGACGTCATTAAAAGTCACGTGACCATGACGTTACAAACGTGACGTCACATTTTTTGACCAATCAGCGTTTCCAGCCTATCGACCCGCAAACGCTTGTGTTTGCCTAGCAGCGCCAGCGGGGCAGTCTCGGGCTGCGTTCCAATTCTCTAGACGTCTAACAAGACGTCTAGTGTGACGTCTAGGAAGCAGTCTACACGTCCATGTATTGGAACTTGTCTACTGCTCGCGCCGCCTCGCGGCATAATAATGTAACTAAAGCTTATGAACAGTTGTACTACTATTTTTCACAAACTGAGCAATAACGATAATTAAAAACGTGTTTTCAACAAGTTTACACATTTCTTCTGCAATGACTGCGCGTAAACCGGACTGGTGGATGTGCCTATCGGTCAGTCTACTTGTAGCAGACGGGGCCGCTCTCCAAAGACGACGCTAAAGAGATATGCGATTATTCTTTTATTATTCATGCTAAACTGTACATGCTCCTCGAACGTGCTCGTCCAGACGGTCCTGTAAACATAAGAAAGAATACGAAAGACTGTAATCAATATGCGCGACATGCGATACGGCTAATATACACTGCAACAGGAAAACACATACGTGACATTAAACCTGTTGTCTGCCGTACGTGGCACTCGGAGACAGCGAGATACCTAAATACAGCAGCGATCTTTAATCCTGCAAAGACTAAAATCAATTCGCAACATGCCGGTGTATTTGTTCTGTGAGTGTAGAGATAAAAAGAATGCACGCGAAAGAGTTGATGCAACTAATACAGCAACAGAACACATTTGTTAACCGTCACGCCAGCCGTCCTAACGCCCGTCGAGGAAACCAACGACAGCGACGAGCATTAATCTCTAAAATAAAGGTGCTAACTAAGATCCGGCATCGTCAGATGCCGGATCACGTAAACAGACCTACAGCGTCCGCTGCTGTAGCTAAGCTCTCAACTGCACGATTTGCTCCTGCGTGATTCACTGCTCGGAATCGCACGTCCACGAAGATTAATTAGCCACTAGTTTGCGTACCAGATAACATAATGGAATGACTCACATTTTTCCTTTCCTATGCTCCGTGTACAGTCCGACGCCTGCTAGGGCACGACTCGCTCATCCGCGTAAATCAGCTCCGCCATCTTTAGACAGCAAGTTAGCCTGCATCGATGTGGACTTCGGAGAAGCAGTCTTATGAGACTGCTTCGCCGAGAAATGGAACGCGTCCCAAGATGGCGGCTGTCCGGCTAGACGTCTAAGTAGCCGTCTACATGGGAGTATTGGAACGCAGCCTCGGTTTGCGTCGCAGAAGTGAGCGCGGCGGGTTGTATGGACTCTGGAGCCTCTCTTGGAACAGATATCGTGAGCGGCGACTGTGCGGTTGCCTAGCAGCGCCAGCGGGGCCGTCTCAGATTGCGTCGCAGAGGTGAGCGCGGCGGGTTGTCTGGAGCCTCTCTTGGAACGGATATCGTGAGCGGCGACTGCGCGTTTGACTAGCAGCGCCAGCGGGGCCGTCTCGGATTGCGTCGCAGAGGTGAGCGCGGCGGGTTGTCTGGAGCCTCTCTTGGAACGGATATCGTGAGCGGCGACTGCGCGTTTGCCTAGCAGCGCCAGCGGGGCCGTCTCGGATTGCGTCGCAGAGGTGAGCGCGGCGGGTTGTCTGGAGCCTCTCTTGGAACTGATATCGTGAGCGGCGACGGCGCGTTTGCCTAGCAGCGCCAGCGGGGCCGTCTCGGATTGAGTCGCAGAGGTGAGCGCGGCGGGTTGTCTGGAGGCTCTCTTGGAACGGATATCGTGAGCGGCGACGGCGCGTTTGCCTAGCAGCGCCAGCGGGGCCGTCTCGGATTACGTCGCAGAGGTGAGCGCGGCGGGTTGTCTGGAGCCTCTCTTGGAACTGATATCGTGAGCGGCGACGGCGCGTTTGCCTAGCAGCGCCAGCGGGGCCGTCTCGGATTGAGTCGCAGAGGTGAGCGCGGCGGGTTGTCTGGAGCCTCTCTTGGAACTGATATCGTGAGCGGCGACGGCGCGTTTGCCTAGCAGCGCCAGCGGGGCCGTCTCGGATTGAGTCGCAGAGGTGAGCGCGGCGGGTTGTCTGGAGGCTCTCTTGGAACGGATATCGTGAGCGGCGACGGCGCGTTTGCCTAGCAGCGCCAGCGGGGCCGTCTCGGATTGCGTCGCAGAGGTGAGCGCGGCGGGTTGTCTGGAGCCTCTCTTGGAACGGATATCGTGAGCGGCGACGGCGCGTTTGCCTAGCAGCGCCAGCGGGGCCGTCTCGGATTGAGTCGCAGAGGTGAGCGCGGCGGGTTGTCCGGAGCCTCTCTTGGAACTGATATCGTGAGCGGCGACGGCGCGTTTGCCTAGCAGCGCCAGCGGGGCCGTCTCGGATTGAGTCGCAGAGGTGAGCGCGGCGGGTTGTCTGGAGCCTCTCTTGGAACTGATATCGTGAGCGGCGACGGCGCGTTTGCCTAGCAGCGCCAGCGGGGCCGTCTCGGATTGAGTCGCAGAGGTGAGCGCGGCGGGTTGTCTGGAGCCTCTCTTGGAACTGATATCGTGAGCGGCGACGGCGCGTTTGCCTAGCAGCGCCAGCGGGGCCGTCTCGGATTGAGTCGCAGAGGTGAGCGCGGCGGGTTGTCTGGAGCCTCTCTTGGAACTGATATCGCGAGCGGCGACGGCGCGTTTGCCTAGCAGCGCCAGCGGGGCCGTCTCGGATTGAGTCGCAGAGGTGAGCGCGGCGGGTTGTCTGGAGCCTCTCTTGGAACTGATATCGTGAGCGGCGACGGCGCGTTTGCCTAGCAGCGCCAGCGGGGCCGTCTCGGATTGAGTCGCAGAGGTGAGCGCGGCGGGTTGTCTGGAGGCTCTCTTGGAACGGATATCGTGAGCGGCGACTGCGCGTTTGCCTAGCAGCGCCAGCGGGGCCGTCTCGGATTGCGTCGCAGAGGTGAGCGCGGCGGGTTGTCTGGAGCCTCTCTTGGAACGGATATCGTGAGCGGCGACGGCGCGTTTGCCTAGCAGCGCCAGCGGGGCCGTCTCGGATTGAGTCGCAGAGGTGAGCGCGGCGGGTTGTCTGGAGCCTCTCTTGGAACTGATATCGTGAGCGGCGACGGCGCGTTTGCCTAGCAGCGCCAGCGGGGCCGTCTCGGATTGAGTCGCAGAGGTGAGCGCGGCGGGTTGTCTGGCGCCTCTCTTGGAACTGATATCGTGAGCGGCGACGGCGCGTTTGCCTAGCAGCGCCAGCGGGGCCGTCTCGGATTGAGTCGCAGAGGTGAGCGCGGCGGGTTGTCTGGAGCCTCTCTTGGAACTGATATCGTGAGCGGCGACGGCGCGTTTGCCTAGCAGCGCCAGCGGGGCCGTCTCGGATTGAGTCGCAGAGGTGAGCGCGGCGGGTTGTCTGGAGCCTCTCTTGGAACTGATATCGTGAGCGGCGACGGCGCGTTTGCCTAGCAGCGCCAGCGGGGCCGTCTCGGATTGAGTCGCAGAGGTGAGCGCGGCGGGTTGTCTGGAGCCTCTCTTGGAACTGATATCGTGAGCGGCGACGGCGCGTTTGCCTAGCAGCGCCAGCGGGGCCGTCTCGGATTGAGTCGCAGAGGTGAGCGCGGCGGGTTGTCTGGAGGCTCTCTTGGAACGGATATCGTGAGCGGCGACTGCGCGTTTGCCTAGCAGCGCCAGCGGGGCCGTCTCGGATTGCATCGCAGAAGTGAGCGCGGCGGGTTGTCTGGAGCCTCTCTTGGAACGGATATCGTGAGCGTCGACTGCGCGTTTGCCTAGCAGCGCCAGCGGGGCCGTCTCGGATTACGTCGCAGAAGTGAGCGCGGCGGGTTGTCTGGAGCCTCTCTTGGTACGGATATCGTGAGCGTCGACTGCGCGTTTGCCTAGCAGCGCCAGCGGGGCCGTCTCGGATTGCATCGCAGAAGTGAGCGCGGCGGGTTGTCTGGAGGCTCTCTTGGAACGGATATCGTGAGCGGCGACTGCGCGTTTGCCTAGCAGCGCCAGCGGGGCCGTCTCGGATTACGTCGCAGAAGTGAGCGCGGCGGGTTGTCTGGAGCCTCTCTTGGTACGGATATCGTGAGCGTCGACTGCGCGTTTGCCTAGCAGCGCCAGCGGGGCCGTCTCGGATTACGTCGCAGAAGTGAGCGCGGCGGGTTGTCTGGAGCCTCTCTTGGTACGGATATCGTGAGCGTCGACTGCGCGTTTGCCTAGCAGCGCCAGCGGGGCCGTCTCGGATTACGTCGCAGAAGTGAGCGCGGCGGGTTGTCTGGAGCCTCTCTTGGTACGGATATCGTGAGCGTCGACTGCGCGTTTGCCTAGCAGCGCCAGCGGGGCCGTCTCGGATTACGTCGCAGAAGTGAGCGCGGCGGGTTGTCTGGAGCCTCTCTTGGTACGGATATCGTGAGCGTCGACTGCGCGTTTGCCTAGCAGCGCCAGCGGGGCCGTCTCGGATTACGTCGCAGAAGTGAGCGCGGCGGGTTGTCTGGAGCCTCTCTTGGTACGGATATCGTGAGCGTCGACTGCGCGTTTGCCTAGCAGCGCCAGCGGGGCCGTCTCGGATTGCATCGCAGAAGTGAGCGCGGCGGGTTGTCTGGAGGCTCTCTTGGAACGGATATCGTGAGCGTCGACTGCGCGTTTGCCTAGCAGCGCCAGCGGGGCCGTCTCGGATTACGTCGCAGAAGTGAGCGCGGCGGGTTGTCTGGAGCCTCTCTTGGTACGGATATCGTGAGCGTCGACTGCGCGTTTGCCTAGCAGCGCCAGCGGGGCCGTCTCGGATTACGTCGCAGAAGTGAGCGCGGCGGGTTGTCCGGAGCCTCTCTTGGTACGGATATCGTGAGCGTCGACTGCGCGTTTGCCTAGCAGCGCCAGCGGGGCCGTCTCGGATTACGTCGCAGAGGTGAGCGCGGCGGGTTGTCTGGAGCTTCTCTTGGTACGGATATCGTGAGCGTCGACTGCGCGTTTGCCTAGCAGCGCCAGCAGGGCCGTCTCGGATTACGTCGCAGAAGTGAGCGCGGCGGGTTGTCTGGAGCCTCTCTTGGTACGGATATCGTGAGCGTCGACTGCGCGTTTGCCTAGCAGCGCCAGCGGGGCCGTCTCGGATTGCATCGCAGAAGTGAGCGCGGCGGGTTGTCTGGAGCCTCTCTTGGAACGGATATCGTGAGCGTCGACTGCGCGTTTGCCTAGCAGCGCCAGCGGGGCCGTCTCGGATTACGTCGCAGAAGTGAGCGCGGCGGGTTGTCTGGAGCCTCTCTTGGTACGGATATCGTGAGCGTCGACTGCGCGTTTGCCTAGCAGCGCCAGCGGGGCCGTCTCGGATTGCATCGCAGAAGTGAGCGCGGCGGGTTGTCTGGAGGCTCTCTTGGAAAGGATATCGTGAGCGTCGACTGCGCGTTTGCCTAGCAGCGCCAGCGGGGCCGTCTCGGATTACGTCGCAGAAGTGAGCGCGGCGGGTTGTCTGGAGCCTCTCTTGGTACGGATATCGTGAGCGTCGACTGCGCGTTTGCCTAGCAGCGCCAGCGGGGCCGTCTCGGATTACGTCGCAGAAGTGAGCGCGGCGGGTTGTCTGGAGCCTCTCTTGGTACGGATATCGTGAGCGTCGACTGCGCGTTTGCCTAGCAGCGCCAGCGGGGCCGTCTCGGATTGCATCGCAGAGGTGAGCGCGGCGGGTTGTCTGGAGGCTCTCTTGGAACGGATATCGTGAGCGGCGACTGCGCGTTTGCCTAGCAGTGCCAGCGGGGCCGTCTCGGATTGCATCGCAGAGGTGAGCGCGGCGGGTTGTCTGGAGCCTCTCTTGGTACGGATATCGTGAGCGTCGACTGCGCGTTTGCCTAGCAGCGCCAGCGGGGCCGTCTCGGATTGCATCGCATAGGTGAGCGCGGCGGGTTGTCTGGAGCCTCTCTTGGAACGGATATCGTGAGCGTCGACTGCGCGTTTGCCTAGCAGCGCCAGCGGGGCCGTCTCGGATTGCATCGCAGAAGTTAGCGCGGCGGGTTGTCTGGAGCCTCTCTTGGTACGGATATCGTGAGCGTCGACTCCGCGTTTGCCTAGCAGCGCCAGCGGGGCCGTCTCGGATTGCATCGCAGAGGTGAGCGCGGCGGGTTGTCTGGAGCCTCTCTTGGAACGGATATCGTGAGCGTCGACTGCGCGTTTGCCTAGCAGCGCCAGCGGGGCCGTCTCGGATTACGTCGCAGAAGTGAGCGCGGCGGGTTGTCTGGAGCCTCTCTTGGAACGGATATCGTGAGCGTCGACTGCGCGTTTGCCTAGCAGCGCCAGCGGGGCCGTCTCGGATTGCATCGCAGAGGTGAGCGCGGCGGGTTGTCTGGAGCCTCTCTTGGAACGGATATCGTGAGCGGCGACTGCGCGTTTGCCTAGCAGCGCCAGCGGGGCCGTCTCGGATTGCATCGCAGAGGTGAGCGCGGCGGGTTGTCTGGAGCCTCTCTTGGAACGGATATCGTGAGCGGCGACTGCGCGTTTGCCTAGCAGCGCCAGCGGGGCCGTCTCGGATTGCATCGCAGAGGTGAGCGCGGCGGGTTGTCTGGAGCCTCTCTTGGTACGGATATCGTGAGCGTCGACTGCGCGTTTGCCTAGCAGCGCCAGCGGGGCCGTCTCGGATTGCATCGCGGAGGTGAGCGCGGCGGGTTGTCTGGAGCCTCTCTTGGAACGGATATCGTGAGCGGCGACTGCGCGTTTGCCTAGCAGCGCCAGCGGGGCCGTCTCGGATTGCATCGCAGAGGTGAGCGCGGCGGGTTGTCTGGAGCCTCTCTTGGAACGGATATCGTGAGCGGCGACTGCGCGTTTGCCTAGCAGCGCCAGCGGGGCCGTCTCGGATTGCATCGCAGAGGTGAGCGCGGCGGGTTGTCTGGAGCCTCTCTTGGAACGGATATCGTGAGCGGCGACTGCGCGTTTGCCTAGCAGCGCCAGCGGGGCCGTCTCGGATTACGTCGCAGAAGTGAGCGCGGCGGGTTGTCTGGAGCCTCTCTTGGAACGGATATCGTGAGCGGCGACTGCGCGTTTGCCTAGCAGCGCCAGCGGGGCCGTCTCGGATTACGTCGCAGAAGTGAGCGCGGCGGGTTGTCTGGAGCCTCTCTTGGTACGGATATCGTGAGCGTCGACTGCGCGTTTGCCTAGCAGCGCCAGCGGGGCCGTCTCGGATTACGTCGCAGAAGTGAGCGCGGCGGGTTGTCTGGAGCCTCTCTTGGTACGGATATCGTGAGCGTCGACTGCGCGTTTGCCTAGCAGCGCCAGCGGGGCCGTCTCGGATTACGTCGCAGAAGTGAGCGCGGCGGGTTGTCTGGAGCCTCTCTTGGTACGGATATCGTGAGCGTCGACTGCGCGTTTGCCTAGCAGCGCCAGCGGGGCCGTCTCGGATTGCATCGCAGAGGTGAGCGCGGCGGGTTGTCTGGAGCCTCTCTTGGAACGGATATCGTGAGCGGCGACTGCGCGTTTGCCTAGCAGCGCCAGCGGGGCCGTCTCGGATTACGTCGCAGAAGTGAGCGCGGCGGGTTGTCTGGAGCCTCTCTTGGAACGGATATCGTGAGCGGCGACTGCGCGTTTGCCTAGCAGCGCCAGCGGGGCCGTCTCGGATTGCATCGCAGAGGTGAGCGCGGCGGGTTGTCTGGAGCCTCTCTTGGAACGGATATCGTGAGCGGCGACTGCGCGTTTGCCTAGCAGCGCCAGCGGGGCCGTCTCGGATTACGTCGCAGAAGTGAGCGCGGCGGGTTGTCTGGAGCCTCTCTTGGAACGGATATCGTGAGCGTCGACTGCGCGTTTGCCTAGCAGCGCCAGCGGGGCCGTCTCGGATTACGTCGCAGAAGTGAGCGCGGCGGGTTGTCTGGAGCCTCTCTTGGAACGGATATCGTGAGCGGCGACTGCGCGTTTGCCTAGCAGCGCCAGCGGGGCCGTCTCGGATTGCATCGCAGAGGTGAGCGCGGCGGGTTGTCTGGAGCCTCTCTTGGAACGGATATCGTGAGCGTCGACTGCGCGTTTGCCTAGCAGCGCCAGCGGGGCCGTCTCGGATTACGTCGCAGAAGTGAGCGCGGCGGGTTGTCTGGAGCCTCTCTTGGAACGGATATCGTGAGCGGCGACTGCGCGTTTGCCTAGCAGCGCCAGCGGGGCCGTCTCGGATTGCATCGCAGAGGTGAGCGCGGCGGGTTGTCTGGAGCCTCTCTTGGAACGGATATCGTGAGCGGCGACTGCGCGTTTGCCTAGCAGCGCCAGCGGGGCCGTCTCGGATTGCATCGCAGAGGTGAGCGCGGCGGGTTGTCTGGAGCCTCTCTTGGAACGGATATCGTGAGCGAAGACTGCGTGTTTGCCTAGCAGCGCCAGCGGGGCCGTCTCGGATTGCGTCGCAGAGGTGAGCGCGGCGGGTTGTCTGGTGGTGGTGGTGAAAAACATTTATAAGCAATTAAATTTTTTACAGAAAGGTGATTGGGGTAGGACCCTATTGGCCCTTTCCCCTCACAGTACTAGGTGGAGCCCCTATTCCGGGGCCCCATTGGCAAGCAACGCCGCCCGCGTCCGTTGAACCAAGGCCTTTTGGCTCTTCAGGTCTTGACAGCCGAGCAGGGCCGCCTCCCAGTCCTCTCTGGTGGGGTTGGGGTTGGGGGGGATAGATGGGTTAGATTGACACGCCCAAACCATGTGGAAGGTGTCGAGACACCTCCCCACAGAACTGGCACGTGCCATCAAAGGATGTATTGAAGTGTTTAAGCACCGCCGGGCACAGTACAGTGTTAGTGAGAATTTTGATGAGGAGGCGCTCGTCAGCGCGATCCAGACCCTTACAAGGGGCCGGGTAGCGCCGGTGCTCCTCCTTGTAGTAATCGGTGATTTGTTTGAATGTAATGGCCAGATTGTCTGATTGGGAGTACCCTTCCAAGGACAGGGAGATAGCCCGGGGAGAGAGTGCGCGGGCGGCCTGATCGGCCTGTTCGTTTCCCTGGAGGCCCTGGTGACCGGGGGCCCAAATCAGGTTGCGTGGAGTTGGATCTTCAGATCGACAGCGATATTCCAGTATGCGCCAGGCAAGCGGGGGAGCCCAGCCCAACTCGTAGTTCCGACAGGCCCCTCGCGAGTCGGTGATGATGTGTTTTGACTTGGGATTCGTGAGAGCCAGAGCAATGGCAATCTCCTCCGCGTGTGTTGCGCTGTAGGCTTTGAAAGTGAGCCCGTTAACTGTGTTTGTGTTGTGTACGACTGCGGCCGTGTACCACCCCCCGTGGTGTGGGCCGGCAACGTCTACGTAATACACATGTTCTTGGTTGCCATAGTATCGCGCCAACGCTTCCGCGCGCGCCTGGCGACGACCGCTATGGTCTTCACTGGACATGTTGCGGGGAAGAGGTCGGACCCGGAGGGCGCGTCTCCAGGGTTCTGGCACTCTCTCCCTTTCCTCAATGTGGTAGTCGTGTTTGATGTGTAGCCGGTCCAAGAGGCGGCGACCGGACGTGGTCTGTGCAAGACGCGTGTATTGGTTGCATAAGTGGGCCTCTCGAAGCTCCCGAAATGTGTTCACCACGCCCAAGGCCAGAAGCCTCTGGTTGGACGTGGTGATCGGAAGATCGAGAGCCCGCTTGATGACTTTCCGCAGGATGACCTCCAGTTGGTCATCATCATGTTTGCGCAGGTGCAAGTAGGGAGTTGAGTAGAGGATTCTACTCGTTACGAAAGCATGGGCAAGCCGCAGTGCATCCTTGCTTCGTAATCCGCCCCGCTTGTTTGAGACCCGGCGGACCATTCGGCCCACCTGGTCTCCCACCGTGCGAAGTTTGGCTATGGTGGTGTCGACTCTGCGTTGGTGGTGTATGAAGATGCCAAGGACGCGGATCTCCTTGGCCTCCCGGATCGGTCCCGAGGGGAGACTGATGCGAAGCGGAGTTGTGTCCCGGGGGGAGGGACGTAAGGGCACAAATTCTGATTTAGCTGGGGCGCACTGGAGTCCGCAGTAGGCCGCGTAGTCGTCGACTAGGGTCGCTGCTGCTTGCAGACAGGACTCCATGTGGCCCAGGTTGCCTTGCGTGGCCCAGATTGTAATGTCATCCGCATAAAGAGCGTGATGTATCCCGGGCAGAAAAGACAATTTGGAGGGAAGGCGAAGCATTGCCAAATTGAAGAGCAGGGGAGACAGGACCGCGCCTTGAGGTGTTCCCCTCGAGCCGATGGTGTATGGCCCGTGTTCCGCATCTTGTATGCGTATATAGGCTTGACGGTCTGTAAGAAATTGACTTATGTAATGGAATGTTTTGTGGCCACAGTTGGTGTTACTGAGGTGGTCCAGGATTACTGCATGTTTGACGTTGTCGAATGCGCCTTTAAGATCCAAGGCCAGGACCACCTTGTCGTTGTGGGGCCATTCGACAGGATCTAAGATGTCGTGGTGGAGCTGCAGAA